>NC_140089.1:3645436-4042356 GCF_964237585.1 Gallinula chloropus | reverse complement strand
CCTCTCCTCTCCTCTCCTCTCCTCTCCTCTCCTCTCCTCTCCTCTCCTCTCCTCTCCTCTCCTCTCCTCTCCTCTCCTCTCCTCTCCTCTCCTCTCCTCTCCTCTCCTCTCACAGAGAAGTGACTGGGGAACAATCTCAAGAAGAGTTTGGGGAACAATCTCAAACTACACTTTCTCTGTATTTAAATATTATTACCACTATTGATCAGTCCATGTGTTGAGAATTTCCTCAATACATAAAAGTGATTTACCTCTTTGTCTCAACAGAATCATCCGTCACAGATATCTTCCATTTATTTTCACATTTCTGTTGAAAACCAGAGACCAAACATTATAGTCAGACTCAGTTCAGGCCAGAAAAATAGCTTGTGATTGTCTTTTTATTCTCCTGTGCTGTCCATGCATTAATAAAAACGGTATATAGTTTCAAATATTTACTATTTCTATTTTCTCAGCCACTTTTTGCATGTTGGGTGCTATCTAATTGCATTTTAACAGATATTAGTCAAGTATCTATTAAGTGAAGCCAGTTAGCTTTTCTTCAGCCTCAAATGTACAAATGAAAATAAAATCTGAATCAGCTCACAAGATGAAAGGGCTAAAAGAGAAACAACACTCCAGGACGTTTTGTCTGGAGTTCGTGATTACATGGTCTGAAGAAATTTTAAGTCAGAATTTTTCTTAATGCAGCATTGATATACAATTAGTATCATCTAGCTTTAGCAAGAAGAAAGGGAATTGCAGAAAATTGCATTAATTCCCTTGTTTTGAAGGGATATTGTTGCGTGATGTCTTTAAAATATGGCTTGCGATGTCCTCATTCAACAGATTAAGAATATACAGCATGTTGCATGACAAATCAAGGCACAGTCTTTAGAGTCATTTAAGATTGATGTTTAGCAACAAATGAAAACCATTTACCACTCTCCCCAGAGAAATTTTGGAATGAAAGATTAATTATCCATATTATTGTGAAAGCTAGATCCAGAAAAACTCTCTTGGTTTACATCTTTTGTTCCAGAAATTAATTTAAATGTCTTGAAAAGATTGCTCAGAATTTATATGGTGCCTTTCCTCATTAAAATCCATGGATATAAATTTTACAGTATTTAAAAGTACACAGATTTTAGCAGGGAAAAATTAGAGGCCTGTGGCCTTTTAAATGTCAGGGACCGGATTATGGTCTCAGTTGTATGCATCTAATTCTTGCTGAAATGAATAGAAGTCCCACATATACAGTCTTCATAATCAGAACCAATTGTTTTTCTGTTTGCACGATTCAGTCTGGATGAATGAGAAAACATAGGAAACCAGGCATCAGAGGGCAATATCATTCTTCAGTTCTCAAAGGCCTGATTTCACTCATTTGTGGTTTTTACATTGAATTAGCAGGCTTTATATTAGATCTTCCATATTTTTACAATGAGAAGAACCTCCGTCATTCCTTATAATTCACCACTCTTCATGTTTTGTTGAACTCTTGCCATTTTTAATTTTTTTTTTTTCTGAACAATAGATTTTCCTTTGCTAGCTTGAGTGGATGTGCCTTTGTGCTGTTTTAGCTACAAAAGTGTAGAAGAAGCCCATGCACACTTGGGTCCATTACCATGATTTGGGATAGGCTATAGTTTGTTTCAGGTGTGTGGCATATCAGAAATTTCCTCCCAGAGTGCCTCCTAACATGGGTTTTTGTAAAAAAAAATCCCCATGATCTATTTGTAATATGGGGTTTCTTGTCTTGTTATAGGAGTTGTTGGGTTTTTAATTTTTTTTTCTTTTATAAACAAATGTCCCTGACTATTTACACACTGTCCAATGCATATGCCTGTAAGAATGAATAATGCCACATGTCCTGTGCTCAAAAACGTCTACACTAATGCTACAACCACCACTAGCACTGTTTATGTAGTATGTTTATGTTTATGTAGCTGTTCACATCACCTTTTCATACCAGTACTTCTATTGTTTTTGGGATGAGGTCTAGAGGATAGAGGAAAGCACACAATTTAATTGGGCCACATGCACCTTTGTAGAAAAAATCTGAAAAAACCACAGTTTTCAAAATACTGAAGCACTTTAATGTCTGGTCTACCTGCAAAAGAGTCCAGGTCACTCTTGAGTTTATGTGTGAACAATTCAGAACCCAACTTCACAACAGAGATTTGAATCATGGTGGGTTTGTTTTTGGGTTTTTTTTTTTTTTTTTTTGACAGGAAAAAAAAGTATTAGATAATTGCATACCCACCTATGGGCAGTCAGGAGTTGTTTAGATTCAGATTTTATCCAGACTTCTCTTCTGTTGGTTGATCTGCTTGAAGGACCCATCTCTATTGACTCTTGGGCTGTATGCTCAACATTTAGAAGAAATCTTTCCACAACAACAACAAAAATTGAATGGTTACACAAACAGTTTAAATTTGATAATAAACACTTCGGTTGGAGGAATCCAACACGGGGCAAAATGTCCTGTTCCTCCTCTCTAAAGAAGCACATTTTAACCCAGATCCTCTCTTCACAATACCTCCTAGGCATAAAAACCTCAAGAATTAGATAATAGCCCTGAGTACTTCTTGTGCTGGCATGGAAACTCAAGACCTGCTAGTTATTAAAGTGTTCCACGAATATTTCAAAGAGAAGTGCCTTAATCTGTAGTCCATATGCAAATAAATGACTGTACCTCTAAAGTTTGTTCACCTTGAGGCAAATTCTCTTTGTTTGCTAACATGCAAGATGTTACTGCCATCTTTTCATCTTTTCCATCAGTCTACAAATAAATGTAAAATGCTCCTGTGCATGACAAGTTTACTCTAAATACAGCACGTCTGATGTCCTACTCCATTCAGCAAAGATGGGGACATACAAGAGAGAGGGGTGGAAAAAATGTGACTTGTGTTGAGTAAGATCACCTCCAGAATGAGAGCAGAGCAATGTTGTACAAAAAGGACTGATTCTTCTCCACCAGAGAAATTAACCACTCTGCTGTTTTCAGTGGAGCTCTGTTCATCATTTTGGCGGGATCAAATTTTGATCTGACTCAAATAGCTGACAGTTCCTTCCTTCCTTCCTTCCTTCCTTCCTTCCTTCCTTCCTTCCTTCCTTCCTTCCTTCCTTCCTTCCTTCCTTCCTTCCTTCCTTCCTTCCTTCCTTCCTTCCTTCCTTCCTTCCTTCCTTCCTTCCTTCCTTCCTTCCTTCCTTCCTTCCTTCCTTCCTTCCTTCCTTCCTTCCTTCCTTCCTTCCTTCCTTCCTTCCTTCCTTCCTTCCTTCCTTCCTTCCTTCCTTCCTTCCTTCCTTCCCTCCTTTCCTTCTTTCCCTCCCTCCCTTCTTTCCTTCTACCCCATCACCCTTTTTCCTTTTCCATCTTTCAGAAAGCATCGTATTAAACCACTAAATAAGGAGAAGACAGTAAACATGCCCACTCTGTGTAGTAAACACCTAGTTTGACCAACCAGCTGCTGGCAGGTATAAAATCTGAGACAGGTGGCAAGCCAGCTCCTTAGGGCTAACTGCTCTAAAAATCTCTTCTTTTCTTTTCCTTCCTTTTTTTTCTCCTTTTTTTTTTTTTTTCTCCTTTTCACAGCACATATCCAGATACAGAATCTCTGAGCTAATTATCAGGGCTGGGATTCTCAACTTAATCATCACTACCAATTCCCTGGAGTACAGTGGCATCTAAGAGCTAACCCCTGCCATGCTGAATCACAGCCACACAGATGAAGAACCAAAACCCACTGAGATTTTCAACAGAGGAGTCCTGTACACATATATAATATAAACCTGTAGTTTACAATTGAAGTGTAAGCTAGGAGACACTAGCTGATGAAATGCAATTAAAAGTTAAAGGATGAATGTTATAGATTATTAGTTTAACAAGGCTTCAGGGAAGAGAGAGTCCATCTGTCTGTTTTGTCTAAAAGCAATTCTACAGTGGGCTATCTGTAAGAATTAACTCGTGCCATGTTCTCCATGAATGAAAAAAAGGTGGAAAGATAAATAGCCAGTTGACTAAGAAGCTGTAACTTTGCACAAAGCATTCAGCTGCTGGTTAAATTAAGAGCAGAGAAAGGTAGATTGCAGAATTATTTCCCTCCATCATCCTCATTAAATTTCATTTCAACAGGGAATGGTGTCACTGCTGCTTTAGTTATCTATTATGAATTCAGCCCGATATTCAGCTTGAATACTCACGGTACGTTGCTGCCTGTACTTGCAGGTATACAGAATGGCGTGTGGTTATATGATGCCAATAAATGGCAGGCTTAATTGTTTTGTAATTATTCCATGAAATCATTTATTTTGCATGAATAAACACAGATGCTTATATTCTCTCCTGGTGTAAATGGAAATCGTTCCGTTGACACTAGTGGATGTGCGTTAATTTACATCAGCTGGAAATTTGGCCCGATTATTTAAGGACCTGAGCTATTTGGCAACTGCTCAACAGGCACAACCGAATCACAGAGTTTCCTCTTAGGGCATTTCGTCAGTAAATTGCATATTATACAGAAACTTCATCTATCTGAATGTAAAATCTTCCTGGACTAACTGCGGTAAATTAGTTAGTCTGTCAGACGTATTCTATTTGCTACACCACTTGCAGATGTTCAGCCCTCAATGCAACTGCCTAAAACAAGGACATATTTGTCACACTTATGGCTGTCTAACCTTTAACTAACGCTCCTCAGATGGAAGACACGTCTTTTACAAGAAATCTAAGCCATGCTACTGTTTCTGGTTAAGGTTTGGGTACCGTCGTCAGCACTGGCAGCTTACAACGTTATTGTTCGTGGTGTGCTGTTTGATGTGCTGTTTAAAGCTGCAGCTTCTGGAGTTATGAAAATATGTCAGAATTTATGCTTAATTTTCCTAAGCACAAACATCTTGCTAGCGTGCACCACAGAAGAGAAGAAAAACAAAAAGAGAAATGTCCTGAATGGACAAACCCACTCCTTCAGTGAACTTAGCCCCAGACATTTTCTCTCCTTCATCTGCCTGTAGTTACAACAGTTTCATAATTCTGCAGCACCTTGCATATTGCTTGATTTGTGACTTTGGCAGCGCTGCAGCAGTACACTCTGGTTTTTCATGAAATTATAGTGGAAGATGCGAGCCTTCTGCCAAGAAACCGTGGTGTAATTTAGTGAGAATTCAGGCTGAGCGTAGCAGCCATACGTACATTGGCAGGATCTTGAACATCTAAACAGAAGATCGTGACATAAATGGAGGTTTAAAGTTTAAAGGACATGAAGGGGACAAAGGAGCTCTTCATTTTATTCTCAATGCTGCCCAAATCACCCTTATTCTCCTTTTGTTTCCACTTCTCTGGCCAAAACGTAGGAAAAGCAACATTTCTTCATCGCTGTTAATTTGTTCAATTTTGGAGAATCCTCCAGAAAGAGGTCAGTCGTACCAAGTGTCATAATAACTGCAAGATGTATACAATGGCTCCTTAACCTCAAAAAACAACTGTTTCTCTGCACGTCTTTAGGACATAAACCTCTAATCCCCATTGTTGTGCAACAAACTTGTCCTCAACTGTTGCTGGATGAAATTCTATAGCCAGATGAGTTCTGTGGCAGTCAGATTAAGCTGCGGTAATGCTTGGTTAAATGGCATTTCAACTGCTTCAAAACAAGCAAGCAAGCAAGAAAACCAGGTTTATTCCATTATTTCAATAATCAGTGCAGTGTGATGTGCTAAATAGAAGGAAAACCTTGGATAAATTATACTAATTTTTCTTTTATACTTTTAGGTCTCTGTTGTAGAGAGTGGTAGAGTTATATATATCTATAATGTATATAATATATATCATATATATCATATCCTCCATATTAAAAGCAGAGATGTATTTTATTTGTTTTCATTCCATCTGCTAAAGAAGGACCTGGTCTTGAATTGCATTTCCCTTAGAAAAAAGACAGGAGAGGGGAGGTGTTACTACTGTTTTAATCCGCTTTTTCTCCCTGGGCACATGCAAAGGGTTCAGAAGTTTTCTTCCAAATTACCCTTGGACTAGGGGGAATCTGGCTTGACAGCATTTGTCTTGCTATGTGGTGTTATACTTTAGCTGATGACCACCCTTAAAGGACTATCTCCTGTTAATTATTCTGCTCTGACCTCAAGAACACTCTAGGAATGACAGCCAACTTCTTTAACCATGTAGACCATATTGTGAAAAACTTGTGTATATTCATCTGAAGTCAAGCATCTCAGAAAGTTCTCAAGGGCTCTTTTTCAGGTGCTTCTGAAATTCTGCCTGGGAATTCGTTTGACTTTGACAAACTAAACACCTTTATGAAAATCAGTCTCCACTAGCAGACACTGCTGAACTTGGAGGTTTTGCTCTCTGGTTCCTCCCTTGCATGTCCCTGCACTCAGATCTTAACCAGGGACGTTTCCTGGTGACAGGGGTGCTGTCACCTGCACAGCTGCACACACACATATTACCATGCGTGGGCTGTGCTTACCCTCATTACTTCATACAAATGCTCTTGAATTCAGAGAATAGGTTGGTGATGAAGGATTGTCCTTGAGGGATTCACAGGAGCTTGGAAACAGGTCCATCCATTTGAACATATCGGCCAACTACATTATGAACTTAACTTGTATCTTTTAAAAGATTTTATACCCAAAATGCATTGACCACTCAGAATTTGACATCAGGCATTTTCATAACAGACATGATATGAAAACTAAATTTCTTCACAGCCTTGGCAAAGCAAATTCCAGCTTGTATCTTTTAGCTACCTGTTTCTAAAAGTCAATTACAGTTTGAAGTAAGCTCCCGTTTGAGGAACAACCTGCTTTGCTTCCCTCTGAAGAAAGCCAGTTGCAGCTCCAGCATCCAAGTTGCAAGGATGGATGAAGATTAATATTTTCCCTGACGAGACACATTCCCTTTGGGAAAGCCCACCTTCAGGTCCTCCACTCTAAGATGCTGCTGCACCACAGTGCATGTGTCCTTCTTTACACCCCTCAGGTTACGATCACACAGAGGATCACAAAGTTGGAAAAGATCTTTAAGATCGTCGAGTCCAACCATTCCTGCCCTATGCTAAACCTCATCTACCCGTCCATTAAACACACCCAAGGTCAGTGACTCAACCCCCTCCTTGCGCAGCCTGTTCCACATCCCAACAACTCTTTCAGTGAAGAACCTTTTCCTAATGTCCAATCTGAACCTGCCCTGGCACAGCTTGAGGCCATTTCCCCTTGTCCCATCTCCTGTCCCCTGGCTGAAGACACCATCGCCCACCTCTCTGCACCCTCCTGTCAGGTCAGTGTAGGTGGTGATAAGGTCTCCCCTCAGCCTCCTCTTCTCCAGGCTGAACACCCACAGCTTCCTCAGCCCCTCCTCAGAGGATTTGCCCTCCAGTCCCTTCCCCAGCCTGGTTGCCCTTCTCTGGACATGCTCCAGAACCTCAATGTCCTTCTTATGGTGAGGAGCCCAGAACAGGACATGATGTCCTGAGGCATCAGCTTTCTGTATGGCAGAGCACTTTCCCCAGGTTTCACATCTGGATTTAAGTCAACTTTTCTCTAGCTGTTTCACATTTGTAATACAGCCTTTGAAGAATGGATGAGCTGCTCCTATTTTCCTTTAATTTTCACAGCAGAACGTGCTAGCAGTCTTCTCCTGTCCTGCAAAGCCATGTCTGCTGATGTTTTATGCCCCTTTGCTGTGACTTTTCTCAAGGGGTCCCTCACAAACAAGCGGGTTTGTAGTTACAATTCCACTGCAGATGACTGCAATACAGCCAGCTCTGCTCTGCTTGTAAAGGCATTTAAACTCGGTCTCGAAACGCATGCCTAGCTATGATGTATTGCCTTTGTCCCACTTAATTTGCCTTAAGCAAGTAATGGGTATCGTGCAAGTCCCATGACAAGCGCAAGGCAACATGTTTGAGGTAGCTCACATGGAGCTTTGGTAAGGAGCCGTGGCCTCTCCCAACCCATTTGGGTCATTGTCATCTCTCAAAACTGCAAAGCAGAGTGTGCTGGAGGGTTTAGCTGAGAAGGGCAGGCAGCTCTGAGGCGCAGAGGCAGCAGATGTGTCCTGGAGGGCCTTGAAGTGTCAGGGAGAGTGGGAAATGTTGAGAGCAAGGAATGGCGAATCCGGAGAGCTGGGACCCTCTGGGCAGATAAGGGATGTGCAGGGCCTTGTGGGACTTCGCTGGTTTAGAGAATCATTTATAACTTTTGCCTGTTCACCTGAAACTGGCTGCTTCTGCTCATGTCACCGGCACCGTTTTTCTGCTCCCTTCTCTAGATACAAAATGTCATGTTGTTCTTGTAGACATAATTATCTAATTGTTATTTGAATCCTCCTAAACCCTTTCGCTGTTCATTTAGCAAGTTACCAGCGAGGCTAATGACATCAAGAAAATTGCTCTGAAAGGAGTTGCCTGTATACTGTGATGTATCATAAATATAGATGAATGCAAAGTAAAATGCTAGGCATAAAATGCAAATGAGAGGGAGAATGAGATTCAGTTGCTCACCAGAGATTCAGATCTTGATGAAGAAGCCTCTGTAGGGCTACCAAGCAAAAAAACAGGCTTATGTTTCTACTCCCCAGCTGCTGCTGAGTAGGGACCACAACCTGTCATAGAGCACTAATTGAACAGAATGCTGCTGGAAGGAAATATGTGTCAGTGCCAGTCCCCCAGCGAAAAGCCATAAGGCAGATTCATGGAGGAGCAACACACAAAGAACAGCTTTGGCCAAAAAATGTAGCCTTGAAAGCAAAAAATAAAATAAAATAAAGTAGTCAGGAGGGTGAGCAGCCATGGGAGATCTCTCCTGTGGCTGAGAGAAGGGGAAGAAGGTTAAAATGCCCCAAAGATTTAAATAGCTTCTGCGATTGAAGTGGCAGGAAGACCATCAAAGAGGATGAACGGTCATCATGGGAGGTGGCACAACATAACTCCGTTTCATTTTGCACCTTTTATACAAACCATTGCCCACGCCGTTTCACTGACATAAGCACCCCAAGACAGCCACGGGGGCTGCATCCCTTCCAGCCCCCTCTGCACCAGGCAAAGCTGGAGGGACGTGCGGAGCACACACTTCTCACAGTGATTTTGGAAGAACCTGAAACAAAACTTCATGTTCTGTAATTTGTTTTTTTTTAACTGTTATTATTTTTATAATCTCATTTCACTCCGAATTAATCTAGTGCTCAAAGAGCTGCGGTCTCCCAGTTGCCCAGCCTGAGACACCCAAAGGGACTTTGAATTTCAGAGGCTTTTCTTCTTCTATTTACCCAGCAAATCTTACAGATGCAGCTGAAAAAATAATTGCAGGATTTTTGTGACTACAGTCATAACTTGAGGTGGTGGAAGAGTGCTTGCCTTTGGTCACCTTCACCTAGAAACACCATTTCACAGATAAAGATAGGAAATGTTTTTCATACTACTCCACGTCTGTGTCTCTGTCTGGGGATACAGGACACTTGGTACTGTTAAAACTTACAGAACTACACAGAGAGGAGCATGGTCCAGCTTCCCAGGAGTCCAGTGTGGACAGTGTGAATATGAATCTGTCATTACAGTGATGCAACATCTTTTATCAGCTTCCTTATCTCCTGAAACCATAAATATTTCACAGAATCACAGAATAACAAGGTTGGAAGAGACCTTTGAAGATCATTAAGTCCAACCGTTCCCATCCTAAGCTAAACCAGATCCCTAAATACCTCATCTACACCTTTTTTGAACACACCGAGGGATGGTGACTCAACCACCTCCCTGGGCAGCCTGTTCCAGCCCTGACAACTCTTTCAGTAAATTTTTTTTTTCTAATGTCCAATCTGTCCCTGCCCTGGCACAGCTTAGGGCCGTTTCCCCTTGTCCCATCTCCTGTCAGCTGGCTGAAGAGACCGTCGCCCACCTCTCTACAACCTCCCTTCAGGTAGTTGTAGGTGGTGATAAGGTCTCCCCTCAGCCTCCTCTTCACCAGGCTAAACATCCCCAGCTCACTATTTGCCTCATTGTGACTTGGCCTCTGGGTGATTAGCACACAGGGCTGGCATGGAGAAGCCTGCCCAGATCACCACTTCAATACCCCTTTGTGTTTTATCTGGCAACTCAGGCACTTTTTATCTTTCCCCCAGAAAACCTCTCCTGGTTTGCAGGGAAGATGATATTCCTGTGGAGTTGGGTTTTTTCTCCCCTCCTTCCCCAGAACATCACCTGCAAGTGCCCTCTACATCTTCCGTAGCGTGCAGAGCCTTGCAGCCAGGCGTCTGAAGGGCCAGGCACAAGCCCAACACAGTCTGATCAAGCTCAGCAAACTCTCTGCACAGTCCCAAATGCACCCAAGCGTGTGCTCAGTTTTTCCACTGGTTCCTGCCAGATCCTGGCTCGTACCAAAGTGAGAGTAAGAGCACAGCATAAATTAGGGAGACATGAGGAAAGTGAAAAAGGTGCCTGAGATGATAATAGCAGAGCAATAAAAGCTGGAAGCAGCAGGGCGAGCTGAGGGAAGTGGAGGGGCACAGAGCCTGGGAATGATGCAGATGGGTGTGGGGAGCAGCAGCTGATAGGAAAAAAAGGGGAAAGGGGGTGACATAGGTAACAGGGAGTATTGCAAGCTCTTTCAATGCAAAAAAAAAGAAATTAAACTTCTGAGTTTGAAGCGAGGAGTCAGTGTTATTCTTCATATAAACAGTATTGCGATGCCTGATAAGACAGTTTGATGCTCCTCAAACAGACTTACTGTGTAATGCAGACCACAGAATCACAGAATCATGGAGTTGGAAGAGATCTCCACAAATCATTGAGTATAACCCCCCTGCCAAAGCAGGGTCCCTAAGACAGGTCGCACAGGTCAGCATCCAGATGGGTCTGGAATATCTCCAGAGAAGGAGACTCCACACCCCCCTGGGCAGCCTGTCCCAGGGCTCCCTCACCCTCACTGTCAAAACAGTTTATTCATCTTTCTGTGAAAGACAGTTTATTCATGCTAACCTTTCCTTCATTAACAAACCTTGTCCTAGAGAGGTCCTAGGGGTAGGTCAGCAAACCACTTCTACTAAGGGAAAGACTTTTTTACTTTTTTATTCTGGATACCATTTTCTGTTGCCTACAAATCTCTCCTGTTCAGAAGTCAGTTAAGTTCCTGGAATTGCCTCTATTGCAAGGATGCTGGGTAGAGGCCCAGGGAAATCATTCCGGCTCCTGCAATACGGAAAAGCATCTTGCCGCTGAATCCTTTCCCTTTCAGGGGACAGGCCTGTTAACAACCCCATCTATATCTTGCAGAAGAAGAAAATCAACCACAAGCCTAGTTGAAAGGGGATGGATACAAAGGAAAACTTTAGAGGGGAAATATTGAAATATATTTTTGAAAGTTGCTTCCTTTTCTGAGCTAGCAGCTATTTGAATACGACTGTTGTGCAAGAATCCACTGATGTGATTTAAAAATAAAAAGACTCTAGGAAAATACCAGTGGTTTTCATTATTTATCCATTGGGAATTTCTGGCTTCGTTAGTGGATTCAGGCTTCGTTGTTAGCAGCCAAATGCTGAATACTAAACAAAGCATTTCCTCCTAAATTAAATGAAGCTTTTGAATTATGCAGCTTTAATACTCACTCCTCTGTGGAGAAGAAAGGGTTAACAGCATGAAATATTACCTCTCTGTGAGAGAGGAGGGATTTAATTTCAGAAGGCAAGATCTTACAGCATATCCTGACTCAGACATGCTTTTACTGATTCAGCCATAGCATTCACTTGGAAAGCTTTACATCATGGCCTTGGCAGACTCCCAGGCTTTCCCAATGCAGGCTGCTATTTTTCCTTTAGCTTACCAAAAATAGCCATGCATAGATTTAGTGTACTTGGTTTGCTGGTGTTTACAGGCGTGTGAGTGTTGTCAAGATTGCTCTGGGCAGGCAGAGACTACGGCAGGTCAGGGAAGAACGCGGGAAACACCGATTTGCTTTGCAGGCAAGAGCTACCCACCCCGCAGCCTGGGACTTTGGAGACCTCTGAGCATCTGACCTGTGCACATGTCTTCTTCGTTGCACCAGCCCCATCATCAGCATTCGCGTTCCCAGATCAGGGTCAGCCTTTCTGTCTCCTTGTGCTGGTTTCACAAAACCACAGAGTCACAGAATTACAGAAGCACTAGGTTGGAAAAGACCTTTGAGATCGAGTCCAACTGTACCTGTCCTATGCTAAACCATATCCCTGAGTACCTCATTTACCTGTCTTTTAAATACATCCAGGGATGGTGACTCAACCACCTCCCCTGGGCAGCCTGTTCCAGTGCCTGGTACCCTTTCGGTGAAGAACCTTTTCCTAGTGTCCAACCTGACTCTGCCCTGGCTTGAGACCATTTCATAGAATCATAGAATGGCATGGGTTGGAAGGGACCCCAAGGATTATAGAGCTCCAACCCCCCTGCCACAGGCAGGGACACCAACCTCCAGGCCTGGAGCTACACAAGGCTGCCCAGGGCCCCATCCAACCTGGTCTTGAACACCTCCAGGGACGGGGCATCCACTACCTCTCTGGGCAGCCTGTTCCAGCACCTCACCACTCTTTCTGTAAATAACTTCCCCTCAATATCCAATCTAAACCTTCCCTCCTTTAGCTTTAGTCCATTCCCCCTTGTCCTGCCATTATCTGCTCTTTTAAAAAGTTGAATCCCCTCCTGCTTATAAGCTCCCTTCAGGTACTGGAAGGCTGCAGTGAGGTCCCCCGCAGCCTTCTCTTCTCCAGGCTGAGCCAGCCCAGTTGCCTCAGCCTCTCTTTGTAGGCCAGGTGCTCCAGCCCTCTAATCATCCTTGTGGCCCTCCTCTGAACCCTCTCCAACAGTTCCACATCCTTCTTGTATTGGGGGCCCCAGATCTGGACACAGTACTCCAGATGGGGCCTCACAAGGGCAGAGTAGAGAGGGAGTAGAGTTTCCCCTTGTCCTATCACAGGTCACTTGGGTGAAGACATCGTTGCCCACCTCTCTACAACCTCCTTTTTCAGGTAATTGTAGGCGGTGATACGGTCTCCCCTCAGCCTCCCGTTCTTCAGTTTAAACAACCACAGCTCCCTCAGCTGCTCCTCATATGATTTTGCTCTCCAGTCCCTTCTCCAGCCTGGTTGCCCTTCTCTGAACTCACTTCAGGACCTGGATGTCCTCCTATTAGTGAGGGGCCCAGAACTGGACACTGTACTCGAAGTGCAGCCTCACCAATGCCGAGTACAGGGCTGAGTACAATCCCCATCCTGGTCCTACTGGCCACGCTGTCTCTGATGCAAGCCAAGATGCCATTGGCCTTCTTGGCCACCTGGGCACAGTGCTGGCTCGTGTTCAGTTGGCCGTCAACCAACACCCCCAGGTTCTCCTCTGCCTGACAGCTCTCCAGCCGCTCTGCCCCAAGCCTGTATCAATGCACAGGGTTGTTCTGTCCCATGTGCAGGACTCTACACTTGGCCTTGTTAAACCTCATCCTGTTGATCTCAGCCCATGGATCCAGCCTGTTCATATCCCTCTGAAGAGCCTCCCTTCCCTCAGGCAGATTCCTTAGACACTTCCTCCCAACTCAGTGTCATCTGCAAACTTACTGAGGGAACATTTGATCCCTTCATCCAGGTTACTGACAAGGACATTGAACAGGACTGGGCCCAGGACTGAGCCCTTGGGAACACCAGTTGTGACCAGTCTCCAGCTGGGTTTAGCTCCAATCACCACCAGTGTCTCAATCAGAATGCTTGATGCTCATGGTACCCCACCATTAGGGATAATGAGGTAGCTGTGACTTTCTCCAGATCAGTGTGTGCAAAGCTCTGGCTTTAAAATCCCAAGAAAAAAAAAAAAGAAAAAAAATCACTTCATATATAAAGGGATGAACATCATGATGTCTCTGTACAGATTTTCTGACCTCTTTCTAGTCCCTTTTCCTGCAGCCGGGAGGACAGAGCCTGAGCTACTATCACAACTGTCATGCCTTGCAGCTCCTGGGTGGATGGGGCTGCCTTCTGCTTCATGCACTGTGATGTGAAGTGACTGGCACACCCTGATGCAGAGGATCTTTGGGTATCTATCACAGAAAATTGTGAAAGAAGACCAGCAAGACGCCTAAACCAAGATAGCCTTAGTGCTCAGCTGCCAACATAGGCATCCCCAGCGTGCTCCTTGTCTGAGGGGGACGGCGAACACCAGCAATACCATGTCGGCCACCACAGGACTTCCTAAAGCAACATATCCAAAAGGCAGTGCTCCTGCCAGCATCCAGGCTTGTGATACGCAGCCTCAGAAGGAAAAAAGTAGTTGAAGGCAGTTGGCAATGGCAGTGAGCACTCAACAAGTTTTCCCTGAGACAGCTTACCTAAAACAAATCACAGCATGAGTTACAGCAACAGGTTAGCACATACTTTGGCTCTAGCCTGCTATCAGCCAGCTTCGTTAGCTCCCTAGCATGACTTCGGCAGCCTGCCCAAGCCTAGGGTTGTTGCAGTGATCACCTCCCATGGAAGGATGGAAGGATCCAGCAGTCTGATTTTGGCACCAACTCTTTCAGTAAAATTAACTGAAAATCACGTGGAAGATGGCTGAACAGAATAACAGCAAAGTGTCACCAGCTCTCATAGCTCTTTCTGCTGCACTCCTTGTCTCATTGGTCATAACCACCCATCACCTGTGGCATACACCCAGAGACAAAAAACAACCAGGGCACAGTGGCCCTATGGTGTGTCACAGCAGTGTGCTGGCTCCTCGTTTGCTCACCCTTGTCAGGGAAGCACAGCATCAAGGGTTAATCTAAAAGAGGATTCATCTTGAATCTCACTTGGACCATGAGCCCTGTTGTGGTGGCATTAGTGTCAAACCATTTCCCAGACCCAGATCTTTGCCTTTGCCCAGTCAGAGCTCATCAGGCGAGGTCCAAGATCTTGTGTCTGGAAAATGGTTTGCTTTTGGTTGTATGAAGTGTCTAGCAGGGAATTTGGGTGCTCTGCTAGTGACCAGCATTTTCTTTGATATCTTGTCCACCATAATGAGAGGGGAGCTCTCTGTTCATACCACTTCATCCCAGCCTCTCCCTCTAACACTACTTTGTGTTATATTTGCAGAAGATTTCGCTTTCCAGGTGGTCAGAAACACCTACATCCTTTTGTGATACTGCTTGTCCCCATATCCTTCCAGTTGCATACTCTTCCCCTAGCAGCACACCCTCTTATTTCATCACCCTACACTCTCCTTTGTTATCTTTCTTCCTCTATAGAGGTTTTACTCACAAGAAAAGGAAAGGACAAGGTATCTGTGAAACCTGACAAAAAAAAACCCAGTTTCTTTCTGTTTAGTCCAATGTATGGGATGGGTGGATCTGGATGTGCCCTCATCTGTACCCAGACAGGTGCCCATACGTGTGTGTGCATGAATTTTGTTTCCAGCGTCTTTTATAAATGTGCCTTTAACCATTTGACAAAGCAAACCCAACAGCCCCATGCAACTCTGGCAAGTTAGAAAGTGTAGGATGGGCAGCCAGCACCAACCTTAATAACCAAAAATAACTGCTTGGGCTTGAACCAAGTATTTTCTCATCAGTATGCAGCACCAGGGTGTAGGAGGAGGAAAATGAGGAGTGGGAGGATATAAAACAAACAGTGAAAAGAAAAAAAATGTCAACTGTTCTCTGTCCTTCCTTTCTGCTTCTCACAGCCTACCCCAAAGCAATGCAGTTGCGGTATGCAACGGGCTGGTATGGAGCTGGGGTAGCACGCATGCAGCTGAACACATCTGGCCAGCAGTTGCCTGCTGCGAGCCAGCCAACAGCACCCATACTGTGATGTGAGTCCTCTGCTGTTGTTGTGGAGTGGATTAGGACTTAGGGTTTTTCTCCCTTGGTTCAGTCCTCCAGCCAACATCACCACTGCCTCTCCTTCACGTTTTGCCTGCGTGAAGTCAAACTCGGTGCAATCACATTGCAGAGGGAGTGTCATAGGAGCGCTTTAGATGGTGGTGGGGAGGAAAAGCCATCACACGGGCTGACACTGAATTCCTCTCTCATTTTAATTATTCCTACCTGCTGTCAAGAAAATCGGGTTTCAGTGAGTCTGGAAACCAGCCGTAGCAGGATGAGGGAGCTTCATGACAACAACTAGGCAAGCAGATGCTTACCTGTTGAGCTGGTCCATGCAGAGGACAAGAAGAAGAAGCATTGGAGAAGAAATTGTCCCTGGGTACTAGGAGGGGTTGAGCCAGACAAAGAACAGGGGCGCAGCCGCGGGAATACAGCTGTGCACATGGGAGGCGTGATAGACTGGCAAAGTCAAATCGCTTCAGAAGCAAAATTAACCGTGATTACTTGATGCAAGACATCACTCAAACCAATCAAATTGTTATTTTGGGAAATCATAAATTTGTATCCAGAGTCAGTTTGTCACTCATTAAAATCTTATAAGAATGATTAGGAAATGATCTTAATAAGTAAATGTTCTCCTCTTTTTTCATTTAATAGCTTAAAATATGAGATGATCTCACCCAGATCCTACATGACCCCTGACCAACCTGCAGGTAATTATTTTTGCTCTCATCCTTACTGCCAGAACTTGGCCCCATCTAATTCCTTCCGGTGCAAGGCTGGCTGATACCACCTTGCCATGGTCTTTACCTGGGAGAGGAGTATTGCCCTGGTATGGTACATTCATAACTCATTTTTGCCATCTCATTGCTTGCTTCCCAGGGCAAGGGGTAGAGTATTGCTGTGGTGACTGTGAAGTGCATGAAGAAAAGAGGAAGAGGAATCCTCATGAATCCTTGTGAGACAAATGAAAGGGGTGTAATCCAGAGCAGCCTCGTGATTCCTCCATATTATAAGGTGAATTATTTTGGTGGCTGCATGTAATAGATGGGAAATTGTTACTTAGGCCACTTCCACCAGCCTTTTTTGGCTCACTTGAAAAGCTGTTCTTGCTAGGAAATCCCCCACAGGAGGGACTTCACAGATCAGTTCAGTGGCTTTTCATGTGTGCTGCATATCTGCAGACTCAAACTGGGGACCTTATTTTATTGTAAAGACCTTCTGTGAAAGGCACCATTGCTAAGATATGCAGAAGTAGGCATCATCATTAAGCTGTTGCTTAAATTACATTTTGAAATGGGGGGGGGGACGACGGGACTTGGATGCATATAAATTCCTTTGACTACACAAGGGCATATTTTGCCCACAAGCATATGTTGCATTTCTGACTGAAATATTCCTCTCTTCCAAGAATCACCCTTGTCAAATGATGGACTGTATCTGTACATGAAAGAAATACAGATCATTCTGTATCATGAAATCTAACAGGTAAACCCTATTGGAGAAACCTTAAAACAAATACTCAAAAAGACAAATAAAAAATAAAAATTACTAATAATTTTAAAAATCACCATGAGGCCCCAAACCAACCTCTTTTAAAAAGGAACAATTCCAAGTGTCAGTTACTGTAATACAAATGCAGCAGTGAATTCACTTTACCTTTAAATTTTACTTTTGCCTTACATGGAGCTACAGGCAATTGAAAAGCTGTTGAAATCTGTACTTCTTAAGCCTCCTTTTCAATAGAATAACTACAGGAAACCCAAGGGATTCAAGTGCCCAACAGGTTAAGAGCAGTTTTATTTAATACATTGTCCTGCTTTGCTGAAAGAGAATGGTGATCTCTTTAAGAGACCTTTTTGATTTGCTTTCAGCTCATCCCTGCTTCACAGTGCAATTCTCTATTTCTTTCTCTCGATATCTAGAAAAAAAAGAGGAAAAAAAAAAAAGCCAGTGTGACACATTTTCAGAAAGTGACAACATGGTTTAGAAACTGTCAGTACCTAATGAAGCATTTCAGCTCTATTTTATAAGCTGTGATTATCATGATCATTTTACTGATACATATATGGATTTGACATCTGCAGCCCTTTAGCCTTTTAAATAATCTGGTCAGCAAAATTGCTAGTATCTAGGTCAATTTAACCATTTATTTCTAGTTTGGGTGGTGGGTTTTTTTTTTCCTGGTGGGTTTTTAGTCTTATGCTCTGAGTATATTTTGCTGCCTCTGTAGGAAACATAGCAGAGGAGACTTGGAAGATATTCAACAAACTCAATTATAAGCTCAGGAACTTCTTATTACTTGCTATATTTGCTCAAGGCAATGCATCATATAAGTAACACTGACAGAAAGGCTCTGACCCAAGAATTAAAGCAAGGAGCAGAACTATTGCTCCTGCAGCTCTTAGGTTATCAAAATGTTCGGTTAATTGTAACTCTCCTCATATAGATCTTGAAGTGGTGGGACTAATAACGTGGCTGTAGGGACAGGGAGAGGAGCAAAAGGAAATGGAAAGGTGGGGATGAGGTTCTGGGCTGGTGTTAGGAAAGACCCCAGTTAACGCCTCTGAAACCAGGAGTGGTTAATGCCTTTCTCCAGTTTTCAGGGACATTTAGTTTGGCATCATAGGAAAAAAAAAAAAAAACCACAAAACCATGCGCCCCATGTCATTCTGCCTACCTTTGTATGGTGTGAGCTCAGTTTCAGTGGTTGGGGTCACAGTGGTCCCGGCCATGCCGAGTGCTACCGGCACTCCACGACCTGGAGAGAGGAATGGTGCAGGCCCTGCGTGTGCAAACCCACAACAGCAGCTGTGCCAGGCAGGCACACCTTGCTTGTGCAGGAAGGGGCAAGACAGCAGATACAGCGGTAACCACAGGGTGGTTTGGGTTGGAAGGTATCCCAGGGTCAAGACTGGTCAGGTTGCAAAGGGGTATCTCCATCAAGGATGGACTCTTGTGCTCGCAGATGCAAAGCTGTTGCTTTCCCTGGCAGGCAGCCTGATTTGGATTCAGACATGACCTTCTGCAAGTAACCGCAACCCTGAGAGAAGTGTTTGAACGTGTGACTACCTTTAAGCACACAGGAGGTCCTGGTGAGATGCAGGTGTCTTCAAAACTCCCCCATGAATGTTTGGACCGAAGCAATTTCCCATGATGACTGTGCAGGGTGACACACAGCATGACTGCACCTCATCAGCAGTCTGCTCTCTTGCTTGTAGGAGAAACCCTCAAAACACTGGTTGGGCAGCGTCCCTGTGCCTTGATTACCCCAAAAATTGATAGTCTAAAAAGATTAGAAAGCAAATTTTGCATGATTTGCACAAGGATTTTATTTTTCTTAGAAAGCTAGAGACTTTACATTGAAAATGTCCTACTGTACCATTGCTGCAGGCTAGTTGGAGACCTGTGACTAAACTATCTCCTTAAGAATTTAAAAAATACCCCATCTTTCAGACCAAGTTTGAAAGCATCTTTTGAATATTTGTGTTACAGTCATTTGGTTTTCTGCTTGGTTCCCCCCCATTCTAACATACCAAGAGCAATCTTTTCATGGGAATAGGTACATCTATTATTTTCTGCTTTGCAGTCAAGATGGTTGCTCAAGCAGTCGGACACAAGGAGTGCAGAAGACATTGCACTACCCCAAGCCCAAGTGTGGCAGCACAGAAAGTGCTGTAAATGGTGATCACAAGGTAAGTGCCACAGCATTCAGACACCTATTCTATGCTTTCATGATGAGCATGAAGCACTTTCCGAGACCTACACAGTGTTGATGGCAGTTTTAACACAAGTCACCCAACTGAAGTGAAGTTTATTGATCCATGTGCGTGTGTTTCTGTGTCCATGTGCGTGTGCACATGGAGCAACTTGCATGTATAACACGATAAAGAGATGCCAACTAGATTTTACCACCAATTTATAGGTAACTCGGCTTGCTGCAGAAGCTGATTTGTGCCTCTTCCTGGAAACCACCTACAGATAGCCAAGAACTAAAGAAACCTTGAAAACTGTCATAGCAACATTTCAGATTGCAGTTGGGAAGCCTGTGCAATATTGGTGCCTTGTTTCAAAACTGACATCCAAAATTTCAAGTTTAACATCCAGCACCTGTTCGGTGCTTTTCTGAATCAGGGCCATTTACAATAATAGCCCTGTGCCCGTGCTCTCACTGCGCAGCCGGTTTTTAACCCATGGCATGCATCCTCAGAGGAAGAAAAAAAACCCCAAAGAATTGATGAAACAACAATCTCACCACGAATTGCCTCATGAACTCCCCTGAAATAAAATATACTTGCTCTCTCTCTCTCATATGAAGCTCTAGCATAATCTTCGCAAAGCGGTACTCACAGATGGGAACTCTTTCCCCTCCTCAGCCTCCTTTGTAAACAGATTTTTCCTATAAGAAATGATGAGATTAAATTCGTTCCTGGAACAGCGAGTACAACCTTGTGTCAGATCTCAAGGATCTTGTTTTCATTTTCCAGTTACTGTACAAAAGAAATAATCATGAGTGCCCAGTGAACAGCTACGCTGGGTCAGAAGGGCTTCTAAATTATTAACAGTTTATTCTACCACAAAATTTACTACTACCTAAGCAGGGATGTGCAACAGAGAGTGACTAATTAAGGGCTAAACTACCAGATGAAGTAGAGACAGTGGGAACGCTCTCTTTTAGAGAAGCTGGTGGCCTGACTCCCAAGCTCACAAATGCATCTGTGGTTCAAAGTAGTGACACCTTTTCTTTTCAAGCAGCAGAACCAATGGATGAAGTCAGAAGTTCAATTCTAGCACAAGAAGAGGCTGGAATTTTGAGTATCACTTAAAGCATGCATTGTACATGCTGTCTTCATTGACAAAATTCTCCTGAACATCCCTTTCCCCATTTCCTCAACCCAACAATGCTGTGACTCTACCAGAGCCCTGGACAAGAGTACACTTTGCTCTGCAGCCCCACAGCAAATAATCCATGCAGAGGAGCCAGCCTGCCCATCCATGCACACCAGTACCCTCATGCCTGCACCAGAAACCTTCATCCATAGCTTTCCTTCTCCAGAAAGGCTCTCACAGCATCCCCTGAGCACAGCAGCCATCTCCTTCCACCTCTATCTGCACCCAGAACTGCAGGCTTGGACTTTTACGTTCATTAAGCTCAGCGTCAGGACCTGACAAGCTGCCCTTGCCACACACTGCCCATAACTCCGCACCTGCTCCAGGTTTCCATGCTGTTGGCTGTGAAATGAGCTACGGGTGCAAAGATCAAGGTCCTTTCTTACACTTCCCTACTGTTCTGCAGGAAGCATAGAGTCATCTGCAGTTGTGCTCATTGCAAGGGCTGAGCCCAGGACCTGGCATGAATCAAGAAATCATAATCTCTCTCTGCTCTTGATGGTATATTTTCTACACTCAAAATGAGTCTTGAAAGATGCCAACTGCCTTCCCTTCTAATGTTCCCTTTCTGTATTGACCCCAGTCATAGACTCCTTCATTGAGTCCTTCAGAGAGTCACAAGAATCACAAGAATCACAAGGTTGGAAGAGACCTTTGAAGATCAAGTCCAACCATTCCCATCCTAAGCTAAACCATATCCCCAAGTACCTCATCTACCCTTTTTTTGAACACATCCAGGGAAGGTGATTCAACCCCCTCCCTGGGCAGCCTGTTCCAGCCCTGACAACTCTTTCAGTAACACATTTGTTTCCAATGTCCAATCTAAACCTGCCCTGGCACAGCTTTGTGCCATTTCCTCTTGTTCTATCTTCTGTCACCTGGCTGAAGAGACCATCGCCCACCTCTCTACAACCTCCCTTCAAGTAGTTGTAGGTGGGGAGAAGGTATCGCCTCAGCTTCCTCTTCTCCAGGCTGAACACCCCCAGCTCCCTCAGCCGTTCCTAATATGATTTGCCCTCCAGCCCCTTCCCCAGCCTGGTTGCCCTTCTCTACACTTGCTCAAGGACCTCAATGTCCTTTTTATGGACATTCCCCCAGTCATAGAGTCCTTCACTGACTTTCCAGCTAGCACTTGTAAAGAAGATGAGAAACCGCTCACTCTTTCCTAGTGGTCTCTTTTGACACGGTGCTCAGCCCAAGAGATCTCAAAGACCTTTCCAAGAGAGAAGGGTCTTTGGACAAGTTCAAACTTTGGACAAGTTCAAAGCAAGCTGGTTTAAAGTATGCAAAAGCCAGGAAAAAATTCCTTCGGGTTTCTCAATCCCATCGATCCAGTTGCTCGTGGTTGGACCGGCTTAAAATAAGTGCTCACATTGTTTCTGTCCTCTTCTGTTGGCTGAATGCTCACAGACAGCATGCATACCATCTCTCTTTTTTTGCCCTGGTCTCTCTTTTTTTGCCCTGGGTTTTTCTCTCTCACAAACCAAAACACAGACACACACACACACACACACACACACACACATGTGCACACACGGAGTCACAGCTTGTCAACAGCTTTAGCAGAGTAAAATACAAATGATAATTAGAAACGTGCGACCCTAGAAAAGCAGCACAGAAACTAAAAGGTCATCTTTTTTTTCCAAATGACCTAATTAGAAAAGCCCGGAGTGTTGGCTAAAACATAATGGTTTTACACAGCTTTTTTAACATAGACTTCCTGTTTTAAAACAGCGCAATTTAGTGCTCCTGCAAAAAAAAAAAAATATTAAATTTTTTTAAAAAAATGAATTGGCATTTAATGCCAGCAAAATTAGGCCTCACAACACCACCTGCCTTGAGCAATCCCCAGCCTGTTAGATCTATCAACAGAGCACTGCAGATTTGCCATCCCATAATGACCGTCAAGAAGCCAGCACCAGGACTGCTGCCAGCTTATGAGAGAACCTGAAGAGCCACTCCAGCATCACATGGAGCAGCCGGGCCCACGATGCTCTGTGGTGCAGCATCCTTGCCCTGGCTGAGCCAGCAGCAATGGACAGAGGATGAGGGGCGATGGAGCATGGGATGGGCATGAAGAAATGTGGGAAAAGAGGGGGAAAAGAAAGGAAGGTAGGGGCCAGGGCACAAGGGGGAAGGGATAGGTGAAGAATTGTTGCTCCCAGTCACCTCAAAGCGAAAATGATGTGGGGGGGTGTGGCAGTTTACTGAGTGTAGTTCCACCTCCTCACTTCTCACCCCACGCTCCAGTTCAACAATTTCCTTTGTTCTGGTGAACATGCGTGCCATTTATTTCTGCAAAACTATTAATCCCAACTTACTCGTCGTTTAGCGGAGCTATATTTAGTTTATGGCTTTTCCCCATAAATCAAGCCCTGCGGGCTCCTCGGTTTCGAACGGTTTAATTATGGTAGCTATTCCCAAGCTGTAGGGCATGTCCCCACTGTGGTGAGAGTGCAGAGGGTCTACAAGATCGGCTCAGGACAGCAGTGAGGGAGGAACGTGAGCTGGCTCCCGGTCTGGAAGCAGAATAACCGGGACGTCGTGGGTCTGGCCTGAGCTAATTAGAGAGAGGGGCAGAGTTCATGGAGGAAGAAAGAGCCGGAGAAAAATAGCTTGGGAAGTGCCAAGTTAAGGCCATACTCTGGATTATTAGAGGCAGCCAAAATAGGTTTGTGTGAATTCAGTTGAAGAGAAGTCCTCGTTTTCACATGGCAGACAGGCTTAATGCTTTGCAGCCATCATAAAGGTGGGAGGGACACAAAGTTTACTCGTCCACCTCCCCAGGGGCTTAGAAGTTCTCCACTCATAGTGGTTTCATTGGGAATCAACGGCATTGCCCATTTCTCAGGCAGTCTCCGTGTCCCATAGGATTGAGCTGGATGAAGCAGCATGGAAAAATAATATATACTGTGCATGTAATGTGCTGCTTAACCATTTTTTCCAAACTTACAAAAGCATGTGATCTTCATTGAAAACTGTGTACATGCCAAGTTTAGAGCTTTACATTCAAACTCCGTTTGAGAGCCCTTAATGGGAAAGAAAAAAGAAGAAAAAAGGAGAAAAAAAAAAAAGAAAAAAAAAGAAAAAAAAAAGATACACTTACTTGGTTAAAAAACCCCATAATATTTCCCCAGCTTCATTGTTCTGAAATTACTGTGTGGATTTTATTCAGCTGTTTATTTTTTGTTTGCTCTGGCTGGAGAAGAATGTATGTCAAATTTTAACCTCGAAGGTAACTTTACCATGAAAGCCACCGAAAATAAGGGTTGAAAAATAAAAGAATCGTAACAATAGTAGTGATAGTGCAATGACATTATGTGTTAATAATGGTTCCCTTGTGGTAATACTTTTAGTAATATCTCATCCGTAATTAGATGGGGGCATTCAGGTATACTCAGTGCTTGCAATACACAACCCAGAATGAAAAAGATACTGTACAGTTTGTGATACAAGTTATGCAAGTGGTTAAGGTTAGAGAGTGGCAATCTCATGTTCCCCATATTGAACTGAAAAATGCAGACATTCTCCTCAAGACTCTTTCTTTTTTTCCCCCTCTCCATATGTATGATGGGTACCGAGTCCTAGGGAGGCAGAGTCAGGTCCCTGCAAAACATTCACACCCGTGTGGACCTGTCTGTTGATCTGGGGAGAAGCAGGTCACTAAGACATAACTTGGTTTCAAAGACTGAAAGGTATTAATTTTATATGCCAGAAAATCCATCAGATCACAAGGAGACTGAGGAAATGCTTTTATCTTTAAAATGACAGGCACTAATAATGTTACTAGAATTTCCCTTATATGTATAACTGTAATAGATTTGCGAATTGGGTACCCATGCAGTACAAAAGCTTCTAAAACACAAAAGTCAGTGTCCTCTTCAGAGTTAGTGGCATTGCTGGCGTGGGCATGGAAGATGACATATGTGCTCAGGGATGAAGGTTGGAGAGAGGTTGGAGGAGAGGAGAGGAGAGGAGAGGAGAGGAGAGGAGAGGAGAGGAGAGGAGAGGAGAGGAGAGGAGAGGAGAGGAGAGGAGAGGAGAGGAGAGGAGAGGAGAGGAGAGGAGAGGAGAGGAGAGGAGAGGAGAGGAGAGGAGAGGAGAGGAGAGGAGAGGAGAGGAGAGGAGAGGAGAGGAGAGGAGAGGAGAGGAGAGGAGAGGAGAGGAGAGGAGAGGAGAGGAGAGGAGAGGAGAGGAGAGGAGAGGAGAGGAGAGGAGAGGAGAGGAGAGGAGAGGAGAGGAGAGGAGAGGAGAGGAGAGGAGAGGAGAGGAGAGGAGAGGAGAGGAGAGGAGAGGAGAGGAGAGGAGAGGAGAGGAGAGGAGAGGAGAGGAGAGGAGAGGAGAGGAGAGGAGAGGAGAGGAGAGAGATGTAACTGTTTAAGGAGAGGTATATTACCTATAGGCTCATGCTGACAGAATTTTAGCTGATTTTGGCAAGAGAAAGACCAGCTGTGGAATGGGGTTGCAGCCACCGATGTGATCAGGGGAGATTCCTGCTCTACAGGCTTGCCCAAGACATGCATTTCAAACAGCCATTGTTAGCAACCTCTCACAGTCAGTGGTAAATTTACCCCTCCTGATGCAAAGTGAGGTCCACAGCAAGCACTCTGGAAGCCCAAACCATAAGTATGATCTAGAAACGTCGTGCCTGTTTGCTTTGAGAATCATAGTCTCTGCAGTGTCCTTCATCCATCCTCAGATAAGGTCCAGGGATCCAACGACCAGGAAATGGCTGCTTAATCTTAAACCGAAAGACGATGAGCAAAGGACTCTATTGGGATTGCAGGTCATGTTTTAATAATCTCAGGTTAATGGGCTGTCAATCTTCCCTCCACCCCAGGACAAGAAAGAAATGACAAAGCCCTGCTCCTTTTTACGTACACGCCATCAGAGGAGTTCTGCATGGTGTACACATCTGCTTGGGCCACAGCAGTAAGTTCATGACAAGAGCATGATAAGCACAATCTACCTTTGCGCTTACTCAAGCCTCTAATAATTTCCTAGCAGGGTGCCAACACGCATCTCAGCTGGAGATGAGGCTGGAGCGAGCATGTGATGACCTGAAACAAGACTAATTGCCTTCGTACGACACCCAGGGATGAATTTCTCCCCCGCTCCCCTCCTCTCCTCCCCCATACATGTGAGAATTGTTGGGGAGAATGTACCCCAAAAGGGCAGAATATAATGCAGCGATGAGTGGACACCCTTGCAGGTAGTACTTACCGGCTGCCCCGCGTGCCGAGCATTTGGCAGCCTGTCTGGATCATTACTCCCTTTCGCTCTTTTCTTCCCAGGCTAATGGAGTTCCTGGGAACGGTTGGGTAATGGAGCTCTGCGGGGAGTTAGTGTCCCTGCTTTTTTGTCTTCTCACCATACTTAATCGTCTGTCTAATATAGGGCCTATATTATCTATCTCATATAGGGGCTGGATCCTTGCAGAGCTCAGAGGGTGGGGAAGAGACATCGCAGAGGCGGCGAACCACGCAACTTTTTTGGGTTTTTGCAGCGTGAATTAGCCACTGCTGCCCCACACCTGCTTCTCTTTAAAAATCAATGGGAGGAAAAAAAAAAACCATATAAAAAATATCCCGGTAAAACGATACAGGTGAGCGATCAGATTTATTTACTGAAGTTCCTGTAATCTGAACTTACTTTAAGATACTTTTCATTAGTATCACGTTAGTACAGCACGCTGAGATTTTTACAACGGCAGCAGCGATTCATTGCCTTTGTTAAAGGTTATTTGAAAGCGTGCACAGAGCAGATCTATAGAAAATCTACAGGATATTCCATTTGGTTCATATGATTCAAGCTCGCTGCAGACTGTACAGTCACAGCTTCCCATTTCTGGTGGAAATACTACAAGCTATTATATTTTTTTTATATTTTTTTTTATTAGCTATAATGTGCAGATATGGAAACTGAAGGATACTGAGCTCCTTCCACTTCTCACTTCCAGTCGCCCACTCTCTCTCCTTCTTTCCCTTTCACACACACGCTTCATTGATCTGAATTCTACATTTATTTTCATCAGAGAACAGATTTAGTTGATCACAGAAAGTTGCTCATTCCAAAGTGGAAAGATTTCTTGCTTTGTTTGGCAATGGGAAGCATTTCTAACAGGTTCGGGCTTTCAGAGTTCGCGTTTCATAAGCTTAACTGCGTGGCTCAGCTGAGGCAGTGTGAGCAGAAAAGGCAAGAGGGTGTGCACAAACAGCTCTGTAAAATGGGGCTCTTCTAACACTGATTGCTCTATCGCCTCAGTATCTGCCTCACAAAGTTTCTTAATTCACAGAAATCCCATTTAGGAAATAATTACTGTTTTTTTTTTCAAAGTCTAGGTTGTTGTTGGTTTTAATTTTATCTCTGTGCCCAGTGAAACACTCAACCAGAAAACAGGCAGTACCTCCCATTTCTGCCTAATTATTGGCACAAGCTGCAAGTTTTACAGGGCATACACAAGGGACTAGGCTTGCCAGTGCCGACCTACCAAAGCCCCAAAACACTCTTCCTGCATCCACATGAAACACCAAACACCAGCTGCGTCCTCTTGAACCCCAGCTCCTGGATGGACTGGTGGAAGCATCCCACTTGTGGCTGGCAGAGAAGGAAGCGTTGCAAAGGTTATCTGTGCCTTGAAGGCAGCACCAGACCCAGGAACTCACTTTTTTTTTTTGAAGCTGTCACTTGGGGACAGCTGAACATGTATATTATGACTGTAGGAGTGAAGCTCAGAAGCACGGTGTGCAAGAAAACCAGTTCTCACTAAGGGCTGGGAGCGGAATAATTCAGAAGAAAATCTTTCTCTTCCCCCCCCCCACTCCTTTTTCTTTACATAACCAATTCAAATAGCTGTGTTCCTCAGCTGCTGGAAAATCAAACCCAGAGATAGTTCCCGGACTGTATAAAACTGGCATCCAGAAGGTACTGAGGTAGGGGCCAGGGGCCCCTCTTAGTGCACCCGTGGGGAAATAAATCGGGAAGCTGCTCCAGCCAAGCCCTGGGCTGCTCCAGAAAAGGCTGTTTGCAAATCTACACTGGCTTGGTGGCAGGGTGGAGGGGATGATGTAGTATCTTTCTCCAATGAGCAAATCCTGCTGTGACAGGGAACGTTTAGAGGTTGCTTTTTTGGAGGGTCACTCCAGGTTTCTCCACCCTCCGTGGAGGAGGGAAGGAGAATGTGGGGTAGTAGAAAAGCAGGCGGCCACGCAGAAGAAATATGACCTTATGGGCACGATGGGCAGGGCAGGAAAGGGTACCGGCTCAGAAGCTCCCTTTCCTGAAGGTTTTATTCTAGCAACAATAAAATATGTAGCTGTAATCGATCCCTGCAGCTACGGCCCCTCTGGTAGGTCGCTCCACAGCTTGCAGGAGCTGTGCCCAGAAGCGCGGAGCGTGGCACGAAGGGAGCAGGAGGCTGTAAACTTGACTTTACTGCAGATTTTTAGACCCCTAGAAAGACAATAAATAACTCGGTAAGCATTGCTCCAGGCAGCAGCACTGCCTTGTGCAGGAGGGGTCAGCAGGACAGTGTTTTACAGTTTCTGGAAGTCACGGTAATTACTGAAACAAGAACTCCCTATTGTTTTAGCATCGGTATAAGACTAAAAGGTACATACTGTCCTGCCTGTCATGATATCTGTGGGGAGCTCTGGTCAAAATCTTTGGCCTGTGGGGCCAGATAATCGGATGTTCAAGGAGCTGACTGGTGGCACAGACATGCTGGGCAGTGGTTCACGCTGCAGGGACCAACAGCCACCCCAAATCCATCACCAGGTTCTGTCACAATTTCCAGCACCGTACTTATGGCCTGTTACCAAGTGTAGGGGAGAAACTCAGGCACTCACTAGCATTGAGCATCTGACAGCCTAACTGCCCTCACACCCACAGTCCAAAGGCAGGATTTTACAAACAGCATCTCCTCTTTAAATCCATCATTAAATTCTTCCTCAGGGCTTACTCAGTTGTCTTGCAGGTTCCATGGGGAAAAGTGATGCTGAATAAAGATCATACAATCACAGAACCACAGAATGATGGGGGTTGGCAGGGACCTCTGGAGATCATCCAGTCCCACCCCTGCCAGAGCAGAATCCCCTTGAGCAGGCTGCACAGGACAGTGCCCAGGATCACAGGGTTGAATGTCTCCAGAGATGGAGACTCCCCAGCCTCTCTGATCAGCCTGGCCCAGGGCTCTGCCACCCACCCAGGAAAGAAGTTCCTCCTCATGTCCAGGTGGAACTTCCTCTGGTCCAGTCTGTGCCCATCGCCCCTTGTCCTGTCTCTGGGCACCACTGAACAAAGACTGACCCATCCTCCTGACCCCACCCCTCAAGAATTTATCAGCATTGATCAGATCCCCCCTCAGATCTTAATCTTTTTTTCTATTTATTTTTTAAACCTTTTGAATTGTTTCCTTAGTGTTATTTGGACCAGACAATGGAACAGAACAGAAGATGCCAATGAAGCGCACAAGCACAAGTTATAGCTTGCTATTATTAATCACATTTTTCTTCAAGGAGTGAGCATCCTTGACAGGTGGACAACTTCTGGATGGCAGTGCACCTTGGCATGACTCAGATAGAAACATTTTCCCCTTGCAGCAGTAACTGAGGTCTACTGTTTAATGATATCTCATGCCAGGGATCTGCAAGAACAACATCAGATTTTATGGGAGTTGTTAACAATTTACTAATTATCAGCATCAGGTTCCTGAAAATGTTGGGTTTTTCCTTTCCATTAAGTTTGTTTCTTACCTTTTCTCAGAGGCAAATATGACTATTTACATGTACATCAAATCACTGTTAATTTGGCTTCTTGTTATTTTATTTTATTTTTTTTTCAGATGGACTGTTAACCCACCATTTTTATGGCATTTTTACAGCATTTGCTATAATTTTAGAATCTTCACTGATCTGTTTAATTAATTACAGGGCTGTTTTGGGCTTTTTTTTTTTAAGCTAAATAAAAAGCTTGTTTCTAATCAAACATTTCTAGATTAAGAGCCATCCACGCAGCCTCGTTGTATCTGCATCTACAATTTTTTTGTGGTTGGAATCAGCAGCACACAACAATTTGGCATTTGGGTTATTCAGCATTTTTGAAGCTAATCTTCAAAATTAAGCATCTGGGCAGTCACGAGTGCAGTTACCCAGTTTTCATCAGTAATTGCAATATTTCAATAGGAAGGCTTAGGGTGCAGTTCTGCTCCATTCAGCATCATAGGCAAAATCCCATTGATTTTCATGGCCACTTGACTCTGTTAGGGTGCAGTTCTACTCCATTCAGCACCATGGGCAAAATTCCATTGACTTTTGTGGCCACTCGACTCTCATAATTGGACAAATCTTAATTCTTAAAAGCAGAGCTTCAGTCATCTGATCTCACCTTACCAAGATGCATGGAAATTGCAAATATCCAGGGCTCCCTTTTGGTTTTGTAAAACTACACAGCCACTCCAAACCTCTTTACCTTCTGAACTGCTTAAACCAGAGTCCCATTACACCGAGCACAACACGTGCAGAAGTCAATCACAACACCAAAAGAATGTATAATCTCTGTAAATTTTTACAGTTCAGAGTCTCCTTTTCTCTACCCCAACCCCATCCCAGCTTATTAATAGCAGAATTTAAGTCTTCATGTTCAGGACACAAATGAAGGTAGCTCAATTTATTTTATCAGGTAATTTAATAAGCTTATTTGAAAAATATCCTAGTTTGACTTTACATACACAATGAACCGGGTATGAAAACCAAAGAGATTTAGGGTTTATTTGTTTCTTCCTCTCAAAAGAGCAGCAGACAGAACTTAAGAGTTCTAGTCAAGTTAAACTAAGTTTAAGTTAAATTCTCAACTTTGCCAGAAATTCCTTGTGTACTCTAGGGAATTAGTGTCATTTCTCCCATCTCTACTTCCCATCTTCCCAACAGTGGCATAAAAACCTTTTTTTTCCCTTTTTTTTCTCCCATCTACTTAGATCCTTAACTCTTCTTTGGCCTCTTCCTGTTTGCAGAGATCTTAATACTTGCTGATGCTAATGTGATGTAAGTAATAACCACAGGCTTCCTACAATTCCCTCTGGGGCTGTATGAGACAGATTAGGTCTGATAAGTTTGTCCCAAAGTCCCATAGGGCTTTTTGGGAATTAGGTGCTTGAGGAGAAGGAAAAAAAATGTTGTAGTATGGGTTTAGGAACACTCATCAACTCTTCAGCCAAAGCCCATAAACTCATATACTTTAGTTTCGCCACCTGTACAGAAAAAAAGACTTAAAAACCTTCTGAAAGGACTATCATAGTCATCCTCTCATGCCCATGATGGTCTCTGTTAGTGGGGGTGAGCTCCACAGAAAAAGCCCATCAAGTTTTGACTTCAGTCATACGACCATGGTCCCTTCCTCCCTGATGCTCAAATCTGGCTGCAGCAAGGCTTCCCAAAGCTCTTTTACGGCCAGGAAATAAAAACCAGAAAAATTTAAATCAGTAAGTAAGGAAATACTCAGGATATCAGGAAGCACTAAAGGAAAAGAAATGGGAGACAGTTTCGCATTAATATGTGTGAGTTCATAAAGAGGTTTTCTTTTAAAATTTTCCTCCTAAATGTTCGTCTGTGTAATGAATTGGACTAGCAGGTATGCTATAAATGTAGCAACTACTGTAAAATGCCATAAAAATGATGGGTTAACAATCTAGATGAAAAAATAGTAACAAGTCAAAATAACAGTGATTTGATCTTTCATGTGAATATTCAGTTCAGTCTGTGATGAGAAGTAACATTAATGATGAGAGGATAAAACTGTCAAAAAATCCTGGGAAAGAAACTTTATGGAAACGAAAATATTATTCAGACCCCAATGATGGTAATAAGTAAATTATTACCAACTTTGATAAAATTGGACAATTAATATGTAGAAGTGCCATAAAAGCATATGGAGTCTCTAGAATGCAACATGAGCTGTTGCTTAATAATAGAGGACCTGGTTTAGTCTAAAACTTTCATAAACAACATCTTTTTATGTTGTCCTTTATGTTTGGAAAATTATCCCATTTTTCTTGAGATCTTTTCTTAGGGTGTTAATAACAGAGTAGAGAGTTTTTGAAAAGGCTTTTTCAGAGATAATCTTCTCAATTTTTAAGGAGTGACTGCACTTCTCCTTTGATAGCAGCAATTTTACTTTTAACTGCGTGTAAGTTACCCTTGACTATAATGAGGTATATTAAGGATGTAAATATTACATAGGCACGCATTTATAAGCGAGTCTGTGCAGCACGTAAAGGGTATGTATAGGTTATCCACGGTTTTTCAGGGCTGCTTCTGCTGCTATGCAGGCATAAAATTGAACTGGTAGCTGAGGTGCTGTCAGACATCTTTGGAAATGTACATAAGGGGAATGTACAGGGTATATACAGGCGGCGCATCGTATAGCTGAGCTGGTGCAGGCAGCCTTGAAGGCATCTTGCTGCAGATCCAGAAAGCTGATTCAAGCGTGAACCCCAGGCTCACTCTGAAGCCAGCCCCACCTCTTAACACCCCATCTACAAAGAGTTTGGGGTCATTTTGACTTTAAACCAAAAATCGCCCAGCTGGGAGCCTCTGTGTGCCCCTTCTTTGCACATCGACTTTAAAGAGACCTCAGAAAGTATCCAAGGGCGCTTAGCCTCAGGTGGGACTTTGTTTAAATACAATGATGCTGAACACATTCTTACACATTATGGGAGGGATATTTGCAACACAAGAACATCTCATGGGACAATCCATTCCAGGACAGGTTGCTGTAAGAGGGGGATATTTTTCTTACCTGCAAAGGGCTTGGTTTGCTTTGATAGCAAATTCACGGTGCACATCAGAGCTCACCCAGAAACAGGGGTCCCCAGGCAAACTCCCTCTCTTTGCTCTCCTTCACAGAACTGGCCCCAGAGATATACAATACATGTATTTCTCCCGTGACCTGGCAGCTAGATGGAGCGTATAGGATTAGCCATAAAAGCAGCATGGTGAATCCCAGCGATATCTGGTACATGGAGCTACCTAAAATGTCTCAGATAGTTTGAACTGCGACGATGAGATCGGGCATTAACCAGCTATTGAGGAAGATCTTCCCTGTCTAGGAAATGCTGCCAGAAATGCAGTCAGCAGAAACTAAATGGTAGATGAGAAGAAGCCAGCACAGAAGCTACAGCATCCTGCTCCCAAAGGCTGCAGTTTGGGTCCCTTCAACTTGTTTTTCCTCCTCGAACGAGGCCCGGCTAATAAAGTGCTGTATATTCAGATTCCTGTGGTAACAGTGGATCTTTCTTTTTTGCATGACTTCTTTTTTTTTTTTTCAAAGTCAGCTTTATGTATATGATTCCCGCCTGCCAAATATCTGCCCCATTTGAAATCTATATCTAGCCTGAAACATTGTGTTTTGCCCTCTGGTTGACCGTCTGCGCCAGTGAAAGACATCCTTGTGAAGAAGTGCCCCTTTGCTCCTGTGGTTACCAATACTGTTCCACACAGTTTCCAAGGGTGATGCTATTATATTGCTCCAGCCACTGTATGCACCCTATTGAGTAATTTATTGGCCAAGATCCTAACAGAGGAAAAGCCTGTCTAGAATCCTGCTGAATTTTAAAAGGTAGGAATATTGCACTTCATAACAAGCAGCCATTAATGATAACCAACAATATAATTCTTATGGAATTATGCCTCGCATCTGCATCAAATTCCCAAGCATAATAAAAAGCAAACCAAAGAAGTTAACCTCTTGTGTGCTGCGCTTCCTGGAGCGTAATTACGGAATAGTGGAAAGAGCGTGACCCCGTAGCTCTCCAACATTATAATTAGCATTCCCCATACTGAAAGCCTATTGTCTGGAGGACAGTTTTGTCTCTCCTCTGTTCTGACTTGTGCAAAATTACACCCCTAAATGTGAGTTCATGGCCCTTTCTCAAAGCCAGCCTTTTGTTTTCAGTGTAGTCCCAAAATCAATGGACTGGCAGGATGTGCAGCATACACCCACAGGGTCAGTTTGATGCTCATTCACTAGATACATACGGTGCATTGTAAGGATCTATATGAGATAACAATGATTTTCCACTTTTCAAATGTAGCCACATGAGATTAGGGTATTCGGCAGAAAAAATGCTGCCAACTCTTTATGTCATCCTATTAATGGTGAGTAGCAGAGTCTGTACGTTTTCCTTGGATTACAGAGCAAAACCTGTTCAAAAAATCTTTCTGTTTCTCTTCTCATGTATAAATGAAGCTGTGCATTGTACCTCATTAAAACAAACTAAGGTACCTCATTAACACCCGCCAAGAAGTAGTTTGAATGTCAGAATTGGAAGTCTGTATAATTCTGACACGAAAAGTTTTACTGAAGAAAAGCTCTGTTTAATTAAGGAGATACTGACAGGTTTTAGGAAAAGATTAACAATCAGAAGTTCAGAATTTTGCCCAGACTGAGGTCTGGTGAATTATCACGATCCTTACCTCAGTCTAGGGGTTTTTTTTCTCCTTGAAAATTTCTGTCTGTGTTAATGAAGGGGTTTGATTTGTATTTTTTTTTTTTAAATTTTGTATTTTACTGTTATATCCTTCATCTCTCCAAGGATAATGAATGGACCTGTGCAGGTAAAAATGTAACCGTGGGGCAAGTTTTCCCAATTTTAGCACCAAAATAAGTAGTCTGATTTTCAAAAGCAATGCTCATGCAAAGTTCTTACAGAGCTCAAGTGAAGGAAATCAGCCAGGTAGCAATTCAGACAGATTCACTGTTTATAAAGCTGTTTCCACGCTGGACCCCATTCAGTGTGCTGGTTGATCATCACTGCCAAAAACCAGGCATTTACTGAAGAATCTTACACAGATTTAGGAACAAAAGCTAAGGCTCCTGCTCTTGAACATCTTGTGTGAGATGTTCATGGAGATATCATCTATAAAAACATATTAAAGAACTTCAGCTTTTTCTTATGTCTTTTATTGCCCCTGCAAAGGTGTTTTAAGAAAATATAAAACAAACACCATGTTCTCAGGTCTGCATGACTCCTTGTACTTTCATAAATTCCCAGATAAGTAGGAATACTGCAGCCCAGACAAGAGCAGCCTTCTGAAATGGAGACACGACGGCTGCCTGCTCAGAAACACAGGTGTTACATGTGCTACCACACAACTTTACACTCAGCCTGCCTGAGCTGCCTAGAATAGAAAAAAATCCAAGCTTAATCTAGTGTGAGTACTGTGAGTACCCATCAGTTTAACTTGTCTTCAATGATCTTTTTGTCCTTAGGAAGACTGAAGAGCCAGCAGCACTGGAAACTGACACTTACCAATTATTGTATCAGGGAATTAATGACAATTTACAACATGATTGTGCTCCAGAGGATGGTGAGATGGTGCACATCGTGTTAATCTAGTCCAGGGTCAGATCACTGGACCGTGCCAAAACCATCCAACCTCTTTGTGTCACGGGTATGGCACACGTCAGGAGCACCTCTCCTATGAAGCCAGGCTGAGAGAGTTGGGGTTGTTCAGCCTGGAGAAGAGAAGGCTCTGGGGAGATCCTGAAGGGGCCTATAAGGAACCTGGGGAGGGACTTTTTAGAAGGGCACAGAGTGATAGGATGAGGGGGGATAATTTTAAATTAGAAGGGGGTAGATTTAGATTGGATATTAGGAAGAAATTCTTCACTCTGAGGGTGGTGAGGCCCTGGCTCAGGCTGCCCAGGGAAGCAGTGGCTGCCCCCGACCTGAAGGCCTTGATCTGGTGAGAGGTGTCCCTGCCCATGGCAGGGGGGTTGGAACTTGATGATCTTTAAGGTCCCTTCCAACCCAAATCATTCTATGATTGTATGATTCTGGGAAATAAGCCTCATTTTTGCCTGGGATTTCCAAGTAGACATAGGGAATGTGTTAGAGGTAAAAAGCCAGCATCTGAGTGCTGAAGCTTTACCCTTATATGGTGTTTTTTGACTCATTACACGTCTTACTCATAGCCAGAGCTGAGTGAAAAATTTGCGGTAAATAATTAACACAACTAATTTAGCCTTCTTTTCCTCCTCTGCCGGAAAATGGTGAATTTTTTTCCATCCAACCTCAAATTTGACAGATGCATGCTGTGCAGTTCTTTGGTTACTTCATGGCTGAACACAGATAGGTTTAGTGGCATCTTAGATGATCAACTCCATAAAGGTGACATATGCTGCTTAATTGCCAGTTAACCAGGAGTTTTAGCCTTGCTTGCTGAGTGAAGGATCAGGAACAAGTTGTACAACCAGTTTCCTCATTTTTTTCTGAAACAGGTTCATTAATTGCAGCCCAAGGAGGTACAGTGAAATGAATTTCTCCGGGTCTTATTTTAGTATTTGCTCTGAAAAGAGAACTAGTCATTGCGTTCTAATTTTTTTCCTTATTCTGATTGAAATAAGTAATTTTCTTTTAGTATTCTTATGCAGCTAGCAGCTTTTTCTGTTGTCCTTTTCCATAAGGATGAGGGAACCCATGGTACATGCCACACTGACGTACAACCTTTCTGGCTGGCAGTAGACAAGAACTTCCATTATAAATTTATATTAAAAAATTACCTGCTCAGCTAATCACAAAAACAATTTCCAATAAATTGACCCCCATATTTCAATTTCCTCTTGATCTGGAATCCAAGATTTTTTTTTTCTGAATGGTTTCTTTATCTTCTAACAATCAGTTCTACTTTTGTATAGTTAGAGAAGTTATATTCCTTTATCAATGACAAGAAAGTTAGCATTGTGAGCTTTTCATAATTTTCTAATAACTGTATAAATAGTCTCAGGTTGTGAGAATTTTTAGCTATTGTATGCAGGGGCTTTTGAGTTACACAGCTAACTCCTCCCAGACTTGCTCCCTTTATACAGATGTATTCAAAGAAAACTGATATTAAGTTTGTTTCCATTATTGAGTGCCAAATGGAAAAAAAAAAAAAAGAGACCTTGAAAAAAAAACAAAAAAAAGACCTGTTTTTTAGCATCTGAAGTTCCCAGTCCAGTGCAGAAGTTAAACGTCTTTGCTTTTCCACTGTGCAATGCAGAGAATGTGGTGGGAACAGAATAGCAAGGCAACTCAGCTGGAAAATATCTCAGATAGATGAAATATTTGTCAAGCAGCTTTCTCATGTGAATATGCCTCTAGTTGGTATATGCCAGTCACTAGAGCATGGCATTTGTTTTATCTTCTGTCCCAAGGATTTATTTTAAAGGAAAAACTGCTGTGTAAGGCATCAGAACTGTTGAGACAACAAAGAAACACAAGTTTAACAAGAGCTCTGTCTTTCATGGGGCTAACAGAAAGAGAGTCAAGTTTTAATATCCTCAAAGGTCCTTTTTTCAGATAAGAATTTTATAACAAAGGAACCTTAAGGCAGGTTCCCTTTCTTCTTCTCTGTTAGACTCTTATTCATTATTGCCAACAAGGCATCATTTTGCATTTTTTAAAGATGCAGACATCAAATATGATGGTGCTGAATTTAAAATGAATAACAACAACTATAATATTAAAAAACATGTTTTCCCCAGATGTGCTGATGTCTCAATAGAATCTTTATGCAGAAAAGGAAACAAGGCACATATAAGTGTTTATCAGTTTTGCAGCTTACAAAACCAATGTCCTGAACAAAGACAGCAACATATCCAGTGGGTGTTATCTGATCAAAAACATTCCACATGTACAAATCAAAGCTGGAGGGGGGAAAAAAAAGCCGTATAAAGATGAGATAGCTGAGAAAGCAGCCACATTAGGAAAGGGTCTACTATTTAAACAGTTAGGCTTTAAAAAAAGGCAAAATGAGAGCTAAGCGAATCCCCCCTCGGGGTTCATGTTCTCACAAATGGGTCTCTGAATTGGATAAAGATACATAATGATTCTGTTTTCCAGCGTGATGTGGACACTAACCTCTCTACAGGGTATATTTGAAGATGTGTGTGTGGACAAAGAAGAGCGAGTTAACCCCCCCCCCAAAAAAGCACACAGGCAGCAATTCAATTCAATTAATATTACAATTAGTATTACAAAAGGAAATAATATAAAACATTATGAAAAGAAAGAGCCCTGTGGTTTGCTAATGCGTAATACCTGCACTATCCTAATTTACTGCTGACCCACATTGAGTAAAACCAGCACCTGTCTATTACTCATCTCCTGGATGAGGCAGCCAAGCAATGTAAAAGAGAGTAGGGGTCTTTTCCACGCACTGGTAACATTCCTGTGGAAAAGTTGCCCAGTTACAGGCACTTTCCTCTCTTACATGACCAACCTGGAGATTGCCCCAGTTCTTACTTGTGAGGTGCTTGTGTCTCTGGCCGGAGGGGTTCAATAAATAGTTCAATCAGTACTGAAACAGCTCATCTGCATGTCTTCTTTGAGTTGCTTTCACTGTGGAGGTGTGAATTCCTCATAAAGGTTTTCCCCCCGGGGGGGGCATACACAGATGAGCTCTCTCCCACCAATGTTCTTCAAGGGGTCCAAAGGATGTCCGCTTATGCTTATGTCCCCCCATCACCCTGGCAGCATATTTAGATGGTTTGTTGTGTATTTTCAAAAAATACACAGGTATTTGAAGGCCTTTTTGATGCCTATTCATTTTTAAGCTTTACATTTTAAGATTTTATATCCAACTATTTGGTCCTGAAAATAATTTACAGACAAGTAAAAAAAATTACGATTAATTGAATGGTAAAAAAAAAAAAAAAAAAAAGAAAATTATTTGCTATCATCACATGACTTCTGAGTTTAGGGCCTTTAAAATTAACAGAATTAATATTTGTACAAGTTTTTATTTAAAATTCAATACAGCTCCAGTGCTTTCAACACCAAGATAGTTCCCAAATTTCACTTGACGAAGGAATCTTCCAGGAGCTATTTCTACATAACAACAACCATCACCACAAAAACAACCAAACCAAAAACACACACACACCCCCCCAAAAAAAATCCGAACCCAAAAAACCCACCCCTTGCTGAGAGTATGAAGAGGGGAAATTGATAAATGTGGGAATTGAGATCAGCCCTAAGTTTTCTTTAGCCCTATTTCTTTCATCTGCCCAATATACTTTTGTTTTATGCTTTTAAAGAGTAATGGTTAGCAAATTGTTGAAGCACTTAAGGAGAGGAGCAGAAATGCATCAAATATGCTGGGAAGACCAAAAGGCTTGGGCCAGCCATTATACTGAACTCATCCATGGTCTTAAGCATGATAGCAGTTACCTGCCTCCTTGGGAAAATATAGAAGATTGTTGAGTATAGGTATGTGACTTGCAGGTGCAGCATCCTCATCAGCTGCAGAACATAAATTGTCCTTCCACAGATGGTATGGAAGTACCAAGGCTGATATCTCACATTAAAAACCTGTAGCAAATGGGATGCTTTGAATGCACACTGTGTCTGGAAAAGCCTCAGAGTTGAGACCTTTCTTTTAACAATGTCATCACCTGAAAGCAAACTAGCTTGTGCCTTAAGCAGATACCTGTGAAGGATGGGAGTTGTCAGAGGCAGGCTAATGCAGTGTGGGATAATGTAGGCGTCTCTACAGTGTTGTCAGCAACGTTGAAGAACTGGACACGGGATGTGATGGGTAGGTCTAAGGGAATCTTCTTTTGCATCTATCTCTGTAGATAGGTGCCAGATGATGGTAAACAGCCTGAGCCAAAACTTCAATTAAGCAATTACATATCCTAAACCTCGTACTGTGTCTCCAAATGCTGTACGAACTTAACACTATGTCTCCTCTAGCTCCTCTTTCCAGGACTTCTACTTTTCTAGTAATTCCACACTCAGAAAATGAGTGTGGAATGATAACGATAGAGGCTAACTCTTAAATTATTGTCTGGGGGGTTGCTAGGGACAAAATAACTTTGAATAACTTGGAGAGCAACAGAGGGCAAAGGGACCTGCTGGACAGCAGTATGACCATGACCAGCAATGTGTCTCATGGTCAAGGCAGTCAATGGCAGCCTGGGGGTTATTAGAAGTGAGGGGTTAGTAGGTCAAGAGAGGCCCTTGTCCCTCTCTCCTCTGCTCTGGTGAGACCACACCAGGAATATTGTGTCCAGTTCTGGGTCTCTCAGTTCAAGGAGGACATAGAACTCCTTGAAAGAGTCCAGCACAGGGCCACCAATGTGATGAAGGGAGTGAAACATCTTCCTTATGAAATAGGATGAGGGAGCTGGCCCTCTTTAGCTTGGAGGAGACTGAGGGGTGACCTTATTAATGTTTATAAATACGTAAAGGATGAGAGTCAGGAAGATGGCCAGCAATAGGACAAGGGGCAATAAGAGCAAACTGGAGCACAGGAGTTTCCATGTGAACATAAGGAAAAACTTTTTCACCATGAGGGTGGCAGAGCCCTGGGACAGGCTTCCCAGAGACGTTGTGGAGTCTCGTACTCTGGAGACATTCAGACCCCGCCTGGACATGTTCCTATGTGATGTAATCTAGCTGATTAGGCTCTAGCAGGGGGAGGTTGAAATACATGCTTTTTCGAGTTCCCTTCCAACCCCTAACATTCTGATTTTGTGATTCAGTTTAATTATTTATTCAGCTCAGAACATATTTGCTTTGTGTATCCCTGGTAGCAGGACAGCGTAACTACAGCCCACCACACTGGATTTGTTCTCCTGGAGGCAATTAAGGAAGGAAGAGGTATCATAAGGGGAAAAAAGAGAGGAAAACAGGGCAGGGATGAACATTCAGTGCGCAACAGGGCAATGGTAGGAGGCTCCAGCTCTGAGCTTTTATCCTTCTTCACAAAGCATTCTGCTTCGCTTGCTGACCATGACACTGTGACATCACAGGCCTGGGATCCCTTACTCTAGACCATCAGGAGGGTGGGGTGCTTATCAGGGGATAGTCTCTCTTCCAGGAGTTCAGCTCATGCCGGTTCCTCCTTCGGCTCATTCCGGTCTGGAACTGGGCAGGAGTTTTATTTCACAGCAACATTTGAACGATCACGGGTTTGATGTCCCCTCTCACTTGCCTTTGTTCCTTTGTTCTCTCACACAACGCAAAGCATGGGTAACTTGGCATTCTAACAGATCGTTTGCAGAGGGCCGTGTGATCTGATGCCACCCGCCTTCCTTTAACTGGCAGCGCCTGCCGCCTGTGTCAGACGCCTCATTTGCTGCAGGTAGGGCAGGCAGCACAGCCTAGAGCTAAGGTTCCCCAAGCCTCTGCAGCGCGAGACCTTGTTTTCAACTGTTTATAGCTCTGCCGGGTTACCTTTGCATTAAACTTTCCACTGTGAAGGAGGCTCTGTTTTATTTTCCTTGCCCGTGGTGTCAGATGAGTTGTCTGTTTGCATCTGGAAATCTTAATCAGTCCAGCCACCTTTCATAAAAGAACAAAGAAAACCGAGTTTTAGCAAATGAGAAATGTGAAGGAAGTACAATAATTGGCATCTCTTGGCTCCCAGAGGCAGCTATTACCTCTTTCTGTAGGTCCTCCCACAGCTGTAACCCCAGCCGACTCTTGTTGAACTTGGCTTGCAGTCAGTGCTGTGATACTCAATAGCTTTGAATCAGTGCTGATGACTGAGATAAGGCAAACTAAATGAAATGCTGGGTATTAAAGACAGAACTTCTCTTGCTACGAACGCGCCAAATATTGCTGATGCACCTGTTTTATGTTCAGAGTGGGAAGACGGTCAAAAAGGAAGTGGCCAGCCTTAAAAGAGAAGCAGTGCTTTCAATTTCTGAAAATAGCCCAGATACAGAACTGGGTAATAAGAATACGTTAGTGAGTAAATGCTGTGTTTGAAAAGTGCTTGGGCACTTTTGGTTTGGGGTTTTTTTCCCTTCCATCATCACACACAAACACTATACACGATGTTTTCACCCCATAGACTCGTTCTCTCTACCCCGGAGGGCTTCTCAATCTCCGTCCACCACTGTCAGGGTTAAGGTGATGCTCGGTGACAGCGGGCAAAGGTTTGAGAGAAAGTCTGCAGTGAAACCCATTATATGAATCGATTTGCCCTTTTTCCCTGATTTTTCACTGCGGTTCTCACACGGGCATAACGCTGGCGGCTCGAGACGTCAGTGTACACAAGTTAGCATCCGCTGGCATGCGGGTTTTCTAAACCTGAGGACGATTTTTCTAGGCAACGTATTAATTTCCTCAGTACTCGACAGGAACGCCGGGCGAAACTGCACTGCAGGCAGGGAAATTATAGCAGGTCAGAAACTTGTAGGAGCGTTAGAGAGCAGAGGAAAATGTTGGTCATTGGTAAAAGAAACCTCCATTAGAACATGAAAGTGCTCAATATCCTAGGATGTCAGGGACGAGGAAAAAAGCATTCGGCATATGACATATCTGCTCTCCTTTGCTGGCTGAATCCAGTTAGATGGTACACAAAAGTGTCTTATAATGAAGTGAACAAAGATTTTCCACACCTACTAGGGTGGTAACCCTGGAGCTATGAAAGAAAAAAAAAAAGAATCTCTTAGAAACCGCAGAACACTTGTTAGTAGTTTAAAAGATTGTACAAGCCGGGAGAAAAGGTTTTTATGTTGGCTAGTTGAAAGAAACAAGAGAACTTACTAAGAAGTATGGTATGAATTTTTTTATTTTTTTTTTCCCCCTTTTCAGCTTGACCACGAGTCCCTCTGAGCAAAGCAGAATCCCTGCAACCTGGGAGCTTGGTTATGGGGATAGAAAAAGAGCCCAGAATGCATGTCGCTCATACTTGAAAGGAAATCTTGATTCACTCCCACACACGTACAAAATATCTATACTACACAGTAGTACATAACGGAATCACACCGTTTTATCTGCGGGTAAATACAGATCTATAAGGTAAATGTGGCGATTCCTCTGCCTCATAGAGCAAAAAAACAGCCGTAGGGACTGATTACTGTGGCGGGTGGATGGCTTGGTGCAGGGCTTTCAAGCCCACTAAGCAGGCAGGTTTCTGAGCCTCCACACAGCACATGAGAATCAAGCAAGGGAGTGATTGTGAAGGGGAAAAGGACAAACCCCCGGGGACAGCTCTTGAATCATTAGAGCTGTTGATCCAGCATACCATTCACAGGGTAACGTCAGCCCCGTTGGGACCCCGGGAGAAGGAAAGGGCTGCTGGTTGGTAAGACTTCACCGCAGCCATTGAGTTCTGATGAGGAGTTGAGTCCAGAGATTAACACGCCAAAACAGTGTGTGTCAAACAATTGCCTCTTGAAAAACCTTATTTTTCCCTTCAAGTTAAAAAAACCCTGTCCAATTTGATATGTTAATAAACATCCATCCCACATATGGAATTTAAAAGCAAGGATCTGCTTTCAAAAATACACGCGGCATCTGGACATGCTGCATATAGAAAATCAAATAAATAGCTTTGGAGAAAAAAAAATGTTGAATTTAGAGCAGAGATATATCTCCTGTTTAGAGTACCAGGTTTCATTCTGGACTGCCTTGACTCCACAATCTGCCATCTGAGGATTCCCCTGAAGAACAAAAAGGACCAAGGGCCAAATTCAGGACCAATTCCCTCTGAGAATTTGGATGCTTAAATGCTATTCCCCATCATGCACTTAATTTCCTACAGGTACACTAACAAGTTGTGACACCATGAAGGCCAGAAGACATTCACCACCTCACCTTTGGGAGGTGCTGGGCTGTGTGCAGAGAAGGTACAACACACACACACACCCCCCAAACAGTCCAAACCGCCAACTCCCAGCACCCCTTTTTTATAACAGGACAAACTCACACTTTGAAAGGTCTTTTGTGTGCTTAACCTAAGCTCCTCAGCTTGTTCTTCCATGGATGGTGTTTTGCTAAAAGCTGTGAGCAGCTGTCAGAGATGCAGAAAGTAAGGATCACGGTGAAACTGTCTCGCCCGCATCCTCCAGCCCATATCCTCCATTCCTAGTGCCGAGTGTTGCTCCCAGCTTGGCCCTCAATGCTGTCTGCCTGCAGTATGCTAGCTCAAAAGCACGTATTCGCTGTGTCCAGGCAGCTGGAAACAGCAAGTAAAATCTCATAACTGTGCCCTTGAATAAGGTTTCATTTTTGGCTATTTTTGCTAACATGGACAAGAGGAAATATAATTAATATATACATATATATTTAAGTTTCATGATGTTTGCATTCTTTGATTTCAGGATACTTTTGAGCCTTCTGTAGTGCATGCTAAAGTGTGAGACCAAAGGCAAGATTGGCTTTCAGGGATGGTACTCACCTACAGGCAGCAAGGAAATTGCACAAAGCGACAGATCACCCATGCCCATACATCAGCTGCTTGGTACCTACAGGGAAAATTGACCCACGTTATCTAAGAATTCTGTTCCAAAATCCCCAAGGTGTCCAGCGACACTGAGAATCTGAGGTTCTGCAACATTCAGGTTTCGGCTCTAATTAACCTTTCCCCAAGGTTTTCTAACTTTCAGATATGAAGCTCCTCTGCACTACTACCTCCACCACTCAAACATTTATTTAGGACAGTCACCTGGAAAAGAATTAAGCTGCCTTTACAGAAACCTGAAACATTAGGAAGATGCTCAGTGGACTCGTTGTTGCAGTTAAAACCCAACCGCAGTAAAACCAAATATTGCCTCACTTAAAAAACAGCAACAAACATGTTGATACAAGAATCTCTGCATGAGTTTTCAACTTAAAAGTCTACAACAGGCTAGGAAAAAAGTTTCTGTCCCCTTTGAGCAGCGCAGTCTCCTCTGAGCCTCGAGAGCCTACAGAGTGCTGTACAATTTACCGACAGCCATGGCCAGCTCAGCAGATTATTGGGATTAGCTGCCTTTCTTTAAAAGCACATCGTAACCCGTCTGGATCACACCAATCACTGGCTGTGCCATGGCTTCGCACGCCAGTGTGATGAATAATTCACCCTCCGCTTTGCAGAAGACCCTTTGAAGGAGCAAGAAAAGGGAGATGATGAGGCTGGCACAGAGGGAACAAGGGGCAAGGTTTGTTCCACAGAACATGCCAGGAGTCACTGGCAGGTTCTGGCATTTTGGTGTGGCAGGGATCACACAGACCGACGCTGCACGGAAGAATAATCTTTATTAAAGATGATAGGTGGTTAACAGCTATGCAGAGTGCGGTGCAAGGGAGAGTGGAGTGGGAAAAGGCTCCCTGTCTGCCTCAGATTATTTATTTCTGGAAGCTACATTATTTTTATTACGTCTACGTATAAAATTCCTCATGAAGAGCAAGTTTAATCCTCCCCGGATCTGTGAACAGTGGCAAGCATCAAGACACTACTCCAGAAAACTCCCGTGGTACTGCTTGTTATTTCAACTGGGAAGATTTCTTTTACATTTACACTGCAAGGGTAGAATTAGCAGGGTCAGAGGAGGTAGCATGAGAGATGAGAAACAAGCATATGTGACAACCTCCAGGAGACGATTTACATGCGCGAAGCAAAATGTTTCCAAAACTAAGAGCCTTGTGAGCTTGAGGAGGGAGGATTGTGAGCGCAGTCCTTTTGGAAGCTGGGCTGCCTTAAACAGACGGGCGGCTGCCGAACAGGAGCATGGGGTTTATCTGCTGGTGAAGGTCAGAAGTTAGGCTTCTGTGGGCACTAACGGAGAGCAGAACCTGAGAGGGCATCTTTTCAGGTTGGGGGGTCATTCCCAGTCCCCCAAGTTTTTGGCCAGTTCACGTGAAGGGGGGAGTTAATTGCTGTAGTTGGCATTAGCATTAAAATGATGTTGGTACACATAGCTGTCTCTGACCTTGACACGGTCGCAGCCCCTGGCACAGCCTCTAATTCCATGGCCAGTTTTCCCAAGCAGGAGTCACCGCGAGTGGTTGTGTTCAAAGAGGATTGAAGGTTCAGACTGAAAAAAACCCCAACAACCCAGCTTTAAGGCAGTCTAATCTCATAAAGCATTACAATGTACAAGGGCAGCGAGAGTAGGTGTTCACCTGTCAGTCTGCTTCATCGAAGACAAGAGCCTATCTCCACTCTCCCATGCACTGACATTAAGAAAAAAAAAAAAGAAAAAAAAATCACATGGGGAAAGAAAAAAAAAAAAAGGAAAAAAAAAAAAACACAAAAAACCCAACATCTTTGCTACAGAGACATTTTTAACAAGTATTCCAGAAAGAGCACCAGCTATCAAAAAGGCTGCCAGGACCAGAAGGAGCCATCAATCGAACAAGTTTACATTTCAAAGTTTTTTGAGAACAGTGAAAATGTCTTTACCCTCCTTGATGGGAAAACTGCAGTGCTATAGGAAAGTAGCTATTTGCTGCTTCTCACTGAAACGCGTTTCTCTGAAGTGGCCCTTTAACCCTGCGAAGGGTGCTAGAATATATAGACACACACACACATATATATATATTAAGTAGCTCTCCTGAGAGTTCTGCTCAGAGCTGCTTTAAGACCGCAGAGTCAGTCTGTTCTCTCCTTTCCCTTTGTACATGCCATTGTTCAGCTCGAGAGCTTCTCTCTGATATTAGAGATGAACTGGTTAATTTTTTAAAACCCTTTCCTGATAGTATTTAAGAGGCAGCAGAATGCATCTGTCTAATTTTGACATTTATCAGATAATTCAGTCAAGTTCCCTCATGTGACATAGCTTTGTTCCTTCAAAAAGAACCTGCTGCAAACAAAAGGCCATAATATATTGTACGGCATCGCTGCTCCCAGATGTTACAAAATTAAACTACTAAGCCTCCCTGGCCCTGTGAAACCTGGAGGAGTAAGAAAAAAAAACAGAGTGACACTTAACAGGCTGCATTTTCTGTCTCTGTGTTCCTTATTTCATCTCTGTGCTTGATTTTTCTGATCGTTTGAAAATGATTAGGCAGCTCAAATAATTGTTTCCTGGGTATATTAGCAGCACTATAATTGTCATGTTTAGAGCTAAAGTTGGTAAAGACTGTAGTCTGCTCTGGAATATTCCAACTTCCAACACACAACGGCTCAGGGGTAAATATTTTGAAACTTTTATTACTAGTTTCCCTCCCAATTTTTCCCTTTGTTTCTTTGACGGGACCCCATGTGGATTCGGTCTGACACTGTTCTTCATTACCCAACGGCGCTGCCTGAACTCTGGATGGAAAGGTTGTCGTCTAGCCTTTGGCCAGCATCTTGCAGTCACTACCAAACGCCGGCTGTTGCGTACTTCTGGGTGGGAAGGGTAAATGACAGGCCTTTACTTCTTTGTAGATTCAAGGAGGGAAAAAAAAAAAAGGAGAAGAAACAAATGCCGTCTACCACGATATATAATTTATTTGAGCGCATTAACAGCCTCAGAATGACTTATTGAAATAAATTAGACAGGGTATAATTCATTTGGGGGGGGGCAAAAAAAAAGAAGAAAAAAGTTATCAGTTGCCATGCCAACACTCTTTGTAAATACCATTGGTTCTCAATGAACTCCTTTTGACCCACTGGTCTGAGGTTGTTGCTGCGTGATGTACATAATTCTCTCAACACTGGTCCATTACTTCTGCTCAGGGTTGGGGGTCAAGCCTGTAGTGTAAAGTCAAAGAGAATTAGCAGCCCTATCAATAACCAGCTGCAGGACTGCAGCCCAAATGATAGACCAGAAAAATCCAAGGAAAGATGAATAAAAAGTGGAGGAACATGCGTGTATATTCTATAGTTGGAGCAGCTGCTGTGGACTATCAACATCATCAGGAGACCTCGGTGCATTAGCATAAATTCAAATGACAAATGCACAGTGCTATTCAGAGACTCATTAATTTGCAATGGGTGCAGTGCTCATGACATATTAGTGAAAAATTCAAATGTCTTTGTAGCATCATGAGTTTAGTTGCGGGACCTAAGTTGCTAAAACGAAAACGTGTGCAATTTTTTAGCAGTTTATTAAATTATGAAGTGTGATGACTATATCTGTGTGCAGCTTTTTAAGCAGATGAGGTCCAGTGTGCTCCAGCACCAAATTGCACGGTTTGTGTTGAAATCTCCCTGTCAGACAAATCCCGAGCAGGATCCGACACGCAGGCAGGCGCGCTCGCTGCCGCAGGATGCAGGCTGATATCTCCCCCTTCTGGGAGAATCGCATTGCCACCGATAAAGAAGGAAAAATAAGGATGTTTCCTGGCTCGTGCTTTTTGTTACGCCTGACTCCTCTACCACTTGAGCCACCGACTTCGTTGCACCTATAGAGGAGTGGGCAGCAGCGTAAATACAAATGGCGTGGCGTGGTTACGCGCGAGTGCAAGTGGCATGTTGCGTCACTCCCTTGTCCCTCATCACCCTTACGTACACGTGTGGGACATGAGAAGCCTTCACAACGACTGCCTCCTCTTTCCAAGCAGTGGCCTCATTCATCTGGACCAAAAACGAAGAGAGGAAAGGCTTGCATTTTACACAGAGAAGGACCAGACTGGCGTCCTGTTTCGTAGCGCTGGCATCAAGCGGTACGCAGTTACAGCTGAAATGCAGAGTGTTTATTCTTAGTGCCTGGGCTCTGCCCTGCGTGTGCGGCTCCGACGTGCTGCTATGTCTTTCCAACCTCAATGAACACTCTGAGCTCCACCTTGTATTTCTGCTTCCTCTTGGACCTCTAAGTATACCGCCGCCTGGCTCCAAGTTCAGATGTTGTTCTGTCCACCTGGCTGTCATGTCTAATGTGGGTTGCCTTTACCGGGATAATATACTGTAAGATAATTGTTGGTGCTTTTTTTGAGGGATGGAAACCTTCAAGTGTAGGAGCCACAATACCTAGGTAGTAAAAAATAGCTTGTGTTTTCAAAGGCACCCGTGGTTTTAGCTGTATAGCCTCTGAAAAAAAAACCTCCAAGAAACCCGATTTTTAAAGGCAGGGGAATCAGCTGCCAGTTGCATGTCCAAAACCATTAGTTGCTTTTGAACATTTGGATGTCTCTGTAAAACACAATAATATTTTATATATACACTAGTCATTAGGTAGCACAATAACAAGAGCCTTAATAAGGTTTGCAGCATCTCCCAGCATATGTCACGCCTTGGAGTGAAAGGAAAGCCATTTCTCACTCTGCCTTCTCATCTGTGTCATGCCACCTGCCACATAGGATATGGTATGTCACAGCTCAAAAACATAAAAAACAAAAAAAAAAAAAAAGAAAAAGAAAAAAAAAGAAGGGAGGGTGGGGAAAAAAAGAGCAGAAGAGAAAAGGATGGCATGGCTTTTGCATCCCTGCAAGGAGTAGCGCTTTCCACCATGCCCCCCAGTATTCGGGCAACCATGTCACTCACCAGCTGACCTGGGATGCTGGTGAGATGGGCAGAAAGTGCTTTGCTCTCTCCATAAAAGGGGAAAGAAAAAAAAAGCAGTCAGCACATCGCTAAACTAAGACTATAAATCACTGTGAACTGGCTTAAAGCCGTAGTTTCCAAATTACACAAATGGATTAGGATGCTCAACTGCCCTCAGCTTCCGCCTCCTCCAAAGGCTTTCCAGGACGACATCTGGGGCGAGGCCATAAAAATTCCTTGTTAAGTTCAGTTGAAGCTGTGTCACACAGTAACATCATTTATTTTCGTGAACCTAGCCCCAACCTGGCAGGAACCTCCGCATCGCTTCCGATCTGAGTCCCTGCAGGCAGGAGGAAGGGGTTTGGGAAGGAGAGAGGGCAGATGCAGTGGCAAGGTGCGATGCAAGCAAAGGGTGAGTCTGGGGGTGCACGTTAGGATCAGCTTGGGGCCATGACGCTCCTTCCCTCTCCAGGTTTCAGCCGTGGGAAACACTAAAAATCTGGAGCAGCGGTCAAGACAGGACCCTCAGTTATTTTAGACACAGAAGGGCAAACATTCAGCCACGGAGGCTGCTCCAGGGGATTACAAGGAAGGAAGAGCCAAGAGCAAGCAGAGCCGTGCCTCCATGGCCCTGGCTGATGGAGAAGAGCAGCAACCACCGCCCTTGTTTCCCCTTTGCTGCTGAAATCCCAGGGTTAAGGAACAGAGTGGAGCCTTCACACAGGTCTGTCAAACATTTTGACTACAGGGTCCCTGGGCCTGACTGGGGCTGACAAGGCAGCTGAATGTCATCCTCCATCAATAAAAGCCTTTGGTGCTCCTCAGCTGGTTCTGGCTCTCCAACATTTCCTTCCTGCCCCTTTGCCCGGGAAAAGGCTGGAGCGAACAGCACAGTGCTGTGGATGATTGCCTGATGTAACTGTCGATGCCAGCAGGACCCTAAAGCTTAAATGACAGCCACAGGACCAGAGGAGCCTGGAAATGATCGAATAGCCCTTCTCCTCCCACCACACACATCAGAAGTGCTGAGCCGGGTCTCTCTGCAGCTGACGACTCAGACCGTTAGCTAAGTGTCACTTACCCTGACTTCTGAGGAGAGATTAAAGTTTATTTTGTGAGTATGTCTCAAAAGCCTTGTCAAAGGAAACAGGCACAGGCTGTTTGGTTTGGGTTATTTTTAAAGTATTCTCTGTTTCTTATGAGGAACAACTTTCCTTCGAGAGCCAGCCGCACCGGACAAAGGGGTTCGGTTTAAAATACAGTGGCTTAATCTCTGCAACCAACTGCAGAGTTTTCCTTGTATTTACCACAAATGTACTTGAGGTTTTGAGGAGAAAATGGAGAAAGCATTTTGCGAAGCATGGTGAAGGAGTTCTTTCTCATTGCTGCTAAAAGCAGGGTTTTGATTTTGCTTCAGAAGAACCCCAGCCTGTTTTTCACCTTGGGTTCAGTCAGGCCTTTTACATCACACCACCAGAGGTGAGATGCCATGGACACTGCATTTCCAGGGATGATGCTGACTTAGGGAACATGTTCCAAGAAGAGGTATCTCGGGGTAGATGCCGGGCAGCTGCCTTGGATAGTGCCAATGGGCTTGAATGGAGGAGTATCCCACCTGAAAATCCCACAGTGCTATTATCACCTGCTGAGGGGCTGCAACAAGACCAATGGAAAACCAGGTTGTGTCTATAAGCTGCCAGAACCAGTAACCTCCCCCTCAAAAAACCCCCCATAGCCAGTGGGGAAAACTGCAGTCTGAACTACACCAGTGAAAACCCCGTCAGTCTAACGGCTTCAAAAGTAAAACTTAGTCCAAAGTGGTTAGGAAGAAAAAGGTGACAATATTATTAAGCTTGTGACACTGTTTGTGTTAACATCTTTTTTTTCTTTCTTTTTTTTTTTTTTTTTTTTGTGCAGAACATGTTTGTATTTCAATTGGCAAAGTATTTACAATGAGACTAGATATACTCGCCACCAAGGGCAATTAATTCAGGGTTATACAGCTTGTGTTTCAGAACAGGCATGAATAATTCAGTGTTAGGTTGTTTAAGTGTGTTTTGTAAAATAGAGCTGCAGCTTTTGTTTTTCTTGAAAGCTTCTGGAAAAAAAAAAAAAAGAAAGAAAATAAAATCCCACAACGGTGATTTTTTTAAAATTTTTTTTCTTTTTTCTTTTTTCCTCTTCACCCCTGGGGAGAGCAGTGGCCTTTTGATGTTCTACACTGACCTGCATTCCTTGCTTCTTTCCCACTAACTTGAAGAAAACATGGCTTAAAATGGGAGGCTTGCATGTAAGGAGCAAGGAGTAGTACAGCACTAGCCATGGGTGTCAGAGCCTGTCAAACGGGCTGTGGTGCTTCAGACTGCTTTAATCATTACCAGCCTTGCCAGATTGTGAACTTTTACAATGCTGATAAGAGGAAGTGCATGCACACACACACATCCTCACTTTCCAGTGCAAGCCTAACCTGATACATGGATTTAGAGTGCTGAGAGGAAGGTGCCCGTACCCTGCTTCAGGCACACCACATATTATCATCACAGCACTCCATGGGCTACACGTGCAAACCTAAAAACCAGGCCTGGGTATTGGCTGGCTGACAGCTAAATTTCTTTCCCCCAAATGGTCTTTAGCACCCAGACTCGAGACACAGCAAAAGGGAGGAATTTTTTTACAGCCTTTGCAAACTGTTGCCATGGTTTAGTGTACATAGAAACCTCTTGCAAGCCCTGTTAGGGTGGTCAGAGTTGTACCAGGGGGAGTAAGTGTGACTTTTGTGATGGGTCCATCATGTTCCTTGGAAGTGCCACATTTGAAAGCCCTCACTGGGAAGTATTTATAATCAAGAAATAGCAGAAAGCCAGAAACTATATGCCTGTGAGGTGTAGACTGCCTCAGAAGAGCAGTAATGCATTAGCTCAAATAATTGATGTTCATATTGTAAACCTAGCTGGCCTTCTGTGTCCTGGCAGAGCCTAGGGAACTTGAGGGACTCACCAAAAATGTTCTTACACAACAGAGAAGGTACAGTTAATCGCATCATTCTTGGTAATCATCATGTGCTGAAAAGCAAACCACCTCAAAAGGTTAGTAAGGGAGGCAGCTTTGGCTTATTCACTGACTACTTAAACTCTCTTCAAAGGATGAAACCTCATGGTACTTATGGAGCAGCTGAGCTGAGTCTTTTCAGGATAATAACCACTGCTGGCTGCAGGTAAAGCTGCACCTGCCTCCACAGCCAGAGAAAAAGCGATGCCACAGCTGAAATGCTGGGCTTTTGCAGTTTTCTGCCCAAACTCCTTTGCAACAAGCAAGCCACAAGACTTTGGAGAAGGAAGGAGAGTATGTGCCCATGCTTACCATCACTCAGACTGTGTCATGCTCACCTACAGCTATTCTTGGGGATCTCCACAAGAGGGATGATGTTTGCTCCCACAAGAGCACAGCACAGGAAGATTACAAAGAAGTACTGAACCTGCCAACTCAAGTGTTTTCAAGGTGGTCTTTCGTGTTACTGTAATTAATAAGATGACATGGTAGGAGATGGGGCAAACACTGCATCAGTTCTTCCCCTGTGGGAAAAAGGACGAATGGGAAAGTCAATATCAAATATTTGCAGTAAATTTTGTAGCTTATACAGGTTGTCTGCAGGGTTGGTGTGATTAAAGATTATTATTTAAAGGGAAACAAATGCGTGCCCCAAACCAGCATTTCTCTTCAGAAAAAAAAAATTAAAAATAAATGAAATTACATCTTTACTTCGTACCTCTACGGAGCTCGTTATAAGGTCGATTTATTGTTTTCCCCAGAGTGATGAATCTTGAACAAATACTTGGATGCCAATCGTGCATGGCAGTGCATCACAGATTTATTCTCCAGTTAGCATTCTGTATTTCCCTCTGCTTGTGGAGTGGCACAGAGTGGCTGAGTGACACGTCCAGACCTTGTGCATCCGAGGCGGCTGGATTAAGGAGGAATACACCCAGCCCTGGAGAGTGTGGGAAGGAAACAAATTGACAAACAGCCAATGGGAAACAGAGAAGAAGGCATTTTTTACTGCGCTATGTTTACAACTTGTACTTTCTCAGATCCTAAAAAAAAAAATGCTGTTTTGCCTACATGTCTGCAAGACATTATAGCTCAACTTGGTAAAAAACCATGCGTGTCAGTGCACAGTTATTAAAGTAATAGCTTCCCCAAGCTAATGCGTGCTGAAATTCAGGTTTAGAATTGCCTGTATATTCTGCCAAAATGGAAGGTTTAATGAAAGGATCTTCAAATTACCAAACCTGCACAGCGAATTTGCAGCCTACCCCTTCGTACCGCTTTTATTTCTGTCTGACAGTACTTTAGCCTCTCAAGTTGCATTAAAGATCTCTAATCTGGGAGTGAGCTAACATAAAAGGGAGGATACCCTTGTGAGCAAATGCACATGTATGTGTGTGTGTGTGTGTGTGTGCTGCACCCGCTTCTCAAGCTTGGGAAAGAGCTGCTGTACAAAGCAGCCAGCAACTTGCAGCAGAGGCAGTTCCAGATATGCCTGGGTACACATGTTTTGGGGGGAAATAGGATTTACAGGAGTCCCTGCCGTGCTCCCATAGCTCATCAGGGATCACCGGCCATTGGCATTCATCACCAGGGACATGCAGCCAGTTTCAAACAGTGGCACCCTTGCTCTCTCACATCTTTAGACTAATTTTTAATGTTGGGGTAAGTTAAGGCCCAAGCCTCGATGGCAACAAAGTGCATTCAGAGAGGTTAACTTACACCCATCACATTTTCCAAAGACTTGTGATGGATGATTTGTTAGACGTGTTCAAAAATACCAACCCTGGGCTTCCTTAAGGCCCTTTTATTACGTAATAGCACGTTTTCATCTGTCTTATGTAGCCTTCTCAGCCCTTGCTTCACCAGCAAAACCACTGCCTTTGTTTTCATCATGCCTGCTTTCTGCGTGAATTATTTCCTGACATCCTTTACCTGTCTTCTGCTGTTAAGAAACTCCTCTGTTCTTTGCAGTGTGACAGAATTGTCAGAAGTTCTGCATATTTGGCTTGCTGTTGCCTTGTTTAGTCAACATGAACTCCTAGACAGTTCGCAATATTGCATGTCCTGGGCTCTAAAGCATATATGGTGAAAGAAGTTGTGTTAAAAAAAAAAATCAGACCAAACACTATATTTGCAATATCTTGAATAAAAAACCCAGTACAGAGCTCACATGAGAGCCAATCTAAACATTACAACACTTAAAACCTGAAACACAAAACATAATCAGCCCAAAGTATACTGCATTACGAAATGTTTGGGATATTTACCATTTTCTGTAGCCCTGCTGCTACCAACTGAATTATGGCTGAAAATGTTGAAATCTGTTACGGATTTAATCAAATAAATTCCATAAAATAAATTTAAGGATGCAACTGTACCTTTAGTTTGATGTGATCAGTCATGTCTCTTGTCTTTTGGGGTATAAGTAATTATAAATCTAACAGTACTAATATAACCTAATAAATCAAAAGGTATTGAGAGAGAATAGACAACTGTGTTCTTAGGCTTGGTGTAGGTAAGATTTTTGTCAAGACCCAAAGGCATGAGCCCAACAGAGTTTAGCCAGAAGGTGAGTCTGGGTTTGAACTGAAAACACATCAGCTCTTCCATAGGCGCTGCCCATGTCCAGCATCTTACCCTCCCCACCACCATGTGTGCAGGAAGGCTTAATGCTTTCAAGGAAAGCTTCACCCTCACCAATCATCTTTGCTTTCGGACGTGAGGCAGGAGGATGACATGATGTCACCAGGCAAAATCCTCAGCAGATGTCTTTTGGGAACTGCATGCTGTTGCACTATTCCAGCTGCCTCCAGTCTTTCCAAGCAGACGATACACCTTCTTCCACTGGATGAAAGATGATGAATGCTGCATCTGCTCATCCAGTGTGGATGACAGGTAGCCTGAACAGCCTAGGGCTCCTTGCCAGGGGTTTTGCATGACCAGGATAGAGATGGCCTGGAGACATTGCTTGTGCTCAAAATTTGAGAATCACTGCTCTTGCCTGTGCCAGGATGCTTGAGATCATGGTCCTGTGAGAGCAGGAGTGGACAGCCTTCACCTTCTATCACAGATGAAAGAGACAACCTAGTCAGACCCAAAGACTGAGTGAGGTCAGGAGGGGGACACTTTTGTTTTTTAAGAGAATCTTCAGTGCCATGGGTAATTTTTATCTCCCTTCCCATCCAATTCTTTTTGTCTGTCATCTTCAGGACTGCACAAAGACTGTGAGAAGGCTGCATTTCTTGCTCTTAAGACAGTCCTTGATAAACAAACGCAGAAGGTGATGAAGATAAAGGTGATAGAAAATTTATCTTTTAACTTCATAGGGAGATATTGCCTAAATTGGTCACATTTTCTCATAAAAGTCTTTACTAAGTAGTTCACCAAGCCTAGTGAAAGCATTTCAAATTATGTATGAAGAGTTTATTGGTCTTTTATTATTATTATTATTATTTTCCATGCATTGTAACTGAGGTGCTTTGTTTCAGAGAGAGAGAAACAGAGATCACAGAGACACAAAGCTTCCCGATCCTCTTCTCTATTATATAGTGGAGTCCATAATTGTTCAGAGCTGCAAAATAGTCTAAAGGGACCTGATTATGCAAATACATTAAGCATCTCTTAAAATCTTCTGAAATTATACCATATTAGTCACACAATTAAAGAAAGGAAAAAAAGATCATCTTGTTTGAGTGAGTCTGCGTGTTCTTTCCTATTTGCAAAAAAAAAAAATACATTTTTCAAAATGAGAGAATGGAAAAGGATCATGATATAAGCTGAAATCCAGGTTACAAAGCTGGACTGCTAGTTGTCTCATGAGATCTAACCCAGTGACAATTGACATTTTGTCCTCTAACCTTACCTCAGCCTTCACACACTTGCCTGTTCCCCTTGAGCCAGGCAGATCTAAGCTGTCAATTAATAGATAATGTAAGTTTACTTAGATGTCATGTAATGCTGTTATCCATGTGGAAATACATCAAATGTCCTAGTTTGCTCTAAAGGCTATGGCGCTTAGTAAAAATCTTCTCCCATGGGAAGCCTAGGCTTGACAAATGCCTGAGGATTAGTCATAGTCAGCCATCTCTTTGTGATGCAAAATGACATAATCATTGACTTTTTCAAATAGTATTACACTTCTACTTTCTCTAAATAAAGAACTCAATTCCAGGTTTGCAAACAGTTTACACTGTATAAATTTGTTATTGAATAAAGACGTCTTGCTAAATCTCAGGAAAAGAAGAAATACAATAGCTGAAAGACCTGCTTAAGTTTTCAATAAATTCAAGGCTGTCTAAGAAATCAATGTTTCCCTTCAATATTTGGCATGCTTTTGTATCGCGCTGCCGCAGCACCAGACGACCAGTAACTTAGAACACTCTTTCCGAAACCACCCCGATTGTGCACCAAAAAGTTTGCACGACACAGGTGGATATTCCACGATAATAGCTGCCAACTTTACTTATGCTATCCATCTTGAAGTAGGGCGTCATCTTTAAACTAAAATTTTACGTTTTAACTAGGACCGAAAAATCCATTAAAATGCTTATTTTTCCTAAACCCCAACATCCAAAACATATGGAAAAAATTGCCTCTAGGTATTGAAAGTTGTTGCCTTTATCACACTGTGCATCTAAATTCCCAAGGATGATTGATTTAACGAGGTTTGCACATTAAAAATCTTTTTCTTTGTTACAATAGAGGAAACCACAAGAAAGATTAATGCCCTCTGCATGGTGCCACCGAATTAAAATGTCTTTCAAATGTCTTCACTCCAGGAACACTTTGCTATCCAGGCCTGTACTTAGTAAAGCTTTTCTCAGTGTAAAGAATGTATTAGTCATGGCTGATGATGCTGGTGTGCTATAACCTAGATACCTGGAATATGCATACATTAGGACAAACTGGGCACTTCAGAAGGCTTTAAAGAAGCATTCCTTTTTCAGGTCGGTATAATGGGTTTGGCATCAGAAATTCACTAGGCTACCCAAAGGTGTGACATTCAGTCTTGACATAGTTTCCCATTGCCCTGGTGTTACCTGACACGAAACAGATCAATCGCTCCACCATCGCTTCAAGACTTCCTTACACACAAACCCTCAGTGGTATTTTCTTTGCCTGACATGATAGGTCACCCTAGTACTGCTCTAATGTCCATGGCAGGGGAGTTGGAACTAGATGGTCTTTAAGGTCCCTTTCAAGCCAAACCAACCTGTGATTCTGTGATCGGAATGTTGTACAAACCAAACCCTTTATATATATATATATCTCATCTTACAATCACTAGGAGTATGATGCTGATGCAAATATTTTATCTATAGTTGTATTTTCATACACTCCTTGCTTTAGAGGAAGAAGTTGTATCCATACTGTGTCTTGACCTTTCATGGAGCCAGAGCTCTCCTATGGTTCGACACTTTCTAGCACAGCCCCAACTTTTGACTTTAGTTAGAGGGGTAGGGAGGAAGGGTGGAGGAAGAAGCAAGACCACTGAGGTGGCCTCAGAGAATCAGACAATGTGTGCTGGATCTGATGCCCATGCTGGGTACAGCAAGTGTCGTTCTTCGTGTCTGACCAGAAGACTGCCTACTGCAGAGACTGGGGTACAGATGACGTTGATGCAACATGGATGACTGAAGAGCATACCTCTGTGCAAACCAAGGAGGTAATCAGCAAACACAAAAGAATCAGCACAGAATACTAACTGTTCAGATTTACACCTTCCTCAAGAAAAGGATAGGTGCTATTGCATTAATTCCTTCTGGAGAAAGGGATTAATTCATTAGTTCCTTCAAGGAGAGTGCTTGTAAAGGCAGTATATTTTAAAAACCATAGCTCTGTCTAGGGTATAGTTGTGTTTACAGTGGGGATAATAGAAGAAATGCAGAATCACACAACCAAAGAAAACTTCAGGTCAAAAATAAATCTCCGTGGTAGATCAGATCCAACCTTTCACTGAGAGTAGTGCCTTAGGTTATCCAAGGCCCCATCAGGTCAAATCTTCAAAGTAACGATCAGGTGAGATTGCAGTACTTCACTGGGTAAAATATCCAATGCCTGAGTCTTCTCACTGTGGTGAAGTTTTTCACTATCCAGGCAGAAATTTACTTCAAGAAACTTGTGCTTGTTGCCTTCTGTCTTGGCACCATGCAGCCTTGCCAAGTGAGCATAACCTATAACCATAACAACCTTTAAGGCACTGTAAGACTGTGATTAGAACCTCCTAAACCACCTTCTCCCCAGGCTGAGCAAACCCAATTTCTCCAGCCTGTCTCCATACATTGAGTTCTCCAATACATTTGCCATCCTGGTGGTCCTCTTCTGGATCTGGTGGCCTTTGTCTCTGGAACAAGACAAGTTTTCCAACATGTGGCCTACAAAACGCCACACAGGGTGGGTAAGCACATCCCCTAATCTGCTGTTGTTTGCTTGCTGATGGAACCCAGGACACAGTTGGACTTCACTGCTGAAAAGCTGCACCTCTGTCCAGCTTGCTATGCACCCAGCCAGTCCTTTGTATTTCTGACAGAGACAGGTGAAAGAGGCATTGATGCAACACATGTCATGACCTTGGGGCTACACAGTCGTCTGAGATGTATTATAGGACTTGGTTCTGCAGATCTAGCCAACAGGTCAACAGGAACCAGGTGTCTACCATAAATTTAGGCTACCTTTCATCCACAATAAAGAATGAGAGAAGTTTCCCAAGGACACCATGGGTGATTATAATGAGAAGGCAAGGCAGAGAGAACAAATGCAGCCTTGATGCAAGACAGAGAAAAGGAAGAGTGAAAACATATAGACCCAAACTCAATAAGTGGCCAAAAGTTAATATCTAAAGAAGATTCCAATCTGAATAGTGTTGGAGAGTGAAATGCCAGGTAAGCCACTCAGAAATTGACGTATGCTTTCAACAACAAATACAGTTCTTCAGACAATATGTGAGAATTGGGTGCGCTCTGCCATCTACTATAATTACTAAAACTCATTCCTTATTTCTAGTTTAGCGATATGTCATGAGTTCCACCCAGGCAATTTCCCATTATCCTTCATATTCTACAAACATATAGTAAGAGACAGCACCTGTCATGACAAGCCTCAAATGCACAAGGTAAAATATAGGAGAAAACACGGAAATGAATCACAGAGACAAGTGATTAAGTTTTTTTAAATAATTGAAGTGATTTTGAATCCTTTCACATTTAATAACAGTACCTTTAGTGTGGTGACTGGCCCAAGGACAAACGGGAAGTCTCTTGTAGGGACAGATACTTAGAGAATGTGTTTGGAGTCACCATCCAGAGCCTTTGACAAAGGTCTGTGTACCATGAAAGACACAGACCACGGCACAAGGCTCCAGAATGACTGCCACATCCCTGGCACCGTTTTTTAGCATTTTCTGCCTTTCCAGTATTCTTGTGTTCTGATCAGCAGGGCAGAAATCCTTGAAGGGCTTAAACCACCAGCTGTTTTGGTGAGCTCTATGCAGTGCAGGAATGACCGTCCTGCTGCTTTTCTACCTGCTCCCTGACAAAACCTATGCAATGGAGAAAGTCCTGGATCATCTGCCTTGTTTGCCAGGGACTGGAAGAAGAAGATTAAAAGAGGGACAGGAGTGGGAAGGGGAGGAAGACACACAGGTGGGAAAGGAGTGGATACAAGGTGGGGAGGAGATGGGGTGTTGGTCACGGCCAACATGCAGTGAGGCATGCTTAGGGCACGGGTGCAGGAGAAGGAACAGGACTTGGTCTCTATTTTGGGGAGAGTGGCAGAGGCACAGATGAACTGTAGAAATCTGATAAACATGTGGATTGTCCTGGGACAAATTCCTTGGGCTACGGCCACAGAGACCATGTGTTGGTTCTGCGGAGGGTCCTCTAATTTTAAGCACGCTGCTGCTAAGGTCAGAGCAGTGGTGTGGGCACTTTTGGACACCACCAAGTTCTATGCACCCTGAGCCAGTCATGAAAACTGTCTGCAAGATCCCATGTAAGCCCTGACTGCTCTGCACTGTGCTCTCCTCCAGTGAGACCCAGCCCATCGCCGTGTTCACATTACCCACCTTTCCCACACCTGCAGATGGGAATGCTGGAAATAAATAAACCAGCCTGGTACCCTAGTGCATGAGTGGGGTAGGCTGGAGGAAGAAAACACACTCCTTGAGCAGCCTCAAGCTCCATGTCACCCCTTTCTAACTGCAGAGATGGGGTAGGCTTTCTTGGGACCCACCTCAGTAGCAAGATGCTTGATATGGACCCTTCAACAGAAATAATTACAGGAACATGAGCTCTTTTTTTCTCTCTGACAAAGACACAAGCCATAATTCTGCTGATACCTAAGTCACTGGAGAGCATTTGGTGTTCGTTTCTTCAGAAATGGTCCCAAGGACCATAGTGGGAAGAGTTTGCTTTTGAGTCCTTAGGTAAGTGAAAGAAAGTTGTGGCCATGTCTCATCAGATGATTTTTCAGCTATGCTTTCTATACCTCCCAAATATTCTCCTTTGCCCTGGACGTCTTCATCCTCTTGTACTGAGTGTAGTCCAACCCTTGCAATGCATGCATGCCCATGAAGCCATCTCATCCACCTCACTTGGCAGCTAATGTCTGGTTTTTTTAATGTTCCACTGTTTAAAAGAAACCTCAGAAACTTCCACAGTGTGTTTTTAACCACACATATGCATCTGAAATAAAGAGAGGTTCTTAAACTGGCAAAGTCCACTCATTCTGACCACAATTCCTTGGTATCCATCAGTTCTTCTCTTCCTCCTGGTGTTTGAAACCCATGGAATGTTATTTCCCACCCAAAGCAGTTATAATTTCTATGACATTGGACTTTTGGTCACCTCTTGGTATGTCTATCTGCAGTATCAGAGCTCTTATTTGTGTACTCCATAATCTGAAAGATTTTTTTTTTCTTCTCCTGCCTGCCTCACTCCTTTCTCCCAGCATTTTGTTCTAATCAATAGATAGCAGTGAGTTCTCTAAAAATGGAAAATTGGCTCATCAACATTAGACTATCTACAAGTCCCTCTGTTTTCACCTTCTCCCTGTTTTATCTGTGTAAAGCTCTGTCACAAGCACTTCTTATTTCCTTGGGTTCTCAAGCTTTGTGACAGCTCCGCTGTTAGTAACTGCTGTCTTTGTGAAACGTTTTTACCAGATAATGTTCTTCCAAACCAAGTGGTGTCAGAACAGTGCAGCCCTTTTCACTGCACTCTGTTCTGGCAGCACCCACAGAGAAAAGCCATTACCACTTTACTCATATACACTCAATAACTTGAGGTCCGGCCAGGTGCCCCCCAAAACCACACTGTCACTGCCCTCCTCAGCTGAGCAGGGGAGAGAAGAGATAAGGAAAGGCTTATGGGTCAAGATAAGGATGAGGAGAGATCACTCACATCATGGGCAAAACAGGCTCAACTTAGAAAAACCTCATCTAATTTATTACCAATCAAATCGAAGTAATGAGAAATAAACCCAAACCTTAAACCCCTCCCCAATCCCTCCCTTCTTTCTGGGCTCAGCTCCACTCCCCATTTCTCTCCCCCCCACACAGGGAAATGGGGATGGGGGTTGGGGTCAGTCCATCAAATGTTGTCCCTAGGGCCACTCCCTCCTCAGGGAAGGACTCCCCACACCCTTCCCCTGCTGCACCCTGGGGTCCCACCCACAGCAGACAGTCCTCCATGAACTTCTCCAATGGGAGTACTTTCCCACAGGGCTTCAGCTCCTCACCAGCTTCCCCAGCGTGGGTGACTTTTATGGGGTGCCAACCTTCAGTCTCAGACTGCTCCAGCCTGGACCCCCATGGATTCACAAGCTTCTCACAGAAGCCATCCTTGCAGCTCACCCAGCTAACAAACCCTTGCACAGCAAATCCAAAACATAAGTCCAGAGGGTTTTAGCACTGGTGGAGCTCTGTGTTTTTCCATCTTTCAGTCAGGGATGGAACAACTTTTGCCTTTTTCCACTCCTGGTCTGTGTGTACTTCCCAAGTCACTAAAGCAGATGCCACAGGCGTGAGTGGAGTACATGATAAGCAACATGCAACACACGTCTGCTCATTTGTACTGACTTTTTTCCAGCTAGGAAAGTGCTGCCCATCCCATGATTTCCAGACCAGGAGCCAAGGAGCAGTCTGGGATTTCATTAGCTCGTCTAACATTTGATCCAGACCTGAACTGAGCCTGCCTGAGCTGGTGTTAGTCTGGATACCTCATGTAATGAGGACAGAGCTGCCAGGGGCACACTGCAAGCGCCGTGCCACCTAATGTAGCAGGGAAGGCGATTCCCAGGACTCTCAACTGGGACAATTTGGAGGAAGGGAAGTGTTTCCATTATTTAGTTGCTAAATGTAATTCCCCACTGCAGCTCTGAGAGCCGCAGACCGGTGATGCAGAGGCAGAGGGTCTCTCTGCTGTCGGAGGGCAGGAGAGGAGCAGCTGTGCCAGCTGCGAAACCATCTTCGGGATGCGGCTGGGCTCCCATCCCCAGCTGCGGAGGGCCCTGCGCCCCGAGAGCTCTCACCCTGCAGCACAGCTGGGCAGGGGCAGGGGAGCCGCAGCCGCCACCTCCCATGTCACACCTGCAGCCCAGCACCCGACAGCAAAGATGCCCCAGCAGCTAGCGTGGCTGGAGGTGGGAACCAGCTGCTCACCACGCTGGGATGGAGCACCTCGCCCCGAGGTCTCCCATGCTGCTGCCGCCGCTGCTGAGAAACCCAGACTCCAGAAGGAACTCGAACGCCCTGTTCCTTGTGCTGACAAACAAATCTATCTCTTGCCACAGATGGACTCCTCCGCTCAAGCTACCGATACTTACCTCTTAATGACGGAAACAACAGCCAAGGGGAAGTGGTGCTGCTTCCTCAACCGTTCAGCACGCTTTAAGGTGGTCGCCGTTTTGCAGCTCGGCACAGCTAACACATCACGTGGAGCAGGGAGCGTGCTGGGCTTGTATGCAACTGCGAGGGAGCACTGACCAGGCAGCTTTACCCCTTCCCTCTCAACATGAGATATCGTCACGCCTGAACTAATTCCTTTATGGCAGCGATCATATCTAGCATCCTGATAAGTGACTGTTTGCGAAGCCAGCTCTTGCATAGATCCTCATGAAGATAATAAATGATATTTATCTTTTTCGGCGTGGATGTGTACTACTTGTCATCTTATCTGCGATGTATCTAGCTAGAGATCAATGAATCCAACCATGACACTAAGCAGCTAAACAAACCATCATACTCAGTGTATGACAAATCTCTTGTTATCTCCTGCTCGCTCCCAGTCTCAAATCCGCCTTTGTGTCAAACTCTTTGTGGCTGGAAACGCTCCTTCTGAAGAATGGATTTTAAATCCTACCTGAGCCTGTGTGTCTCCACCAACACTGCTCTGTGATGCAGGCCAGAGATAGAAAGACGACAAGTCTTCAGTCTGGCTGGCAAACACAGAAAAGAGAAAAAACATCAGAAAGGAAAAAAAATATCATCTTCTCCTAAACCATTAATTTTCTGTTAATTTTACTATTCAGTCTTCCACTAGTAGAAAATAACTTCATCAAATCATTCAGAAAGGAAAAAAATCCTTTTATATTCCTGCTTTTGTATTTTCTATTTTCATTTGTCCCCTTAGACAGCACTGGTTCTTACCCTGGAGAGAGGTCACCCATGTTGGAAGAGACACTTTTCCTGTAGGTAACTAAGTACACATCCTCTCACCTCCTCAGATACCCAAGTTAAGTCCCAAGACTTAAAAGGAAGAGAATGTTGTCTGACTTCCTCTTCTGATGACCTCAAACCAAGGCCCTTCTGCTTTGAAGCGGGGCACTAGATGCCTCCTGACAGAAGACTGACAGGTTATCTAAGGAATGCATCAGCAATGTTAGGGAACAGCAACAGCTTTTCTGAGGGAGAAACATAAAACTGATCAAACTTGCTGGGAGACAGGTTTCCCTGTTGCTCTTCCCCGTGTGATGCCCTGCAAGAGGAAGATAAATGCAAAGCTTCCAAGTGTAGATAAAACAAATCTGTTTCACCCTGTGGTTAATGGGCAGATCTGCTGGACAGCTGCTGTGACTCATCTTTAAAACACAGGGTTTTGTCCTGTCTGCAAGCTGCCAATCCTGTTACTGCTCTTTTCCCAGAAGCAGCACATGCCTCACCCACTTAAACTCCACGGGACATTGGATCGATGAGATGAGACCAACAGGATGAAGTTTAACAATGCCAAGTGTGGAGTCCTGCACAGGGGACATAACAACCCCAAGCAATGATACAGGCCTGGGGGACACTGGCTGGAGAGCTGTCAGGCAGAGAAGGACCTGGGGTTGTTGGGTGACTGCAGACTGAACATGAGCCAGCAATGAGCCCAGGTGGCCAAGAAGGCCAATGGCATCCTGGCTTGTATCAAAAAGAGTGTGGCCCATAGGTCTGGGGAGGGGATTGTGCCCCTGTACTCAGCATTGGTGAGGCTGCACCTCAAGTGAGGGGTCCAGTTCTGGGGTCCTCACCATAAAAAGGAGATTGAGGTTCTGGAGTGTGTTCAGAGAAGGGCAACCAGGCTGGGGAAGGGGCTGTAGGGCAAATCCTATGAAAAGTGGCTGAGGGAGCTGGGGTTGTTCAGCCTGGAGAAGAGGACACTGAGAGGAGAACTTATCACTGCTTACAATGATCTGACAGAAGGGTGCAGAGAGGTGGGCGGTGGTCTCTGCAGCCAGGGGACAGGAGATGGGACAAGGGGAAATGGCCTCAAGCTGTGCCAGGGCAGGGTCAGATTAGATTTAGGAAAAATCTTTTCACTGAAAGAGTTGGTGGAATGTTGAACAGGCTGCCCAGGGAGAGGGTTGAGTCACCGTCCCTGTGTGTGTTTAACAGACAGGTAGATGAGGTACTTAGAATTACGGTTCATTAGAGGACAGGAATTTTTGGACTTGATGATCTTATATGTCTTTTCAAACATTGTGATTCTGTGACTCTGTGATTCTGTGACATGCTCCTCGCTCTTCCCCTCATCTTACCCCTAGAACATCCTCAAGGAGCGTGAAGGCAAGATTTGAAAATTCAAGTTATTGAGGGGCCACGAACCTTTGCTATGTCACCTGAGTATTTTAACAAACGATTTACTCTCCCTGGGGCCAGGTGAAGTGTCTCCCTGGGCTGTTGCAGACCCCAGCAAAGGCTTTTGCCTAATATCAGGCTTCTTTATTCAGTGCCTGATGCTTCTCTGTGGCCGGTTGGGCTGGTGCTTGTGTGTGTTTCTGCCACGTCTGTTGCACAACGCCAGCTGAAGCCAGGTAGCAGTAAGTAGGAGCCTCCAGTAATTGCTGTGGGTTTTTATTCCCTTGCTGTTGATCCTTTAGCAATTACTCCTAGGCCACTGCCAAACAAACTACATATTAATGCTGCTGTAAGTTAAAACAGCAAGCAAGGAATTTCAGTGCTTAACATGTTCTTAGTTTCACTTGAAAATGAGTCTTTTTGCATTCCTTGTAATTAAATAAATATTTTTTTAAAATTTAACATTAAAGACTTTTCCTTCTGTTTGTCAAAATCTGGGGAGACTATGGAAAAATAATGTCAGCAAATTACCCAGTTTCCACTGAGGAGTGGTAGTGTACAGGAGGCAGTGAGAAGTGTTAGGAAGCTTCATCGTGTTAATGAGAGGAATTCTTGTCCTGTGATACGCAGGCAGGACACATCAGCATTTCTTTTACGGAGGGGACAGACAGGGAGAAGACCAGACATCTTACTGTGATCATATGTGAATTCTACGCTAGGATTTTATTTCAATGTCTGAGCCCCTCACAGAATGAAATATAGTCACAGCTCAGTTTTGAACTCAGGTTTTACAAACCTGACAAACAGCTCCCAGCAGTCTAGAAGTTGCTGGAGGTCCATTCCAAAAGATGAGGGGATGGTGCTGGCGTTACCTGTCAGTGGCACAAGAGCCTAACAAAGCTTTACCCAGCTCAGACCTAACCACTTATAGCTCAGAGGTCGTCTCCACAGAGGAAACACAACCCTTAAGAGTGAGGAAGTCACTTTGTAGTAGGTATTTTCAGCTTCTTTAGTGGTCATCAGAAGGGATGGGTCAGTTGCACTGGTTGGAAGAAATAACAATCTGGGAACTCAGTGAGGTTTGACAGAGTAACTACCTTTTTAAGAGCTTTTTTTTTTTTAAACATCTGAAATGTTATGGCTCATTTTGAAAGTAGAAATTTTAAAAGGATCTAAGAATAGTTGTTTCCAACCAGAAGCAGTCACTACTAGACATCTCCTGAGATCTGGGTGGAAAATTTTCAGTCGAGAGATGTTCTTTTTTACCAGAGCTTCATTGTCTGAATGGTGACTGTGAAATGCATATCTGCCCAGAGTTTGCATAAGTAGGTTGAAAGAGTCGATTGTCTCTGCAAATAGGCACCTCAGACACTCAGACGCTAAATTTGCAAGCACAGGTGTGAATTTTGGGCATGGTTTGTGTGGGTGGAAATGATCCCCTTCCATCAGCACTGAGTCTTCCCACTGCATCCCCCTCCCATAAAGGATGGCTGAATCCCAGGAAGTCAAGAGATCCTTATGGGTCTTCCTGGGGAAAGTCACATAATGAGGTGGTGGGCAATGAAGAAGGTCTCCTCCCAATTTCCAGAAGCACTGCCTTTACAGACTCACTGTGCCTCCTGTTTATTCAGAAGGAGCAAAACGCCAGCTTGATGGTTCTTTCTGACTGGTGTCAATCCATGGTAATACACTCAGAATAACTGGGGAGGGGGGGAAGAAAAAAAATATCTGGCTAATTCACCTCCAAATAAGAAACTTCAAAGATGGTGGATGTTCTGTTATGCCCATAGGCCAGCTCCTGTTGCCCATCAGGTATCTGAATTTAACACTGAATACCATCGAGTTGTGTTAGACTGAACCTGCAGGAGACATCGTTTTGGAAACTCCCTCCGGGGTACTTGGTTGGGGTACATCCATGCTGGATGCCAGCAGCTCCCTCAGGGCTGGTGTAATTCAGGGGAGGTTTGTTGCTATTTTCAGTCTCCCTTCTTTGGGAGTATGGAGGGCATGTACATTTTTTCCTAATCACAGAATCGTAGGGGTTGGAAGGGACCTCCAGAGATCATCAAGTCCAACCCCCTGCCAAAGGAGGGTCCCTAGGACAGGTCACACAGGTCGATGTCCAGACGGGGCTGGAATATCTCCAGAGAAGGACACTCCACACCCCCCTGGGCAGCCTGTCCCAGGGCTCCTTCACCCTCTCTGGGAAGAAGTTCTTCCCCACATTGGTGTGGAACTCCCTGGTGCTGCTACTTGAAGCCATCGCCCCTTGTCCTGTCCCCACAGACACTGAGAAGTGGCTGCCCATGTCCCCCTGTGTCCCACACTTCAGATATTGATAACCATTGATCAGATCCCCTCTCAGTCTTCTTTTCTCCAGGCTGAACAGCCCCAGTTCATTCAGCTTTCCAGTAGGAAGCTATAGTTGCCTCCTTGCAACCAGGGTACCTTTTCACTGACAACAGCCAAAGGAATGGTGGCCATTCCCTCCTGCCAGCTCATCCACTGCAGCAACATTTGGGAAAACAGTGATGCTTGGATGTAATCTCTCCATTATTCACATGGAGAAACACATATTTAATCTGGTTTGATTATTTTTTAAATAATAATTATATTAACAGTAAACCCTTGTAATAACAAAGCACTTTACCTTTTTCTGTAATCAAGAGAATAAAATGTGGAGAAGAAAAGCAGCAACCTTCTCCTGCCTCCTTTTTTCCTCACAAGCCAAGAGACAGGGCGAGCCAAGGAGACTGGAAGATGTCCGAAAGATATTTTAAGGCTTGAAGGAACAGTCAGCTAGTAATGCAACCATCATTAGCATAACCACTGATACAACAATAATTTATAGAAAAATCACAGGTTGCATAATCTCCCAAAAGCTCCCTTTGAATGGAAAGCAAAGACTCTTCAGTGAAAACTTCCCCTCTTTTCAAGGGTGGGTACCTCAAGGCAGGGTTCAAAGGATTTTCTTCATGGGGTTTTTTGTTGGCTTTTTATTTTTTTTTGTGGTGGTGTTTTCTCAATATATAATTTTATAATGATGTAACTTGCATCTCTGTAAATTATATTCCATGTGTCAGAATCAAACGCTCCTAAAATACCCTCGAAAGACACTAAATATATTTCATACATTCCTTACTAACTCTATGTTATAAAGTAATTGATACACAGCCCACAAAACATCTAAAAATAGTCTTCCAGCTTAAGAGATGCCTGCAAATTCCTTCTGCTGTGCATGGCTGCAGACCACAGAAACCAATTTGAAAATCCAGTTAGAGTAACATTCAGGAAGTTAGAAGGAGAAAACAACTTTTCACAACCTGAGTATTCGCTTTGTTTTGTACTGAAACACCAGCATGTTTGCAGAGCTCAGGGACAAAATAAATTTCCAGTATGTCTTCTCCTAATGAAAAATATTTTTCCACAGTTCTTGACATTATTGGTCTTTCTACAGTTAATATTGTATAAATCTAAATAAAAAAGGAGATACAATTATGTCTAAATTGCTATTGTGGAAGTTTGTTTATTTCAAGCTGTGTGTAATCTGTCCAGGAATATTAACACTATTTCTAAAATGAATAGACCTCCATCATTTATTTTCTGAGTGTGCACAGGGTTGATTTGGTTTTTTGGTTGTTTTTTTCCCCCCTCCCTTCTTTACAACAGCAGAAACTGTTGGCATGTCCATCCTAATCCACAAGTATCAAAGAAGAGGACCATGAAAATGGTTTTATGAAGGCTTTAAACACCACAGGATTCATTCTTTCCAGCAGTGGACTCTTTCCACAATCTCAGATTTGTCTCTGCTGTGGCAAGTGTCAGCAGAGACACTGCTGGGGGGAGGAAAATAAGCAAAAGGAGGGGGAAAAAGAGTGAGAAGACTCTGAATTTACACCAGATGCTCAAATCATTTTAAGATGTAGGAGAGGGATAAGGGGAGCATTTCAGAGGCTCCCAAGGGACCTGATCCCATGTAGGTAAGGTGGGGAGCATCTCCCACCAGCAGCGTGGCAGCAGCTGGTTGGTCCCTGCAGGAGCAGAAGGTGGGGAAGGAGCTTAAGGTGCCCAACCAGGACAGAATCATGCATGGGTACAGCTTCTCCAGCACCTGCAGTTATCACTTCACAACCATGCTACAGGCCAGAGACCATAACGTCCTTCAGCTCATTATGGCTCTTCTGCTCCAGGAGCATTGTCATTCCTGGATATCACAGGGGGAAAGGAACAACACAGTTGTTACTTCCATATCAGTATTATTTGCAGGTTCATATCACCATAGTGGTAAACAAACAGGGTGAAATCATATATTTCCCTAAAAAGAGGAGAAAGAGGTGCATCCTTTCTTCCCTCTTCTCCATCTTCCCAACCCAACCCCATCCTTCAGTGTCATGTGCACTGCTTTATGGGAGGCTCCTGTGTTTAGTTCTTTACAATTGGATGCTAACACAGTCTTAGCCAAGCAGCAATCACACTTTGTCCCTGTTAAAAAATTATTACCTGTGGCAAATCAGGTCAGAAAACAAAAATCCTTCATGCAGAGGGTCACTGTGTGGTTGTGGGCCTGTGTGCTACAGATGAGGGACCAACACTTTTTGGGGTGGAGATCCTGTGGGGTCAAGCCTGGAAAGGCAAGGAGGGATGAAGGGGCACTGTGTGCCAGACAGAATGGATGCCTTCTTTCACAGGAAGCAGGTGGGAAGATGAGTTCCAGGGGTGACCTGGAATTCCATCGAAAGTCATAATGGCTGGGTAGAAAATCCAGTGTGTAAGGGAGCATGAGACCTACAGTTATCATTGGAGGGGCTCCAGGGCCACCAACACAGCAGTAAATTGGAAGAGAGTGGTTTGCACTTTCTTTTTGATTATGTCCTTACCTCATGTGCTGGGGATTTTATTTTCCTGGAATCACAGAACCCCAGACTGGTGTGGGTGGGCAGGGCCCTCAGACCTCCCCCCAGGGTCCTCCCTTCCAGAGTGCCCAAAGCCCCATCCAACCCGACCTTGAATCCTGCTAGGGATCCAGGAGCAGCCTCAGCTTCTCTGGGCATCCTGTGCCAGGGCCTCCTCCCTCCCTAGGGAGGTTTTCTGTCTCCCAGACCCTCTCCAGCTGCCCTCCTGTAGCTGAAGGCCGTTCCCCTGGGCCTGGCCCTCCCTGCCCTCAGCACCAGCCCCTCTCCAGCTCTCCTGGAGCCCCTTGAGGGACAAGAAGGGTCTCAGAGCTCTCCCCAGAAGCAGCCTTCTCTTCTCCAGGCTGAGCCAGCCCAGCTCTCCCAGCCTGGGTCCAGAGCAGAGGGGCTCCAGCCCTCTCATCATCTCCTCGGGACTCACTCCCACAACTCCATGTCCTCCTTGTCCTGGGGACCCCCAAGCTGGAGACAGCAGTGCCAGGGTGTCTGTGTCCCAGAGCAAAGCAGAGGGGAAGGATCCCCCTTTCCCAGCCCGGCTGGTCCCGCTTCCAGGGATGCAGCCCAGGACACTGGCAGCTTTCTGGGCTGCTGGCAAGCATTGCCAGCTCATGTTGAGCTTCTCATCAGCCAGCACCCCCAAGTACTTCTCAGGGCTGCTGTCCATCCTTTCTCCACCCAGCCTGTACTTGGGCTTGGGATTGCCAGTTTTTTTCTTGGTATTTTGATTTTGTTTTCTCCCCAATAAGCAGTCGCTCCGAAAAATCCCTTTGCAAGCTGATGCCATGCTGCCTGCGACAGACACAGCCCAGCCTGTCCCAGTGAATCACAAATTCATGTACATTCACAGTCCCAGCCAAGGAATGGGAGCTCCACCAAACCACGTATGGGAAGAGCCATGACCAGCAAACAGCTCAGCCTTCTGCGTTCACCCCTCCCAAACCACTGATGAATGGGAGGAGGCTTATGGCTGCATGCACAAGCCTTTGTTCCTTGGAAAAGAGAAAACATCTCTTTCCATCGTGCACAGAAGAGAAAACAAAACAAACAAAACAAAAAGAAAAAGGGGGGGGAAATCTAGGCTTTTTCCTTCCAGTCATAACTCTGAGTGAATGGATTGCTGAGGTTAAAAGATATACACAGCTGCTCTATTCAACAGAGGGAATTAAAGATCCCCTGTCCCACAAAGCCACTCTTTCTTTTTTGTTGTTTTTGTTTTTATTGTGAGGAATGACTCATTTGGGGGCATTATCCCAGGAGTGATACCCACATGAAGTGGCAGGAAGCGGATGGTGCAGTTTCAGAGGATGCTAGCATGAGCTAGATCTTGGGGCTGACGAAGGACTCTTAAATCAAGAGTGGGAAAATCTCACTTAAATCAAAGTGGGAAAATACTTTGTATTTGTCATTCTGTCTTTTTGCTTTTTTTGAAAATAAGGATTTGTGTTTTTTTTTTAATTCTCCAGAAAATACAGCAGAGCAGCTGTATTTTCTGGATAACTTTAGAGAAGTTTTCTGCATAATTTTAGTGAAAACTAATAATGAATAGGTAGTGAAAACTATAAAGGAATAGAAAGAGGGAAAAAATCCCACTAACTTTAAGAAAATGGATGTAGTCTTGTATGTTAAACTCTGATAAAACAGTTAAGGTCATACTGAATGGAAGCAGAAGGAACATCTCAGCACAGGCTGTTGTAAAACCATCACGTAAATGGACAGACACCACTTGTCCAGAGACGCTTTGATACATACTATTTTGAGAAAACTCTTTTGGAGGTGATGATGTACATTTTGTTTAGAAGACCAAGGTTAAGAGGAGGCTGTTAAAAAGCCTGTCCTGGCAAGCAGCTTCACCTGGAGCTACTGAAAGCACAGCTACTGAATGCACAGCTACTGACCATGAGCACTAATAGAGAAACACAGTTCTACTGGGAAGGGAATAGAAGAATGGAATAAGCAAACCCAGAAAACTTGTCAGCACAAGACCCCCTATCTTCTTTTCCCCCGTTAAAGCCTCACCAGAGGAGGTAGGGCTCAGGAAAACAGGACTTTCCCTAAACCTTTGCATCCCTACCAACTGGAGGCACGAAGCAGCAATGTCTCCTCCTGTTTCTCTTCATAACCTTCCAGTTTCATGCTGAGATGACTTCTTGGTTGGCCTCACTGATGGATAACACACCTCCTGACCTGGCTGCAGATGAGCCAGCTTTTCTATGAAGGCACTTACAGAGGCAAAGACCATTAGGAAGGCAAGGTGGGGGCTTTGAGAAGCATTTGCCACCAGCTGCTGATTCAGTCACCTGCCCTTATTTCTTCACCACAAGCAGCTATTCAAACTCATCCTAATGACATAATGAAGTCTCATTGGTTTTTTTTTTTTCAATAAGAAGCATCCAGAAGAGCACATCTGAAATGTTTGAAGTTAATAATATTCCTATAGCTTCTATGAGTGGTCCAGTATCAGTCTGTGACATGTCTGTCAGTATAAATGTCACCTTGGCATCGCCGCTGCTCTCTCAGAGGTGAATGCCATCAGGAACAGTCACTGGATGTAAACACAGTCCTAATGACCTGGCAGTCAAACCTGTGAAATCTCAGTGGAAACCCTCGAAGGCAAGAGCATAAGAACCAAGTAAACAAAGTCACGGTTGAAATCTGAGTAATTTCTTCAATTCTCTCCTTTTCAAAACCTTCTTAAGCTTACATTTTAATATTAGCTGCTTTTAAGCTGTAGTTACCTTAAATCTCCAAAGAAGTTGTTGGGATTGGGATGCTGAAAAGGGATTTTTTTTTTAATTTTAAAAAATGTCAAACTGATTTAGCCCAGCAATTTCCATCAAAGGCATTTCTTAATCAAAATGTAACCAAAAGAGACCGTTTTCAGAAAATGGTTTTCTTCTAAAAGCACCATTTTTTGCTTTTAAACTGGCCTTAAGGAAAGAAAAAGAAAAAAAAAAACCAAAAATCAGAAATTCCCAGAGCACTCTATACTGGTCTCTGTCTGCTGTGTTGGGTGTGTCATATGTTATGTGTGTGATGCTTCCACCTATCCGCATGGAGCTCCTTCCCACCTTGCATGCTAGATGCCAAGTAGGTGCAGGGTGACAGTTACATCTGTGCTATTGCTCTGGATTGCCCAGAACGTCACAAGTGAGACAAAGGCTCCCAGGGATGTTTTATTCAGGTTTGCACCATCATCCACAACTCAGTAGCGAGGAAATCAAATCGAGTGACGTGTGTTTCAGAGAGAACACAGCAAGTCCACCATTTAGGAGGCTGTAACTGCTGTGCTTAGAGACCTCCAGGTGATGCCACATCAAAACGTTAGACACTTTTAGATGAAAAAATAATCCCTCCACCCAGAGTTCCAGCAGTAAATCAAAAAGCTTTAGCTGTAAAATAAAATATTTAGAAGATAATTCACAGGTACTTGGGCCAAACTGGAACAACAACCAACAACCTTTGCCATTTATTATAGGTTAGACCACTAGGTTTTGCTGCTTTTTCTCATGCGATGCTGTTTTTCCCTTGTTCTTCCATTATTTAACTTTTTATCCTTCTCTGTAACACTGCACATCGGTGTTTGGCTCTGGCTACAGCATCTCTTTGCTAGTAGCCTCCTCTCTCCCTTCCTGGCTTGTCCCAGGTCACCAGATCCAGACACAGGTTTGTATGATCTTAGCGGGTTGTTTTATTTATACGTGAACACACACACACCAACTCAGGTATTCACTCAACCAATAACAACAAAACCAATATGAATAGAGAAATGTGTATATTAATGTGTAACTTTTGGGTCTGCACAGCAAGGTTTTGGTAGCAGGGTGGCTGCAGGGGCAGCTTCTGCAAGCAGCAGCTGGAGCTTCCCCCAGCCCCCACAGAGCCAACACCAGCCAACTCAAGGCCGAGCCCATCAGCACCAGTCACAGGCCTCTGGGAATCACAGTGAGGAGGGAAAACACCAGCAGCCACTTTTTGTCCCAGAGAAGGGAGTGAGAAGGTGGGAGAGACTGTGCAGGCACCAAGGGCAGGGAAGGAGGGAGGAGGTGCCTCAGGTGCTGGAGAGAGAGATGTCCCTGAGCCCCTGGAGAAACCCATGGTGGAGCGGGTGTCCCCCCACAGCCCATGGAAAAGGCCCAGACCTCACCTGCAGCCCATGGAGAGGCCCCACGCTGGAGCAGGGGGAGACATACAGGAGAAGCTGTGACCCACACTGGAGCAAGCCCCTGACAGCACTTGAAGCCTGTGGAGAGAGACAGAGACACAGAGCTGAGTGAGAGAGAGACCCACTCAGGAGCAGGGTTGCTGGGGGACTTGTGACCCCATGGAGGACTAGGCTGGGGCAGTCTGGGCCTGAGAGACTGAGAGACATTCTGTGATTGATGACTGCACCCAGAGCAGTGACCCACGCTGGGGCAGCTGGGGAAGAGCTGAAGCCCCATGGGAAAGGACTCACGTTGGAGAAGTTCATGGAGGACCCTCTGCTGTGGGTGGGACCCCAGGGTGCAGCAGGGGTAGGGTGTGAGGGGTCCTTTCCTGAGGAGGAAGGAGAGGCAGAGACATGTGATGGACTGACCCCAGCCTCCACTCCTGATCCCCTGTGCTGCTGGGGGAGGTGGGTGGAGAGAAATTGGGGTGGAGTTGAGCATGGGAAGAAGGAAGAGGGGTGAGGAGGGGTTTAAATTTTGGTTTATTTCTCATTACTCGACTCTGATTTGATTAGTAATAAATTAATTAGTAAAAAGTAGTTAGTGAGTGATCTCTCCCCATCCTTATCTTGACCCTTATCTCTTCTCTCCCCTGTCTAGCTGAGGACGGCAGTGACAGAGCAGCTTTGGGGGGCACCTGGCCTCCATCCAGGGTCACCCCACCACAGTAACATAATATATGATATGTGTACATAACACATATATTATACATGACATCCAAAGGGAGCAATGAATGAATGATACACAGACAAGTGAAAGCTCCAAGACAATGGACATACCTCAACACATATCAGACAATATGGGTGGCCTCAGATTTCCTTGTACAGTGGAATTAAAAAAGAAAATGTGGCGCCAGCACCCAAAGACCAGAGCGAGACACAGATAAACTGTTTTCCACTGGTATGAGGTTCTTCCCCACGTTTCAGCAGATGTTAAAGCAAGGTGGTCTATCAGTAACATGAAAAGCTTTAAAGAGCTGTTAGTCTCACAGCGTGAGATGCTCTGTATGCAAAATTACAGAGTTTATAATACATTCCTAGTCTGCAAACCTGATTGGCTCGGCAGACCTAAGTGCTTTATAATAAGATTGCCTCTAAGTGCACATATAAATACATAGGCTAAAAATGCTCCAAGTAGACCATGACACAATAAACTTAACTGCTGTGTTATGGGATAATGTGTCAAGAATTCCTGTTTTAATAACTACTTGATTACCTACTTACTCAATCTGGTGAATATTATGTGTTTTCTGGTAAGAACCATTGGGTAAATACATAATTAAATAATCCCTGAAATATTCATTCTGGGGTTTCTTTTTCCACAAAAAATAAAAAAGAGCATGAGAAGACTAACTTAAATGCAAGAGGTGACACAACTACAAAAGGCTACACCCCAACAGTGCTGAAGTATCTATGCTGACACAGAAGTTGCTTTCCTTAAAAAAGAAGAAAGCAAAATAAATGAGGGAAGCAAGAGAGAGAGAAAGGGAATAAGCTATTAATTAGTGTTAGAAATTCAACCTGGATATTTAAACTTAATTCTAAGTGTCCTGAATTATGTCAATTTAAACACTATACGCTCTGTATCTATAAAAATACTATTTTGTTCTTCCTGCAACAGTAGCCAGTATCTCTGTTGACCCACACAAGGTATTTCAGTGACATCACCCTGGCCACGTGCGTGGAACAGCGCACCGTGATCCTCTTCCCTACACCCTCTCCAGCAGCAACACCACAGTGGGACGGGTACAGTCACTTTCCTCCAGCTTCCCAGGCTGATTCAGTGATAGAATAAAGTACCTCGCAGATTAGCTTAGTCTGCAGCACTTAAAGGTCAGGATTTATTGTAATGTAAATCACAAAGCAATTTTATCTTGACAGAGATTACATACTGTTACAATATTTCTCACCGAATCTAGTGATGCGTTTGCTTTTTCTTTGCAACTGCTGTGCAAAATTGGACTTTAGCCCAGAAAAGAAAAAGGGGATGGCAGCCTGTTTGGTTTCTTTTTTTTTTTCAGCAACAACTTAATTTCTCTTCAGATATATTTTTTTTTCAGCACTCCGAAAGAATGGTATTAAAAAGAAACCAACCCCCCCAAAAAAAAAAACCCAGAACCAAAAGAAAAACCAACAAGCCACCACCAAAAACCTTCCATAAACACAAGGAAAGTTTGCAGAACTGAAAAGCTGTTTGTGTGGATGTTAGGCAGGACATCCATGGAGTTACCCTGTGGTATAATGGGTACTTAAATTCTGTTAGCTGGAACCAGATGATCTCATTACACGATGCTGAAGCAGCAGCCTGTCATGTCATTGAAAATGCACTTATTAAAAAAAAAACAAACCCGAAACATAAAAAAATTGATGTTTGTATTATAGCTAAGACTGCAGTAGTAGAGAGGTGGTTCTCAAGCATCTGTTCCACCTTGGGTTGCCTGGTGCCAGGACAACAGTGTGCCATCCCCTTCATGCGGGATAAATCAATTTGTAGTGACAGAATGAGGGGGACTGGTTTGAAATTGGAAGGGGGGAGATTTAAATTGGATGTTACGTACCTGGAGGTGTTCAAGGCCAGGTTGGATGGGGCACTGGGCAACCTTGTGTAGATCCAGGCCTGGAGGTTGGTGGCCCTGTCTGTGGCAGGGGGGTTGGAGCTCTGTGATCCTTGGGGTCCCTTCCGTAGAACCCATTCTATGATTATATGATTAGGAAGAAATTCTTCGCTACAAGGGTGGTGAGATACTGGAACAGGGTGCCCAGGGAAGTGGTGGATGTCTCCTCCTTGGAGGTGTTCAAAGCCGGGTTGGATGGGGCCTTGAGCAGCCTGGTCTAGTGAGAGGTGTCCCTGCTCATGGCAGGGGGTTGGCACTTGATGATCGTCAGGATCCTCATCAGAAGGATAGAGCCAGGCTCTTCTCAGTGATGGCAGCGATAGGACAAGGGGCAACGGACGCAATCTGGAGCAGAGGAAGTTCCATGTGAACATAAGTTGAAACTTTTTCTCTGTGAGTGTGACAGAGCACTGGGACAGGCTGCCCAGAGAGGCTGGGGAGTCTCCTTCTCTAGACACATTAGAAACCCTCCTGAATGCGTTCCTGTGCGATTCAGTCTGGGTGATCCTGCTCTGGCAGGGGGGGTGGACTAGATGATCTTTTGAGGTCCCTTCCAACTCCTAATGGTCTGTAATCTTTAAGGTTGTTTCCAACCCAGACCGTTCTATGATTCTAAATACATTTTACCATGTTTATGGACAGCAAACATTCATAATGTGCATCACACAGCCACAGCGTTCATAACCACACCAACTTGCACTTGTCTTCAGAGCAGCATCAGAAGCAACCACGGGTGGGTTCTCCATGCCTCGCCAAGGCACTTCTCAGCAAGGACTCCAGGGCTGCCCTGGGTACCAATCCCAGGCATCCCTCTGGTGAACCCAAGCCTGCACGTTCCCAGAGACAGGACTGTAATGGACCAAACCCACCTGGGAAGTGCAGGAGGCTGCGTGGGGAAGGATGCAGCACCCGTCGAATGACTCCTTCAACACAAGGTTAGAAACAAGGCCAGTACCTCCTTCGTTGGAAAGTCTCCCTGCTTCCCCAGCCCTTTGCTCAGAAGTTAGTAGTTTGGGGGCAAACCAGGCATTTCCGTGAACTCCCTTTTGTGTGGAGAGCAGAAGGGAGGAGGACAGCAAAACACAATGCAGGGTGGAGGCGCTCGGAGAAGGGCAGCAGCATTTTTATAGTCCTGCACACCACAGCCCTGGCTTGATGTGGTGACTTGATAAGATGTTGAGTTACGCAACCGTCCCCACAGATGTCCTATCACCCTGACTCCAGGCCCCTTCAACGTCGAGAGAGACGTGCTGACCTCAAACTGAGTCAGGACAAACAAGCTGCTGTGCCAGTGCACAAATCGAATCTGGAATTTGAGAAGCCATTAAGACAATAAACATGATGCTAAGTTTACAGATTCACTTTTCCAAGCAAAAATCACACTTTGGGCTATATTAGGAAAGCTCTCTTTTTCAGTCAAAAATGCAGAGCTGCGTATAAACATACAGTTGTACAACTGCTGTGTGTATTTTATATTTAGATGAAAAGGCAAGTTAGTAGATCCTGGTGGATTTTTCTGGATTCCTTTCACTGCATTCCCACCCTTTACCTTTGTCACTCTTTTGTGTGGTTAAGATTTCGAAATGCCAAACCAGCAAAGAAGTAAAATCCACCAGACACTCCTGAATCAAGCTGTGGGGCTCTGTCAGGATGCCAATTAGTATTCACAAAGCTTCCTTCTAATGAGCAGGAAAAGCAGGTGTTCATGGAAAACAGCAAATTTTAAGTAATTTTACAGTTTATGAAACTTTGTATTTATTTCAAATGCAGTTAACATTGAGGTAATTGAAAGGAGTGATTCTTGAGCCGTATTAATACGTGTCACAGAGTATCAACTAAGAGTAGGAAATTGTCAGACACCAGGAAAAGTTTGAAGAGAAACAGTAAGAACTTGGCAATAATTATGTTCTTGTTTGTATTAGTTTTTTAAATTGTACACGCTGGGCTGCGTAAACAGTGCTGTTGACCTGTCTAGTTTGGATTTAGGGTATATTGTTTATTTACACAGGGATTTTGCAAGCTATGAAAACAAGCAAGCAAATAAATAAATAGTGAAATAAATCTTCCACACGAGTTGGAGACCACTCTTTTGGCACCAGCTCAGTTCTAGCCAAAGAGAATGAATTTTAATCAATTTCAGAACACACAAGTTTCTTTTGGTCCCTCCAGAGCAGAGATTCCTTAGTTTATTAATTTTAGCATCATTACCCTTCCATGTAAATACTTCTTCCCAAAGCTGAAGAGAAAAACAGCCTCAGCAGCAGCCACTGGATTCCTGGGTTTTTTTAATTTTTAAATTATTTTTTAAAGCCCACACTTTGCAGGCTGTGATCAGAGCCAGTTAACTGCACATCAAGGCAATTCTGATTTTTAGATCTGCTAATGCAAATAAATAATAACCTTTCAATGATCACAAATGAAATCTGATAGAAATACCTACCCCCTGTGTGTTTTAGGGGGTCATTTAGCAATCTGAAGCAATAAGAAATGAAATGCTACTAGCTTCTGCTGAATGAAAACAAGGTCATTTTACTATTACTGGGGTATTATAGCTTGTTTACTCTTTTATATCTCATTTCTTATTGATCACAGATCTTCACAGTTAGTAATTTCCTACTGGATTCCATAGGTTGTCCTTTTTTTTTTTTTTTGCTAGAACAGAAGCTGAATTAAACACATTTTTTGGCATTTAAGTGTCTGTCCTACCACAAACTAGCCTGATGTGCTCTGTGCAAGGGCACAACCTCCATGGGACATTGTTCTGCAGAAGGATCCCATGGGGGGCCCCCTACAACTACCCCAACACAAAACTTGAGAGTGCACAGACACCCTCCACAACTCCCTGGGGCTGCAACAGGAGGTGCAACTGCTCCACCACCTCGTCTTTAAGAAGCTACAGGTATCAGCTCAGACTTTAATTAGCACTGCACAAGGTTTCAACACTTTTCAGGCTGGTGTGACATGATGCAATAATTCCTGAAGTCAAAATCCCTTCTGTCTCTGAATCCCAGTGCCAAAAAACTGAGTCCTTCCACGTCAAAAGATGCAGGAGGGTGAGTTTGAACCTTGTCTGGTTTAATCTACCAGGAAGGTTCTCCTGCCCCACTGCTCTGCTCTGGTGAGGCCTCATTGGGAATACTTTGGGCAGTGCTGGGCTCCCTGGGTCAGAAAGGACAGGGAGGTACTGGAGATGGGACAAAGAAGGGCTGTGGAGATGCTGAGGGGACCAGAACATTTCTGAACAAAGAGAGACTGAGGGACTTGGGACTTCTCAGCCCAGAGAAAGGAAGACTGAGTGGGGATCTTATCAATGCTGATAAATCCTTGAGGGGTGGGGTCGGGTGGGTGGGTCAGTCTTTTGTCAATGGTGCCCAGGGACAGGACAAGAGGTGATGGGCACAGACTGGAATAGAGGAAGTTCCACCTGGACATGAGGAGGAACTTCTTTCTGGGAGGGTGGTAGAGCTGTGGGCCAGGCTGCCCAGAGAGGTTGGGGGGTCCCCCTCCATCTCTGGAGACATTCAAACCGCATGATCCTGGGCACTGTCCTGTGCAGCCTGCTCGAGGGGATCCTGCTCTGGCAGGGGTGGGACTGGGTGATCTCCAGAGGTCCCTGCCAACCCTCATCATATGGCGATTCTGTGATTATGTGACAAGGTGGGAAAGAACTGAGGTAGGAGACTAGGGAACTTGCTTTGGCAGGGGGGTTGGACTCGGTGATCCCTGGAGGTCCCTTCCAATGCCTGCAGTTCTTTGATTCTGTGAACCTGTGACTGCACAGCTCCAGTAAGAAGATGATTTCCCAAGATGTCCCTTCTGGTGGTGTCTGCTGCAGAGCCAGCAGCACCCAGTGGCACAACACCCAGCGTGCTGCGCTCCACCCTCACACCGCCCCTCCAACTGCTCCACAGTGGCTCTGTGGGACAGGCCTCTGCAGAACTGCAGGAATTAGGTGCATTTGATTTCCTTTCCATTTGTAAAACATTCCCCGCGCTGAAAACACCTTTTTTCCATGTTTCTGCCACCGGTGATGCATTCCTCACTGAAGGACAGGGAGAATTCCCACCTTTCACACCTGCATTTGACCTCACTGTCTGTGCTGGATGCACCACGATCAGTGCAGAACACCCGACATCAGGTTCATCACCGCCTGGTACCTTGACATCACCAGCAGCAAAGTGGATGCGAATTCACCCTTCAACCTCCTCACAACCTCACTAAATTGTCTGCAGCTTAATTGGGCTTACCCCCTTGTTTTTAAACCCACCTGCACAATAAACACACAGCAAGACAAAGCCACATGGAGGTCTGCCGCACGTAGGATATCACGACTCCTGCACAGGATGAGGGTCAGCAGTTGCCAAAGCCCCTAAGAGATTTAGGAAGTTGAAGCCTCTCCTGAGGGTGTTTGTTTTCCAGTGGCAGCAGTGGGGTTTTTCAAGTCCATTACACTCAAGGGCCGAGACCCCAGTGACGGAGATGCCCACCTCCCGTGGTTCGCTGTGGAAATCAAGCTGCAGATCCATTAGTTATACACAGATGTGATCTGAATAGTTCATCCCGTGCTCAGAAAGGGGCTGCTGGAAGGGACCAAACAGGCACTTTGCTGAAACTCTCTTTTTTCTTTTTTTACTCAGTGGTTGTGCAGTGCAATCGCTCATCAGTCCCTTCTGCAGGGAGAGAAAATTTCACTTAAGTAAACACTAATCCAAGACAAATTTTCGCTCATTTTGGCATATTTAAGCTGAAATGCTCTTTGTTAAAAAAATGGGAAAATGTGCTGCAGTGTATCCCCATCACACCTGGGAGGGGAATTCGAATTATTAAATGTGTGAAATAACAAGAAAAAATGAAGCTTCACATTATTTCTGAGGGGGGGAAAAAAACACATGGTTACTAGTAGCATTAGAAACAATATTAAACCAACTTCACCCTAGGCAGTAAGCAACAATTTCCATAGATTTTTCTTTTGGCACACCCAAGAAACATGCTGTCCCCAACTTTTCAGAGCTTGGGTGCCAAATTCGTCTTGACAGAAGACAAGAGAACAATGAAAAGAGGACCCAGATGGGGGCAGAGGAGGAGGAGGAGAGGCATAACACCACCAGATGAAGCAAAAAAAAAAAAAAAAAAAGAAAAAAGGAAAAAGAAAAGAGTTGTGTGCTGAAATCTCCAGATTGTTTTGTTGCTGTTTTGTTGGGGGTTTTGGTGGTGGTCTTTTTTTTAGTTTGTTCTCTCCTCGTTAACCTGCATGAGGTGAGGGCTGTAACAGGGCTTAGAGAAACGAGGGGGGGAAGAGAATGTCCTTCACAGAGAAGCTGAGCCTGGAGATGGCATTGGGAGGTGAGAGGGATGCTGAGAGTCGCACTGGGCAGGGCCTGGTCATGAACGAAGTGACAGGGGTGGGGGCAACCACAGACAGACCCTGCCTGTGGCAGCAGGATGGAGACAGGATGAAGAAGAGTGAGTCCAGCACAGGGGACATGTGGGCATGAGGGGTGATCCTGTGAGCAGCTTTTAGAAGGGCAAGGCAATGCCCAGAGCAAAGGAGGGTACATGGTTGAGGTAAGAATCTCACATGGTTGCCAGGACTGAAAAGGAAGGATTGTATCCCCCTGCCCAGGAACAAAAGAAAACAAAATGATCATTCAAGGCCAGGTTGGATGGGGCCCTGGGCAACCTTGTGTAGCTCCAGGCCTGGAGGTTGGTGGCCCTGCCTGTGGCAGGGGGGTTAGAGCTCTATGATCCTTGGGGTCCTTTCCAACCCAGACTGGTCTGTGCTTCTATGAGCCCATCTCTGAACAGGTATATATTTTCTCAGTAAATTCTGCACATCACGAGCAATTAAACCCTTTTTCTGCTTACTTTTATTTCAGAACACAGCAGTAAGGTGGTCCAGCAGGGAAGCATGAGCTTCCCATAGATGGAAAACGCTCTGTCCTTATTTTGTCCTGCCCAGAAGTGGCACCTGAGTTGGAAGATGGTGATGAGACGGGTCGAGGAGGCCCACAGGCTCCCAAGGCGTGCGAGCGCGCCCAGAGAGACAAGGGTTCTGGCGTGAAGATTCCACCTGGCCGTTGGGTTGTGCTGGCTTTGTTTTTGCAAGTTGAGTTTTTAGTCATAACAACGGGTCCCTCTAGTGGGTAAAAGCGCGATCGACGCGTTTCGTCCTGGACATCTCAGATCTGGGGCCCTCAGTACAAGAAGGATGTGGAACTGTTGGAGAGGGTTCAGAGGAGGGCCACATGGATGATTAGAGGACTGGAGCACCTGCCCTACAAAGAGAGGCTGAGGGAGCTGGGCTTGTTCAGCCTGGAGAAGAGAAGGCTGCGGGGGGACATCATTGCAGCCTTCCAGTACCTGAAGGGAGCTTATAGGCAGGAGGGGATTCGACTTTTTAAAAGAGCAGATAATGGCAGGACAAGGGGGAATGGACTAAAGCTAAAGGAGGGAAGGTTTAGATTAGATATTAGGGGGAAGTTTTTTACAGAAAGAGTGGTGAGGTGCTGGAACAGGCTGCCCAGAGAGGTAGTGGATTCCCCTTCTCTGGAGGTGTTCATGGCCAGGTTGGATGGGGCCCTGGGCAGCCTTGTGTAGATCCAGACCTGAAGATTGGTGTTCCTGCCTGTGGCAGGGGGTTGGAGCTCTATGATCCTTGGGGTCCCTTCCAACCCAGACCATTCTATGATTCAATGATTCTATGATCTCCTCTTGCCACCGCGACGTGTGGCACACGTCTGGTCACGACCGTGGGAGCTGCCAGCTTGCAGAGACGTGAGCAGGGGGAAAGTAAAGCTAACTTGAGTGCAGCCTTGTTTGTAAAACATGGAGCACGGCTGACGTGGTAACACGGTGCTGTTGAGAGCTGCTTGGTTAGACGACCGAGCCACAAACCCTCCCGGCGCGTCGCGAACGGGGCACAGAAACTGCAGCTCATAAACACAGAATCACAGAGCTGTAGGGGTTGGAAGGGACCCCCAGAGATCATCGGGTCCAACCCCCCTGCCAAAGCAGGGTCCCTAGGACAGGGCACACAGGGCGGAGTCCAGATGGGGCTGGAGTATCTCCAGAGAAGGAGACTCCACACCCCCCAGGGCAGCCTGTCCCAGGGCTCCCTCACCGGGAAGCAGTTCTTCCCCACATTGGGGGAAACTCCTTGTGCTCCAACTTGAGCCCATCGTCCCTTGTCCTGTCCCCACAGACACTGAGAAGAGGCTGCCCATTTCCCCCTGTGTCCCACCCTTCAGATATTGATACCCATTGATCATACCCCCTCTCAGGCTTCTTTTCTCCAGGCTGAACATCCCCAGCTCACTCAGCCTTTCCTTGTAGGGGAGATGCTCCAGGCCCTTCATCATCTCTCTGGCCCTCCACTGGACTCTCTCCAGGAGATCCCTGGCTTTTTTATACACCTATGTTTGTTAAAAAAAAATAAATATAATGTTTCTGTTAACCAATTTTTTGGAAAGAACTGTGTGGGAAAAGGCAACAGATACTACTTTTTTTTTTTTTTTTTTTTTTTTTGCAAAAACTGAGTCACACTAACACTTTTCCAAGTCATGATATTCAGTGTTTCGTGACGTAATGAGTGAGATAATTAGATGCTGTTAGCACTGCAACTGTTTTTATAAACGTGGCAGCCATTATAAACAGCTATAATGAGCTCACTTGCACACCCCAGACATCAGTACCTATTTTGTTAGCTGAAGAAGTCTCAGGTAGGGTAGCAGGAGTCACATTTTGCTCTTTCAAAAGCACCAGGGAACTATGTGATGTTTTCAGTGAGGGCTGAAGAACTGACTCATTAAAAACATCCTTCAAACTGCAAAATTCTGAGTGGGATCATTCCTCAGCACCAAGGAACCCTGGAGATACAGGGAGAGCACAAACCATATGCTTACAGCTGGCACCTCAAAACAAAGAATTTCTTCCTAATGTCTCATCTAAAGCTGCCCTGCACTAGTTTAAAGTCACTGCCCCTCCTCCTATCACTCCATGCCCTTACAAACAGTCCTTCACAGATTTCCTGCAGGTCCCTTCAGGGACTGGAAGGGGCTCAGAGGTCTCCCTGGAGCCTTCTCTTCTCCAGGCTGAAAAAAGCCAACTCTCAGCCTGGCTTCATAGCAGAGGGGGTCCAGCCCTTGGATCATCCTCATGGCCTCCTCTGGACCTGCTCCGACAGGTCCATGTCCTTCTTGTGCTGAGGGCTCCAGAGCAGAACATGACACTGGAGAGGGTTGTCCCCAGAGCAGAGCAGAGGGACAGATTTCCCTCTCTCAATCTGCTGGCCTCACTTCTTGTGATGCAGCTCAGGATCACAGAATCATAGGGGTTGGAAGGGACTTTAAGTGATCACTGGGTCCAACCCCAATGCCATTGGCCTTCTGGGCTGCGAGTGCACATTGGTGGCTCATGTCCAGCTTTGCATCCTTTTCTTCAGGGCTGCTCTGCACCACGTCCCCCCCAGCCTGTGCTGGTAGTGAGGATTGCCCCCACCCAAGTGCAGGACCTCGCCCTTGGCCTTGTTGAACTCCATGAGGTGTGCACAGGCCCAACCTCTCCAGCCTGTCCGGGTCCCTCTGGATGACATCCCACCATTCAGCTTGGTGTCACCCATGAACTGCAGGTGTGCTCCATCCCACTGCCCATGCTGTTGATTAATTTATCAAACCACTGGCTTGGTCAGCATTTTATGTCTGAAGGATTATGCCTGTAGCCACGTACCAGCCTTGGTGTCTCCCTGTCAGAGCCCCTGAAGGACTGCCACCAAGACAGTTTTGTAAAGCTGAAACAGATAAAAACTTCTTTAAAGCAACAGATATAAAGAGTTTGGGCTTTGTGTATAAATGTACATCCTGCAGTAGCCCTAATAAACCATTATAATGCCAGCCAAGTGCTTTATCCCAGCTATTCTCACCAGAGGTGAAGGCCCAGTGCTTACCAAGAAGGTGTCCCTGTCTTGTGTGGAGCAGAAGCAGCACAGCCTTTTCTGGGTCTTCAATCTCTTCTCCCCCTCCAGGGCTGCTTCTTCAATCCCCTTTATGTATTGCTAACCTGTCCAGTTTGCTTCACAACACTTGCAGAGTAGATGAGCTACGTGTGCTGTCACAGAAGTAAGACACTTACAGATTGTCTAGATTTTTATGGTATTTTGACTGATCTTTGTCCAAGTGGATTTGTCCAGATTTTCCCTTCAGTGTACCTTAAGGAAAGCAGAAGCAATGCTGACCTCTTCTTCCCTCTCTGGTATCGTGTTTCTTTTGTTACTCAAGGTTGCAAACATCCTCAGCGTCCCTGCAGACTTATTTCAGTGGCAATTAACCCTCTGCAAGAGCACTGCAGAAAAACAGCATCTTTCACAGAAGCCATTTCCTACAGACTCTTGACCTAATGAAACAGTCAAAGGAAAACACAGCTCTTGCTTCAGATACAGTTGTGTACACAGCCAGGCAAGCTGCAGTCTTTATCTGCTTAAGAGCAGGACCCAGTTTGATGAAAACAAGGGGTTGCTTATGCAAGCAGCACATCCATCAGGTATGAGTCAAACCAATCCTCCAACCATGTGAGGGTACCACTGTCCTTACCCTCTTGTTTTCATGTAATTGGTGACAAAACCCTCTGCCAGCAAAGTTTACTGTGACATCTCCCTCTACACCACCTAGACTGAAAAACCTGTTTAGGAAAGTTCAAGCAATTGAAAGATTTGTCCACACTACCCTGGTTTTTTGTCCCCCAAGGGCTCAGTCCTGGGTCTAATCTTGTTCAACATCTTTATCAATGACCTGGATGAAGGGATTGGATGCTCCCTCAGTAAGTTTGCAGATGACACTATGCTGGGAGGATGTGTTGATCTGTCTGAGGGTAGGGAGGCTCTTCAGAGGGATCTGAACAGACTGGACCCATGGGCTGAGACCAACCGGATGAAGTTTAACAAGGCCAAGTGCAGAGTGCTGCACATGGGACAGAACAACCCCAGACAGCGCTACAGAACTGGGGGAGGTTGGCTGGAGAGCTGTCAGGAAGAAGATCTGGGGGTGTTGGCTGACAGCAGGCTGAATATGAGCCAGCAGTGTGCCAGGGCAGCCAAGAAGGCCAACGGCATCCTGGCTTGTAGCAAAAACAGTGTGGCCAGTAGGTCTGGGGAGGGGGTTGTGCCCCTGTACTCAGCATTGGTGAGGCTGCACCTTGAGTACTGTGTCCAGTTCTGGGCTCCCCACCATAAAAAGGACATTGAGGTCCTGGAGCATGTCCAGCAAAGGGCAACCAGGCTGGGGAAGGGGCTGGAGGGCAAATCCTATGAGGAGCGGCTGAGGGAGCTGGGGGTGTTCAGCCTGGAGAAGAGGAGGCTGAGGGGAGACCTTATCACCACCTACACTGACCTGCCAGGAGGGTGCAGAGAGGTGGGCGATGGTCTCTTCAGGCAGGGGACAGGAGGTGGGACAAGGGGCAAAGGGCTCAAGCTGCACCAGGGCAGTTTAGATTGGACATAGATAAAGACTTTTTACTGGGAGAGTTGTCAGGGCTGGAACAGGCTGCCCAGGGAGGGGGTTGAGTCACCTTCCCTGGATGTGTTGATGAGGTACTTAAGGATATGGTTTAGCTTAGGAGAGGAATGGTTGGACTTGATGATCTTCAAAGGTCTTTTCCAACCTTGTGCTTCTGTGATAAGGTTAATTTTCACCAGAAGCTGGGAGGGGACACAGCCAGGAGAGCTGGCCCACACTGACCAAAGAGCTGTTCTCTACTGTATGGCCTCATGCTCAAAGTATATGGGGGGAGCTGGCCAGGACAGTGGGGTCACTGCTTAGGGATCATCTGGGCATTGAGCTGTGTGATCAAACAGCACTGTGTATCACCCAGTCTGTTTATTCTAAGGCTTGTTGTTGCTCTTTCCCTCTCCCTGTGCAACCTGTCCTTATCCTAACCCACCAGTCTTACCTTTATCTCCAATTTTTCTTCCCATCCCACCATGGGAGCAGCCACGTGGTGTTCAGGTGCTGCCTGGGGCTGATCTGTGACACAACTCCTCTTCATAAACACCACACAAAACCTCCCACACCAGGCTCAAGCCAAAGGTCTCCCTGAGCTGCAGCTGTGGTGCAGGTGAAGATGCACCCATGAAGGGGCTTGTGGTGTTCCTTGTCCTCTCTGCAGAGGTCCAAGGGCATGGTAAAGCAAGGCTCTGCTGCAGTGTGGTGAGCAATGGCCACGTCACCAGAGGCAGAACTTCGATGCGATGATGTCTATGTTACCCTACATGTAGGCATTTTCTGACTTTTGATGACTTCACTGTGCCACAGAAACTTTCCTGTGAACAAACACAAGCAAAAATTGCTTGCCACAACAAACTTGGTATGGGAACAACTGTTCTAAAGAAAGTCACAACTTATAGTTACGTATCAGAGCAGCTTTTGGCATACACTGCACTCCGACATGGTATTTTATGTTTGGAGGTTCTCAATCTCCTCAAAGTTCCATGGCATTGATTAGGGAAATGATGGACTAGTTGGCAGGGACACTGGTATTACCACAAGCTGTTAATGAGAAGCACCAGTGTTTTTTAGTGCAATGGGCTGTGTCATTCCCATTTCTGTGCTTCTCCCAGACACCACTGCCCTCCATTGCAGAGGCAACACAGAAACATTAGTGCCAGGTACTCCAGATCAGTGTTTTAACACTAAACCACCTTCACAGTTCTAGAAGAGAGGCACACTTTCACAATGCAGTTTTAGACACATAATGATGGCTGTTGAACCTTGATGATGTTCTGCAAGATTTAAATGTGTCACCAAACACCACTCTTCTCTGATATCAGGTGAAGAATGATAAGACAAAACTTGGGCATCTGTACCCTATGATACACCAAGGGAATCACAGAATCACAAGGTTGGAAAAGCCCTTTAAGATCATGGAGTCCAACCATCCCTGTCTTGTGCTAAACCAGATCCCTGAGCAGCTCATCTCCCCACCTGTTAAACACACCCAGGGGTGGGGACTCAGCCCCTCCCTGGGCAGCCTGGGCCAGGCCCTGACAACTCTGCCAGGGAAGAACTTTTCCCTCCCAGCTGAGCTGACCCTGCCCTGGGGCAGCTTGAGCCCATTGCCCCTTGTCCCATCTCCTGTCCCCTGGCTGAAGACACCATCGCCCACCTCTCTACAACTACCAAAAAGCATCAGGACAGGTGTGAGTCCCACAAGACACACACAGTTGATGCTGGGCCCAAGCAGACAGTTGCAAGTTGTTCCCCCATTATATTTCACAATTAGTTTTGATACCCCATTCAGGTTCCACATGAAGTGCCCAACTGTAACACTTACTTGGTCATCTTGAATTGCTGCAACTTTTGTGTAAGTGAACCAGCACTGATGGCCTAATAGCATCACAGTATTTCACAGATAAGAACGTCACAATACACACTCGAAAAATAATAGGGGAAAAAAGAAAATCTATTAACTCTGATGACCTTAACTTCTGTCTCCAGTAATTCCAAGCTCTGATTGTTTATACAGGGCAAACCTGTTCACAGCCCCAGGATTACTGACGGTTAAAAAGCTGCTTTGCTGACAGTAAAGAGGAACACAGTATTAGCCAGGATTTAAAGATACAATTTTTAAATTTCACTCTCCTTATATATCAAAAAAGAAATTACAACGAACACGTGGGTAATCTGCAAGGTCAAACCATAAAAACCTCTTCTGGGAGACACATGGTGAATTAGAAATACATCCAACCTCTTCAACTACTTCAAGAGTTCATTCCCTGTGATGCTTTTCTTCTAAATACATAGTGCAGAAAGAGCATCTTTTGTCTCCACAGCTATCAGAGCTGTGGATACTGAGGAGAGAGCTGCTGGCTGACATCTGGATGATTTAAGCACATTTCTGATAGAGTTTATCATCATGCCTGCTTGCCTGCCCCTTGCTATAGAATACGATCTTAAGGGTTGGAAGAGACCTCTAAGATCAAGTCCAGCTGTCACTTCAACCCCACTGTGACAACTAACCCATGTCCTGGAGCGCCACGTCTACATGTGTTTTGAACCCCTCCAGGGATGGTGACTCCACCACCTCTCTGGGCAGCCGTGTCCAATGCCTGACCACTCTTTCAGAGAAGATGTTTTCCCTCCTATCCATCCTAAACCTGCCTAGGCACAGCTTGATGCTGTTTGTTGCCTATTGCTTGTTACCTGGGAGAAGAGATTGACCCCCACCTGGCCACAGCCTCCTTCCCAGGAGCTGCAGAGAGGCATCAGGTCTCCCCTCAGCCATCTCCAGGCTGAACAGCCCTAGGTCTCTGAGCTGCTGCCCGTCACACTGGTGCTCCAGACCCTTCCCCACTCAGTCACCCTTCTCTGGACCCACCCCAGCACCTCAACAGGCAATACAGATTTAATGATCTGCATCTCTGAGGATGCAAATACTTGTCCATTTAATGTTACCATTCATCTAGAACAGCAAAAGTACAAACCCATAAATGAAACTAACAAAAAAACCACCCCACCAAACTGTCCCCCTCCAACTCTTTTCCCTGAAGAACTTTATGTTATAGTTAATTTCTGACTAAACTATAAAAAACCAACACTTTCAAGTAGCAATAGGAAATATTTTATTAAAATGGAAGTTTGCCAAACCTTATGTATCAAAACTAAGGCCACAGCTAATGCTAACACAGAGTCAATCCCCAAATGTCCTTATGATACAATTTAGAAATCCTATACAAAGCTATTTTACAAATGAGTACTCGAACATTCTGAAATGCAGCATCACTTGTTCTAAAATGATCTACCCATTATTCTACTGATAATATTAAATGATACAAAATACTGAGCTATCAACTGCATATAACCTGTCCTTTAGCTCGGCCCTGTGAGGAAAGCAGCTCTCTGCATCGCTCCAGCTACAGACAAGAGTGTAAGCACAGAACATTGTAATCGGAGCTGCCATCGACTCCTCCCTCTTCGAGCAGAGTTTGTTCCTTTCCTTCCGATGCTAAATATCCCCAGTCATAATAGCAATGAACTCCTCTTGATTGACTGTAGGAAAAGATGAAATAATCAGATTTTAAAGGTTAAAAACACACATAAACTGTAAAAGAAAATCATGTGCATCTGCAGTATACTTGGTACTGAAAGGTCTCCCCGGTTACCATACGTTGTGCCTCTTCCACTGCAAATCAGGGTTCGTGTGTTTAGGTTTTTTGGCTTCTAGAACAGAAATCTTGCACTCTTTCTTTTCATGTGAAAGGAGAAGCCAGAATTTAAGCCTAATTTTCTAGAATACTTGATCCAGAAACTGGCTGGTATATAACAAGCTATTATTTCTAATTACAAAAGTAAAAATATTCTAGAAGTAAAACAAGACAGAAAAAAAAAATCAACCCACTAAGCATGTCAAACAATGGGTATGCAAAACTGCAGCACTCTGTTATGATTTGAAGATTTATGGAAATGGTAAAAATGGTAGATCAATTTTATTTAATTACTGCTTCTCAAACAACAGTGCTTCAGCTCCAGTCACAATCAAATTTTGTTTTCTTCTTAATATTGCCATTCAGACATTTATGCCTCAACCATCACACTCCACCACGGTATTCCTCTCTCTCAAACCTGAAACACTTGCCAAATACTAAATGATTTCTAAGATCATTTACTAATGATTCCATTATTAGCTAGAATTAAAATGGACTTTTGACAAGCTTTGCTGCATCTGAACTTCCTTCATTCTTCAGTCATAATTAACAGAAATTTTACACAAATGTACTTGAAGAAATTAAGCCATAATAATAAATTAATTAGCAGTCATTAATTATTTTGCTGCACTTACACCTGAGCTATTGACCTTGCTCATATGTTAAAACAGAGCTGCTGTAAAAGAGTTAACCAATGAATGTGTTCACTCTGCAACTAATTACTGTAGTGGGGAACGATTAGAGTCAGTCACTGATATGGAAGAGACCAGACAGATATGAAGAATTCTCCCTGACAACTATCTGTCCAAGCCAGGTGCTCAAGCTACTCCTAAACAAAATACTACTAAGTAGCAGATACATTTACAACTAGCTGAAAATTAAACTAATTCATCTAGGTTAAAGTTGAATAAAGAAGAACAATTTTTTAAAAATCATAAATCTGCCCTATTTGGGGTTTTTTTTTTAGTGTCACAAGATTTAGTCTAGTTTAGGACTCTACAGTCTGAAATATCCATTGTATATCTACATCCTGTTCTACTATGCACGAGCACTATGTTGTCTGTATGAATTTAAAAAGCATTTCCACAGCTTTACCACCCCGACAGCAATAACAACACAAACATCCTTCCCAAAACAAGCCTCTGGTTTAAAACACCTTTGTTAAGCAATGCTGCCAAGTGGAAATGCAGTATTGTAGTAAACAAATTCTGTAGCTTTTAAACAAACTGCAGAGAGAAGCGCAGTTCCAATTCCCTGTAACCTCCTCAATCCTCCTCCCACTTCACACCTGAAGCACAATGGGATGTCTTTCCCAGGACCACATCCTGTGAAATCAGTGATCATAAAAGAACGAACCAGTATCACAGTGAACATGAAAAAACCCCACCTACTTGAACTCTATAAAGACAGGTGGTATTTCAGTGAAGGGTTTGGGGTTTGGTTTTTTTTTTCCCCCCTAATTGTGCAGCAAAATCTGAGACCTAAAACTGGATGGTGTTTCCTACAGATGCATCCACACAAGGCAACAAAAACTGCATGAAAGAAAGAACAACACGGAGTTTCTCAAAACAGTCATACTCCAGAAGTCATTCCTAAAACCAGAAATACAAAAATAAAAGGCTACTTACCTTTTTAAGGCAGATAGAATTATGTCAGAAAGCCTTTATTCCACAGAAACTTAAGTACAGTCTGCCAGTACAGCTCAGTGGCTGCGCTGGAAACTGTACAAGGTTTCAAGTATCCTGTCACACAACAGACCTGATTTCACTCTGATCAAAACAATCTCTCAGATTGAAGAAGGTCATTAAATGAAAAGTGGTTATTATTCCTATATTTGAAGTATCAATTAAAAATGCTACCAACTAAGAGTTTCATATTTTTTTTTCTTGGCAAGAAAAGAGGGAGAATTAGATGACAGGAAGATTTTGCTACATGACCCAGATGTTTGAAGCTAAATGGAACAGTGATTCACAGGATTATTTACTTTTTCAGAATGAATCTTAAAAAGCTAGAAACAGCATCAGTTTTCTTTCAGGAAGAGAAAACACACAAAACCTTAAGGATAAACAGCACCACATACAAACATTATGCTGTCAATCTTCCCCATTCGATCCTGTGCTTGACTGCTCTAACAAAGAGGATGAATGGATGAATAAGAGGAAACTGAGCCACCCACTCTTAGCTGATCAATTTGAGTTAAAAAAAATTTAACCCTGACCCAAAATAATTCGACTCAGTAACCTTCCTGAAAGGAGCTAACGGTCTACAATCAATCTGTAGTGACCAAATAGCCACGTGGCAAAACCACTCGTGATTCTGACATCCCAGCTGGCAGCTCCAGGAGAGCAACACAGAACAAAATGTGTTTTCACTCACCTCTGCAGCTGTACCTTAGAAAAAAAATAAAGAAAAATAGTATTTTTTTTACTTTTAGTAAAAAAAGGTAAAGGTAGCAATGCCATGTCCTTACAACTCTTCCTTTTAAAAGCAAAACAAGCTCAGAATTCAAGTATCTACCTAGACTAGCAAGTGATCTACTGGACTAGGAAAACAGGCATAATTCCTTGCCTGCTGCACAGCTACTGAAAAAGTACAATTCCTGTTGTCTACAGGAAATTCAATGCTACAGTCCTTCATGTCCCAGAACACAGACAGGGTGTCTGAGAACAGCATTTGCAGCTTTCACTACACTGGCCTACTTTGATTGTCCTGTAGGAAACACTATGGAAAACCAAAGCCTATTTTCTCAGGGTGCAGCTCCAAGAAAATCTGATCAAGCAGTGAGACAGTTCAGGGGTCTAAGGAGCAAGAAAACTAACACTTAAAATCCCAAATAAATAGCTTTCTTATAGCTTAACTCCCTTAAACATCTCACCTGTGGGATCAGATGCTGTCAATGCAAGAAACAGGTGGGAAGACACAGCAGGGTATGTGGAACATGGGAATTATGCAGCATGGATTTAACTAAGGAGCTGTGGCCTCAGACCACAGAAAGATACCAGAAAACAACAGTCCCAAGAGGAAAGTAATCACAAGTTGTTATCAATGCTTTCTTTAGTACAAACACTGTCAGCATTAACACTCTCCTGTTAGACCTGTCACTAGCTTTGCCTCCGGGTACCCTATTTACACCACTACAACAGAACAAAACATTCACATTTCCACACCACTGACCATGTTTAAAATGCCCCACTCCTCCTCCTCTGGAATGAAAAGGGCTTGCTTCACTACTTGAGTGATTGTATTCCCAAGTACAGATTAACATCTATGTCAAACAGCACAGAGAGCAGTATCTGTCACAAGACTGACAAGAATCAATTTGTTTTTCACTGGTAGTTTTGAGTCCAACAGATGCAGCAGCTCACAGGTAGAAATACTATTGTAACTGAAAAACCTGGTAAACTGCTAGTGAAACCTCAGACACCAGTCACTATCCTGAAATAAAAAACTCAGAAGTAGGTTTAAATTACTATTAAAAAGGGAGTATTATTGTCTCAAGTGAGTAGTCCCTGAAATTCAGGTAGTACAGTTTCTGGTGTAAACATAAAGGTGTTTTCAAGTTAATGAAAAAAACCCAGAAATTTCAGTGCTCATGATGAATAAATAAGTGTAATACCAAACTGGATCTGCTAATTCATTCTTTACCTAGCTAACAAATACCTTCTGTAACCTGCTCTGTATGGCCCTTGACAACTGCCCCACTGAGATCACAACACAGCACTATTTAAGAAATACTGGCTTGGTGCTCAGAAGAGCTTCTCTTAGCACTTTAAACCTCCTTCTGTATAATGTAGGTACATTGTCTCTCCCAAGAGCTAATTCAATTACTTCCACCTTCAGCTTCACCCATCACAACCAAGACACTGGCTGAGTAAGAGGTAGTGGTGAATCAGCCTCAGAAAGTCAACTTGATTTTCAGACTCTGCACCATGTTTCCAGGACCAGCAGCTTCCAAAAACCAACAATTTCCATTATTTGAACATAAATTAAGTTTGAACTGAAAGTTATTTAGAAGGAAACCAAAGAGGATGTTTTCACAACAAAGCCACAGATAAAAAGGGGAGGAAATTAAGACCAGACTGAATGGGGTTTTGTTTGCTGTCACTTACTTTCTCCATCTCCATCCTTATCAAATTCTTCAATCATAGCCCGTAGCTCTTCATCAGACATGTTTTCACCCAATTCTCTAGCCACCCGGCGCAGGTTTCTCAGACTTATTTTACCAGAGTCGTCATCATCAAACAATTTGAAAGCCTTGAGTATTTCTTCTTGTGGGTCTCTGTCCAATATCCAGTCTGTCACTGTAGGAAGGATACTTAATTAGACTAATAAAAAATTCTGAAGGGTAAACTCTGAATGACCTTAGCAGACTGAGGCAGTATGAACAACATACACTTCTGATTTTGTCTGTTATTTTATTGTTATTTATTTCAATTCAGTGTGCATACTTGTTTGGCTGTTTTCTGACCTCTCTGTCTCAACTCTCTCTTCCCAAGCAGAGTTTCTCTTCGGGACAAACCTGTTGCAGTGGAAAGCTACATGGCAATTTAGATACAGTCAAGCTTTCAATACACATCTCAACAGAAATTAAAAGAATATACATGCCTACTTAGCACCAAACCTACCTTTAAAAAAGAAAAATAAAAAATCAACTCTGACAGATGCAGACTTGTGATTTTTTAATTTTAATTTACATGTTTTGATCAGAACAGAATTCTGACTTGGAAACAATAATGAAAAACATGCTCATGGAACCTCTCTTTTAGATACAAAGCCAAACTAACAAAAACTCCAAAAAAACCTGAGCCCAGGGGTTATGAAAAGGACACTGCTATGAACTGCAAGATGTTAATTCTGAGAGGATTCATCAGTCTTTATTACTCCTTTTATCACAACCATGTGTCAGTTTCTGTAACAGAAAAGGCAAACTCGCCACATAAAATATTTTCCCTAGTAATTATTTCAGACATTTCTGGAACCAGCCATAAATATCTTCACATCTTTGTACCTGCTAATCCTGTATTACAGGGCTTGCTATTTATGACTTTCATCAAGCCATTAAAAACACATCCACCCTGTTTCTACATAGAAAACCACTTATCATCTGCTACTGCCTGCAGATGGAATGCTGCCCTGGCTTAGCCAACTCGACAGGAAAAAATCAGATTGAATAGCTCATATAAGCTCACTACAGCAATGAAGTTTGTATGTCTACATAAATCCCTCAAATTTATAAAAAAAGTAAGTATTTTTATTTAAGACAACTATGCTGCATGATGATATCACATAATTTGAAAAATTCTACGTTTTCTGGCATATCAGGAGGAGCATGGCCAGCAGGTCAAAGGAGGTGATCCTCCCCATCTGCTCTGCCCTGGTCAGGCCCCACCTGGAGTATTGTGTCCAGTGCTGGGCTCCCTGGGATAAAAAAGACAGGGATCTCCCGGAGAGAGTCCAGAGGAGGCTACGAAGATGATGAAGGGCCTGGAGCATCTCCCCTAGGAGGAAAGGCTGAGTGAGCTGGGGCTGTTCAGCCTGGAGAAAAGAAGACTGAGAGGGGACCTTATTAATGTTTATAAATATCTTAAGCAGAGGATGCAGGGGGAAATGGCCAGCCCTTTTTCAGTGTCTGTGGGGACAGGACAAGGGGCAATGGCTGCAAGCTGGGGCACAGGAAGTTCCACACCAACATGTGAAGAACTTTTACCCAGTGAGGGAGCCCTGGGACAGGCTGCCCAGGGGGTGTGGAGTCTCCTTCTCTGGAGATATATTCAAGACCCGTCTGGACGCCTGTTTGTGCAAGATGAGCTGGGGAGCTGCTTTGGCAGGGGGGTTGGACCCAATGATCTCTGGAGGTCCCTTCCAACCCCTATGATTCTATGATTCTATAAAGACAACTGCAATGTGAGCTGAAGAACAATAAAACACTGTCTCAGTACTACAGGTAACATGACTGTATAAAAAAAGACTGAATGTAATTGCATCTTTAGACATTTCACATGCCCCATTCTTAAGATTTAAAACCATAAATAACATTGCATTACAAAAACTTGATGGCCCAAGAATTGCTTTAGGTATATTCAACATCTCTTCACAATTAAAGCCTCTATAACCCATTTTCTCCTAGGATCTTCCTGCTAGAAACAGTATCGTGCTTAATTCTGCTTCAAGTGCAACTTCCAAGTACATACTGTGCACGAATTTTCCTGTCACTCAGAGCACTTATGGCCTGCCCATATTGATAACCAGAGGAGAACCAGGAAACAATGAACAAGGACAGGACTGAACATCAGGAATTAAGAAAGAATTACACGATAATTATAGTATATTCAGTCATAAAGAATTAGAGCATAAAGATGCAATTATAATATTATCATTGCTATTAAACTAATACTTTCAGGTTTTGGGTGGGTTTGGGATTTTCTTTGAAATTTAATCAGGACTGTCCACATATTTGCCCATAGGCTCTGGGTTTTTTTCTTTTCTGAACTGTAATTTGCTACAACCTGGAATACAACAAGATTATTATTTGCCATTAACAACATGCTTTGTCCAATCCTAACTTGTTAAATTGTTAAATTTTGCTATATTTTGATCAGTAACTGTTTCGCCAAAAGCAGCTACACATGTACTACACTGTCTTTTTGTTTTCTTGGCTTCGCTTCTCCCCACTCCAAGAAAAAAAAAAAAATAAAATGCTGAAGTCTAAGCTGTTGGAACACATGGAATAATAGAACAGAGACACAAAGCCACACATAGAGAATTCCCACACAGCTTTTTTCCTTTCTAAACTTTCTATTACGTGTACCAACGACCAAAAAATCTTGAAAGAAACATCAAAAATCTTTACAAATTCAAGTCCTTACATACTCGAAGTATATCAAACTGCACAATAGACAATCTGTGGATGAAGGGAACAGCCTAATGAAATTCCACTGTTTTTATCAACAGCTGAAAATCCTTGAAGTACCATATTGATCTTTGTTATTTAAGAAGTCTGCATTCAGTTTACACTTTGTCTGTGTACACACTCCTCACCGTGCAATTCAGTGCAAACATTTTTTTCCACAGCAGGACAGAGCATCTTACAAAATCCATAAACAACACAAGAATATCTACATTTTAAGTGTAAGTTTGAAAACAATTAGGACTGAGCATATAATTTCCTGTTATATTGTAGCTATCATTCATCTCTGTATATCAAACTGAGTATTCAGAATACAAACAAGTTATTTTCCTCCACTACTGGCTTTGATTAAGAAAAAATCTCCCACTTCTATGTCTTAATACTACCAGGTAAAGGAGAAAGTACACACAGTGCTGATTCCCACTTGTAGTCACTACAATAAGCTAAATTTCTCTCAAGATAACACGATCAAACACTTACCAACTTCATTAAAATCTTCAAAGGTGATCTTGCCTGTCGCTTCTCGATCGTAATCTTTAAGTATTTTCAGTACATCAGCTTTTTTCACATCAAAACCCAAGGCTCTCATTGCCACCTTTTGGAATAAAATGGAAGTGCAACCATACGTGATGATTAAAATACAGATTTCATTGATTTCTTTCTATTTTCAATAATTGCTTTCCTGCCTAAGAGAAAAGGTGCATTTAAGTGGTTTAGCAACAATAATAAATAAAATTAATAAAAGGGAAAACCAATATTTGGACATAAAAATCACCTAAACTATTACTAACAAAAGGAACATCAAGTTACAGTGGAAAAAAAAGAGCCTTTGCACTTTAAAAGACTTTACAGGCTGGACAAAATGCTCCTTAATGGCAAGTAGATACGTTTTCCTCACTTCCAAAAACATCCCAAGTACTGACCCTTTTTCAAAAAGCCAAAAATCATTCTTCAAATTATTCCTCTTCAGTATTCATACAAACTGTGTGTATGTTTATTTGATTTTTTTAAGGTCTCCCTCAAGTGACATTTTCAGTTTCACATTTCATCCAGAAGTTTCTCAGCACACCCTACCTTGACTTCCTCCAAATTGATGAACACACACTAAACCAGAACTGGAAAAATCACTGATCTGCTTGATGTAGCAATTAAATATATATACATATATTTAATATGTATAATATATATATATATTCTAAGCTATATGCTGATTTTGTAGAGGAGGAAATAGTTCTTTATAGATTTCTGTTCTTCCATAGTATTATCTTCTGGACCACAATATTAAATAAGAAACAGCTTTACCAGTAATCATGACAGCTGTGAATCCGAAGCATACCATAACTGGAAGAAGTGTATTAAAAGACCCCAGTACTACTCTACTCACTGTGGCCTCTCACAGGATAAAATACCTGAACTCTGAAATGGAGAGAAAGGAATTATTACACCTAAGACATCCCTGCAACAGCAATTGAAGTAAAAATAAGATATTTCCTTCCTCTCCTTGAGGCAGAGGCAGAATAAGGAGCTAGCAGGTTGGACTAGGTATTCCTTCCCAAAAGAATCTCGCCCAATATATGGCAGAAATGCTGCCCTCAGCAAAGACACTTTTTGTTCTTGATACAGTAATTAAAATATAAATTCGTTAGAGATTTAAGGAGACTTCAATAAACTGCATGTACTACTTCTAAGATGCTTCCAGACAGAAGGACTCACTGGGAAAGACTGCCATGCTAACTTCCATTTTTCTGACAGCTATCAGCAGAAGCCTTGTTTGGGAAGGGAAACTACTGTGCCTCCCATGTGCACAGCAAATGCATACCTTCAGTCCATAGGGTCCCTGCTGGAAAATGCATGTGGGTAAGCTCTGCCTTGCAGTCAACAGCTTCACAGGTTTGATTTACATCTTCTACCTAAGCATCTGAAACCTCTGGATTTCCACAACACCAAACTTTAGATTGTATAGTGCCTTTAAAAAGTACCAACACCTTTCCAAGAGCTTGTCCAGGTAAATCCTGGGGAGCATTCAGACCAGGGTTGTTCAGGAGGCTACAGCAATTCTGTTACTGTGCCAAGTGTGAGAAGAAAAGTTCATTCTTACACCAATGAAGTATGCCCTTCTCCCCCTACACCCTCTCCCCAAATATCCTCACTCCTTTAGCCCAGCAACAGATCTTGAGTAAGGAACATTTCTAGAGACACAGACGACATTTTTAAATCTCACTAAGGCTTATTATCTGCCAGAAAATAATTTAAACTAAATAAACTTTTACCTTTAACTCATGGTAATTTATTGCTCTATCTTTGTCTGTATCAAACAACTCAAAGGCATCTTTAATTTCTTGTTTCTGTTCCTCAGTCAGTTCTCTTCTTTTCTTCTTTTTAGTTTTGTCTACTGAAAGCTCATTCCTATATAAGAAGAAAGAAATTAAGTGTAATTCATTTTTACTGGGAAGATACAACTGTAGATAACACTTTCAGCCAGTAAGAGCCTTGCCATAATTGCAGAGATCACTGCCTTCACTATTCAATCTTTCCTCAGCTTGTCCTCCCAGCTTAAAATAACACTTGAAAGAGACAATTCCTTTGTGAAAGCTGAATGATATCCCTACTCGCCCACAGAAAATAAAACCAGCACAGACATTTTAGTTAATAAATAAGAACAACAGGGGGAAAAAAAGAAAGGATAGAAAAGCTGCCAGTTATAAAGTGTATTAGGGGTTACAAACTAGATTAGCAACTGAAATCTTGTATACAACTCCCTGACACTTTATTTCTAACCTATAGGTTAGCAGAAAGAATTTTGAAACTGACAGACCGCTGGAGGATTAACTAAGCCAGACAGCCAGGTTGCCTGGCTACTAAAGCTGGTGTTAGGTGCCACAAATCCGCTTTGTTGCCAGCAACAGTTCTTAGATAAATGGCATTTACGGGTATTTTCTAAAGGCTGTAAATCACACACACTGCTCTAAAGACTTTTTGCTGTGGTTTTGGTATATTCAAAAGAGACAAGTCCCCCAAACCAACAAATTTTACTCAAAGGCAGCCCTCTGTCCCCCAGCAAGCCTAGAAACCAGACTGGATCTTCAGATACATGATTTGTATAGTGGGAACAACAGCTGAAACAGAAATGGCACTGATAAAAGAGACTTTGGACCAAGCTAGGAAAGGGTAATTTTTGCTCTAACTGTACTCTACTCATATCAAGGAGATTGAGGACTGTATCCAGGGTAACTGCTGAAAGATGTCCATTTCAGAGCAAGAACTCTAAAGCAAAATAATACAGTCTGTCTGAGATAACAGGCGACAGCAACTGTTGCAGTACTCAAGGTACAGCCTGTGAGAAGCAGGCATGCGTGAAGCTCAGCAGCACGCTGTGATGAGCATGGCTAATTGCAGTGTAAACCCCCTCCCTGCTGTGACTGTGAGGCCACATCAGATGGACCAGATGTCCAGCTGAGGACACTCCAGTACAAGCCAGACATGGATAAAGCCTAAGGGCAGACCACTGTGCCCAGGGGGGCTGCAGCACAGGGTGCTGAGAGGGCTGGCTTTGGCTAGAGCACGGGTGAGAGGCAGAGGGATGAGGAGGGGAAGGTCTAAGGAGAGGAGGTCTTAGAGCTGTCCCAAAAGGTTATCTCACAGGAGACAGGTTCCCCTTAGAGGAGCACGGTGTAAGGCCAAGAGACAACAACTACATCATAGAAGGTGTAAGGATGGAAGGGACCTTTGGAGGCCATCTAGTCCCACCCTGCAGTGAGCAGGGGCATCTTCACTAGATCAGGTCCCTGAGAGCCCCATCAAGCCTGAGCTTGAATATCACCAGGGATGGGGCCTCCACCACCTCTCTGGGCAACCTGTGCCAGCGATGTGCCAAATGCAAGAGAAGAAACTGTAGCTGAATCTATGGGGAAACATTTTCCCACTACAAGTGCTGATGTGCTGCAATAGGTGCACTGGGGGAGCAAGGAGTCTCCACTGCCAGGCATTTTGGAACTGCAAAAGGTGCTCAGCAGCCTCATTCAGTTTTGAGTGGGACCTGCTCTGAGCAGAAAGCTGGACCTTCCAGAAGTTCTTTCTAACCTAAATTATCACAGAATTTAGGTTATGCTCTCATAAAGTCTTTTGACACTCATTTGCTTCAGAGACAAAACAAGTACAGTGTCACCTGCTGTAAAACTGAAGTTCCTGATGAGTTGTGGGTTTGTGTGGCAAGGTTTTGGTGGGGGTGGGAGGCTGCAGGGGTGGCTTCTGCTGGAGAGATTTGAGACAAGGACAGGAACTGGAACCTCGCAACACAAACCCACAACATGAGTGAAACAGAAAACTGCTTGCCAAGGGTATTTGTTCTCCATATCTCCTACAACAAGCTTGGCTTTCCTTATTCTTTACTAAGGATTTGCTAACTTTAATCAAAACCAAAGATTAAACGCACTGCTGGGATTTAGCTTTCATCCAAGGTACACCCATAAAAATTCCAAATATAGGCAAGAAAAGAGCAAGCTATGCAACCTGGACCTGCCTCAGGCCACAATACCCTTAAAGAGTGACAAGTCCCCAGCAGACCAGTTGGGACAGAGTGATTTCACACAGGCTTTGGATTACAGCAGCTTTTGGAAGGACCAAAATAACTCCTAGCTGGCTACATAATGAGGACTTGGGAGAGCAGCTCAGATCCAGAGACATCACATTTTGTGCACTGCAATGATGAAATCCATTTAGAAGTCTGAAAGCAGATTAACACCAGACTCTTCTGGAAGAAGGATCTGTCTGCCCAAGTGTTTATTTAGTGCTCAGCACAACAGACTTTTTTAAAAAATATGCAGCAACACTTAAATATTTAGGGCCCATTCTTCTACAACCATTTTTACTATATGAAGCATGAAGTTCTCAGACTTGAAATTTAGGAAGATGTGTGTCACATCACCACGTTAATTACTGCAGAAGACAAAGATTTGCCAGGTATATAATTTATAAGCCAGAGAGTCCAGTGAAGGGCCTGAAGCATCTCCCCTAGGAGGAAAGGCTGAGTGAGCTGGGGTTGTTCAGCCTGGAGAAAAGAAGACTGAGAGGGGGTATGATCAATGGGTATCAACATCTGAAGAGTGGGACACAGGGGCCATGGGCAGCCTCTTCTCAGTGTCTGTGGGGACAGGACAAGGGGCGATGGGCTCAAGTTAGAGCACAGGGAGTTCCACACCAATCCGGGGAAGAACTTCTTCCTGGTGAGGGTGAGGGAGCCCTGGGACAGGCTGCCCAGGGGGTGTGGAGTCTCCTTCTCTGGAGAGATTCCAGCCCCGTATAGATGCCGACCTGTGTGCCCTGTCCTTTCCGCGGCAGTTAATGCGCAGAACACCGTTAAAAACACACAAACCCGACCTCCGGAGCCCAGCAAGGCTTTACGAAGGGACACTCCTACCGACACCCCGAGGCGGGCCCCCCCTGCGCCAGGCGCCGCGGGCCCCGCCGTCCCCGGGTGAGCAGGTGGCTGTGGCGCCTCACGGCCCCGGCCGCGCACGGCCCCCTCGGGAGGGATCAGAGACCCGGGCCCGGAAGCAGCCGCCGACCCTCCTAAGCGCACGCCGGACCCCGCCGCTGTCCCTCCCCGCCTCAAGGCCCAACCCGGACACTGCCGCGGCTCCCCGAAGGGACAGAGAGGCCCTGAGGGGCCCCGGAGGCCGCCGCCAGTAGCCGCCGCCGCCTCCCCCTCACCCGCGCTCCGGGATTCAAAGGGGGCGAGGAGAAAGCTGCCCGGACCATACCGACCTTAAGACCAAGCTCATGCTTCCGCCGCCCCCGAGCCGGGCCGCGGCGGGCCGGGCCGAACCGGGCCGAGCCGCACCGAGCCGGGTCGGTTCGGTTCGGGTCGGGTCGGGTCGGGTCGGGTCGGGTCGGGCCGCCCACCCCCTTCTCACGACCGCGCCGCGCTCCCTTCCCCTTGGAAACGCGGCACGACGCCGGCGCTCGCCAACCAGCGCCTTCCTCACCACGCTGCAGACGCGTGATTGGGTCCTGGCGGAGATAATCCCGCCTCCTAGAGCTGAGCGCGCGTCCATTGGCTGCAGGGCACTGCCACTCGAGGGTAAGGGTGTTACTTGGCGAACGTGTGCCCCTCGGGAGTGGGGTTTCGCCGTGGGGTGCCGTTACCCAGAGTGCTGCGCGGCAGCGGTGAGGGGGTGGGGATGTATCATGGCGACGGACGCTATCGACGCCTTAAGCGGGCGCTCGGTGCCTCCTTGAAGCGGTTGTGCCGCCTCCGCTCGCCCTTCTGTAGCCTGGGTGTGCTGGGCAGTGACAGGGAGCTTCCCGCGTCCTGGCTGTGTCCTCCGCCGCCCGGCCGGGTGGCGCCATACTGAGCGGGAAAGCGGAGCGGGCGGCAGGGCGGCTGTGAGGCGGCCGGTGGCGGCTGTGAGGCGGCCGGTGGCGGCTGTGAGGCGGCCGGTGGCAGCTGGCAGTACCGTGAGGGAAGAGCTGCTTTGCCAGCTCAGAGCTGATGCTCGCTGCGCGCCTTCGGGCTGGGGTCTGCCTCAGAGCTCAGGAAGGGCCACAGAGGCGTGATTTGTAAACGTGGCTTCTCGTACGTGTATAACGCAGGCATTGAATTCAAGGCATGTGGCAATTACAGAGTCATAGAATCGTGTGGAAGGGAACTCGAGAGCTCATCGGGTCCAAACCCCCTGCCAAAGCAGCTCCCCAGCTCATATTGCACAGGTCAGCGTCCATACGGGGCTGGAATGTCTCCAGAGTAGGAGACTCCACACCCCCTGGGCAGCCTGTCCCAGGGCTCCCTCACCCTCACTGGGAAAAAGTTCTTCCACACGTTGGTGCAGAACTTCCCATGCTCCAACTTGCAGCCATTGCCCCTTGTCCTGCCTCCACAGAAAAATACTTCTATTAAGCCCTTCTGGTAGTTTGTGCTTTGACTCATTATCTTTTCTGGGGGGAAGCAGTCTTATTTTGTGAAGACTGAAGGCCTTCACATGTATTCCCATTCCTTATTGCCATTAGTACTTCGATGCTTTGCAAACCAGCATTACATGTGGGTGGGAAGTGCTCTCTAGCTGATCAGAAAGCACCAGCTCTGACAAAGTGCTGCCTTGGCGGTCTGGCTTGTGGGGCAGTAGATGTGCCTTGCCATTTGGGATGCCCTGAGCAGCCAGGGCTGTTCTATAACCACTGCTGACACTGTAGTCCAATGTTACTGGCTGAACCATAGGGATGTTCAAATCTTTCCCAATACTACACTAAGCAGTCTGGGTATTCACAAAAAAAGACTCAGGCAGGGAAAAATACCTTCAGACATTTAAATCCTGCTGCCTTCAGGACTGACAGCACATTTTGAAGGTGTTTAACATCAGCAGACATCCAGCTTTCCAGTAATAAACTAGATGAGCCCAGATATGCACTGATGGATGTGAAAAGCCGGATTCAGTAGGTGTGCTCAAGACATGTTTTTCCTGAACAGTCAAGCAGAGGTGAGGCTTGATTGTCTGTTCATATTCTACCTGGTCCACAGACCAAGTAGGTAGAGCCATTTTAGGAAGTTTTTGATTGACCTCTGTTAACTGATGATAGCTTTGTACCTAAAAGCATAAATACTGGTGGGTTTGACCCTCAACTTGTGCGGTGGTGAGAATTTTTTTAATAGATTTCATTTCACACTTTGCTGTTAAATGCATCTAACACAAAAACTGTCTGTTTGCTTTCAAATCTTTATTTCCCAAGCTGGGAGTTGAATATGGGTCTCAGAACTGGGTGCTGGTAGGACTACAGTCAGCCCATTCTGAACACACTGAAGCAGTAAGAACTCTATAGTAAATGAAAAAGCAGATGCAGCAGCCAGTGAAAGGTTTTGTGCAACGTATCTCATGGCCAGAGAGACAAGGGGAGCATGGAGTGAGGGGCAAGAACACTCACCTGCTTTGTGGAGGAGGTAGCCTCAGGGTTCTGAGTGCACCAGCAACCCAAAACTACCCTGTCTGACCTGGGACCCACACTTCCAACCCCTCTATGTTGGTTCTGGAGCTCACCCTGACAGCCTTTCATCCTTGCCTGAACTGCATTTGAGATGGAGCTGCCCTTCTGCTGTGTGCTGCTGTGGCTGCCTTACTGACCTGACTTTGAACTTGAGTCATCACCTTGCAGTTGTCTTGAGTCACCAGGCTGCTGGCTGACGTGTCCAGTTACTGTCAGTACACCTGCACTCAGTGGGGAAGCCACTATCCCTGCCTGTGCTGCAGTTGCCATTGGCTTCCAGCTTGTCTGTCCTCATGGAGCAGCCTTGTCCTTGCTGTTCCCTGGCAGGTAGACTCAAATACCTGATGGTGAATACTCCTCTGGGTATGCTTCTGGGAACTGGAGGTCCTACTTCTAAACTTAGAAGATGAGCTATAAAATAGTTTTCTTGTCTCCAAGGCCAAGGAGCTTCCCATCACTTTAGTGAGAAGAGATGCCCAAGTGATGAGGCACTTCCCTCTAGCCTTTAGGTACCTAACACACATACAGCTCTCCTCTTCCATGTTTCCTGGCAGAGGTGGGTGGTAGAGGTAGGACTTCTCAATCTTCTGCTTATCCACCTTGGTGCTTTAAGGAGCAGACAACCCAGTCTGCAGTAACTGCTTACTGTGCCTAAGCTGGTTAGGTGATCAGTGAAGGCGGGCTTGAAAAGATAAGGGCAATTAGGGGCTAGAAAATCCACAGGAATAAATACACCCATGTGTTCTCTGCCTCTAAATTTGGTTATTCCCAACCAGTCTCATTTGCAAGCGTAGGGAGAGTGTCTTGCCACTTACAAACCTTGGTGTTTGGAGTGATGTTGTTTTTCTTTGCACAAAGATCTCCAGGGCAGAAGATCTCCAAACAGATCCCTTGCGCAACTGATGCTGTTCTTAATTCGATGCTATGGCAAAAGCTTTGCTCCAGAAACCAAAATGCCACTGCTAGTAAATTTAGTAAAGCTGGCAGCAGTGCTTGTATTGCTCATGAAATGTAGATGCCAAGGATTCCAAACTGTGAAGACAGGCTCACATTATAATAGCTAAAAATAGACACTTGATTTTGGGCACGGCAGCAGTGACGTGCAAACTCTTAGATGTTCAAAGCTGGCAAAACCCTGTCTAAAATTGTCTCTTAGGAGTGGATAAATTAAGATATCACAACCATGTTCCTCATACCTATGTAATATTACCATCTTAATATGGCGAATTATTGTTTATTTGTGGACTGCACTTAAAGCCTTTATTATTAGGTATATCTTCAAGTTCTAATTATTAACCTCATCTGTTGCTGTATGAAAGCCAATTGTGGGGCTGTCTGCCAGCTCTATCTTCCTGTTGAGTATGTTTCCTTTTCTACTCCTAATTTTATTAGTATTTGAAATGTCTTTTCTGTTCTCTTGTCCCAAGCTGAATTTGAGGGTCTAGGAGATTACAAACCTCACCTTGACTGTTCAAAACCAGGTCAGATATCAGAACAAGCCACAAGCTGCTTTGCCAATACAAGTAATCAAAGAATTTTCCAAGGAAGTAGTTTTGCGTGGGCAGATCTCATGCAAGAACAGATGTTACTTGTTCATGTCACTCTTGCAGAAAAACATACAGCACAAAATCAGTGTGAAAATGTAAAGCTGTATTAAAACCATACCAGGTGTGCAGTTTGGTGATTGGAAGCCTATTCCTGTGTGCATCCAGATCAAACTGCTGGACAATCTCTTACTTTCTAGGTCCAGTACAGTCACAGAAGCATTGGCCTTTCCTGAAACCACCTTTGTGTGTCAGGGTTCTTTTGTTTATTTCTTTTTCCTGTGCTTTCTCATTTTAATAGCTCCTGAATGCTTTGTAACCTTCCCTGGACACTGATGGGCACATGTGGGAACACACAGACAAAGTAAGCTATTAAATCATGAGATCAGCCTGCCCAAAAGAAGCTGAATAGTTGGAGGAACCATGTGCTGAAAGTGGTTTTGTCTGTATGTGCAGTGTAAATTTAACCTGGAGTGTTTTTAACAACAAAACCCCTATGTAATATTTAGCTCCAAATAATGTTATATTAAAAATAAAACCAATTGAGTGTTTTCTGATTGCTTTTTAACTGCATTGTTTTCTGTGTCTCCTAATTCCATCTGGAAGTGAGGAGACTGAAGAAGAATTAGTTTTTTGTGAAATCTTGTGGAATTTTCAGACACAAGGTACTGCTTAATGATTTTCGGTAATATATCTATTAATTATAAATAACTCAAAACAGTGTTGGTCAAATTCTTAGACATAGGTGTTAGGAGTTTTAATATTCAGAATTCCTCCTTTGCCATATATTTATCTATCCCCATCCCCCACCCTCTTTCCTGACAGGTCATTTTTTGTTTTCTTTGGCTACAGATGTCAGCTTTTTGAAGGCAAGTTGCTACAAGAGGTTTTAACAGGACCTGCTCTAAAACTCGTTCTGAACTCTGCTTATATAACATCCTACAGCCTGGGATTTAACAGTAAGGATGCTTTATTACTTACTTCTTCTTATTCTGTCCCTGAGAATGTTCTTTTTAGCAGGAACACCCAGCATTTCAGTCATGGTGACATGATGGCAAGTAAGATGTTCACCAACGTAAAAATAAAATGAGATGTTGTAGAACTAAAGTAATGAAGATAACTGTTTCATTTCCATGTGTATTTTAAAGATGGATATTAAAGACCCCTGGGTCATCTGAGGTAGCTACCTCACAACATGGCATCTGTTGTGAAATACAAGGTCTAGTGCAACAAAAATAGAGCAACACATTTGTAGCTGCTCTAAGTAAAAGATAAGTAATCTGCAACAAGAAACTGCAATTTGATCACATGCACAACAGTATGAAAAAATACAATTTTACAGTTTAAAACTTCAAAGTGCCAAAGAATGAATCAAAACATGATGCAAAATATTAAAAAAAAAAGATGGTTACACAGAGATTTGCTGTGTGACTAAAGCAGCCTCCTCAAACTCTTCAGCTTCCTTCTACACCTGGTAAGCTGTACAACACACAGGCTGAAGGAGTTACAAGCATGATGGGAAGAAGGGATCATAATTCAAAATAATTCTGATAAATTAATGAGGTGGTCTAGGACCAGTGGTATGAAATGGAAGGAAGGTGAGTTGACAATGCTTTACTTCATAGTAGAAACTCCCAGTGCAGAAATGCAAGACAGGAAGTAACAGGATATAAAATATTACAGAACTTGGAGGTTACAAGGGACCAGAAATATCACAGAATCATAGGGTTTGGAAGGGACCTCCAGAGCCCATGGGGTCCAATCCCCTGCCAAAGCAGGGTCCCTAGGACAGGGCGCACAGGGCAGAGTCCAGACAGGTCTGGAATATCTCCAGAGAAGGAGACTCCACACCCCCTGGGCCGCCTGTCCCAGGGCTCCCTCACCCTCACTGGGAAGAAGTTCTTCCCCAGATTGGTGTGGAACTCCCTGTACTCCAACTTGAGCCCATCGCCCCTTGTCCTGTCCACACAGACACTGAGAAGAGGCTGGCCATGTCCTCTTGTGTCCCACACTTCAGATATTGAGAACCATTGATCAGATCCCCTCTCAGTCTTCTTTTCTCCAGGCTGAACAACCCCAGCTCACTCAGCCTTTCCTCGTAGAGGAGATGCTTCAGACCTTTAATCATCTTTGTGGCCCTTCTCTGGACTCTCTCCAGGAGACCCCTGGATTTTTTATACCAGGGAGCCCAGAACTGGACACAACACTCCAGGTGGGGCCTGACCAGGGCAGAGCAGAGAGGGAGGATCACCTCCTTTGACCTGCTGGCCATGCTTCTTTTATAGCAGCTGACTGGTAACAGGTTTCTGCTGTTCTAAGGCTACTGCATCCCGTAATAGCAGCCTAATGTGTAGAAAAGGATAGCTTGGATGAACATTAAGAGAAGACTAGGTTGTTCAATAAGGCATTGTGGAAGGACCTTTGTGGCCAACAGTGAGCCACAGGGCTGCCCTTTCACTGTTGGGTTTCCTGTGCTCCAGACCTGGTACTCCAGAGTTAGTGGACTTCAAATACTGTGAGAGGCTGTTGCTCAGAGTGAGGAAGAAGATGGGGGGCACTTGTGTGTCTTTGTGTGGCAGCAGCAGCAGCAGAGGATGTGGGATGAGGGAAAAGCTTGGTCACAGGCCAATAAGAGGGGGCAGTTGACGGAATACTGAAAGGTGTGGGTGCAGGCAGACCCAGGGACCTACCTCATTTTAAGCAGTCCTCCTCTCAATGAAGGTGGTACTAGGTGACCTCAAGATGGTCTTCCTCAGCCCTTTACTTCTTCTCAGCAAAGAAAATCAATACAGCATTTGATTTCTGACCTGCAAAGTAAGGCTGAATGCTTATTAAAAATACTTGTTCTCATTGCTAGGATAACTTACTCTATCCAATCAGATGTCAAATACCATCATTTTCACAGATTATGTAAAAACTTCCTTCAATTCTTGACAAACCATTCACTGAGAAAGGAGTAGTGCCAGTGATGGATTCAGCTAATATGCCTTGGTTTCCCAGTGCTCCTACTTCAAACCCTGGGGCTGAACCAGAGGTGCAACTGGGGCACCAAAATCTTTCTGTATTGTGCTGTGGTGAGACAGTGCTGACAGTGCTTGATGGGCACCTGAACTTCAGTTACCAACCCCAGATGTCAGAGTAGGGCTTGGCATAGCGCTCGAGCCAGAGCGGAAGTTGGAGGGTTGCCACATTTTACAAACTCTTATCTGAGTTTACAGACTCTTATCTTAGTTTTACTAGAAGTGACCTTGTACCTCAGCGTGTCATCAGGAGTCCCTGATAGACAGCTGTACAGCACATTGCAGTGATGACACCCCATCAGCTGGGTTAGTCCCGACTGTCAGGGAGGGAAAAGGCTGGTGGGGAGCCACAACAACGTCATCTGAGAAGTGGAGCATCCCAGCCGTCTGCTATTTATTCTTTAGATAAAACCAACTTTGTAGTATTTTAAAATTAATTGCCTTGTTTTGCTCATAATCACAATTCATTAATTTCCCTCATTTCTGTCTATTTTGCCCTTCAAATTGTGTCCTCATTGCCCTGTAAAATTCAGAATTTAACAAGGTAAGCTAGTTTTGAAAGTAAGATTGTACTTGTGCTAATTTGCAAAGAGATTGACTTGCAGACTGCACCTTGGCACTGGAACTCCTGTGGGGAAAACAAAACACACCATTATGAACAACCACAGATCCCCAAAGCCCAGTTATGAGTGGTCTGGAGGGATGAACCTTCATCTTTAGAGAACAGCCACCTTTCACCCTCTTCATTTATTCTTGGCTTTGTACAGGCATGTTTCTTTTCTGCTGGTTGTCACCAGAGCAGCAGGGTTTGTTGTCCATGTACTAATCCACAAAACTTCTACATCTTAACAGTTAATAAGGAGTCTTATCTCCTATCAGAAACTAGCAAGCATGCTAGGCAGTTTCAAGCTCTACCTGTGTGCTAACAGAAGCTGCGTGGCCATTTTCATTTCAGGCACAGAAAAGAGCTGCCATTAGCTACTGTATTGTGTGGAAATAACAATCTAGGTCACTGTAATCTGAAAATGGCCCCCAAATACACACACTTTCATCACATCCATTGTTTTCTGCATTGGAAACCCCATTCTCATTTCTGTTAAAATGTGGGTTTGTGAGAAGTGCCTGCTCGTGGTCTGATGAAAGCATTGCAGCATCAGCTGTGGTATGTAAACATTTCTAATGCTACTTCTCTTGCTCAGAAGCATAAAAAACACTGCTACCAACTTCTAAAGATCTTATGCTCCATTTAGAATGAAAAAGTGCTTCTTTTAGAAGAAATGCCTAGAAATTACAACTGGACTCCATAGGATTATAACATTTTTTATTATGTTTAGGATAAATTTTTTTAATATGTAAACTGTTTAACATCACAAAAGTCTTGACAGATTACAGAGCAAAACTTCCTGATTTTTCTGCCAATTCCCCAGTCAATTGAAAACTGCATTAACATACATTTAGCTTTTACAGATAAATCAACACAGTTCTAAATGCCCAGGATGTTGCAATATCTAGACTTACAATGTATGTTTTGAATATTTAATCCAAGCAGTGTTAAAGGGACACCGTCAAACTTTTATGACTAGAACTTGGTAATTCTTAACAAAAATAGTCAGAGGCAGGGGTTTTTTATGTTTTAGACATATCATTTACCTAGTAGTGAATTTCTTGTAATACAAAAATAATTTTGAGATGCTCAAAAACTACTTTCAACTAGTTTATAGCAGCAGCTCAGTAACACACCCCATTCTGGGCTATGTTCATGTAAAGCTCACTTCGGAGATAGGAAATTATTTCCTATATTTTGGTCAAGGAAGAAATCCCAGGCAGTTGCAGTTACCTTACATATGGACCTAGCCATGGTCCAGCAGGGCCTTTTAAAGCCATCTGGACACTTAGGGATCTGGTAGGTGATCCTGAGCACAGACTTAGACACAGATCATGGAAGACGCCTTTCCTTTTGCACCACCAGGCCTGTGAGCCTTCACTTGGGAGCACAGGTTTTACAGTGCACTAAAAATCTGTCTGTAGGGCTTCTAATACTGGATCAAATAAACAAACTGGTAGTGGTATAACACAGGATGCTAACTCAGTGTGGTCTCCTAATGAATGCCTGCAGCATTTTAGCAAAAGGCATACACATTGGCAGGCGTTTTGAAGGAGAGGTCTCTCCATCCCCGTTACTGCACGGGGTTATCACCAGTGTCCCTACAGGCTTCACAGAGCCAGACAACTACCTTTATGACACAGATGGCTAATCTGAAATAATTCAATCAATTACTGATGGGTAAGCAGTGAGACCCTGGCTTCACCTAGGTAAAGTGCTATGTATTTCTTCAGTCTTTCCCACTTGCCACCTCAGATCTCTGCTTGCCCGCTGTGAACCCTTGGCCATCAGGAGCAGTGCCTGGACTGCTGCATGAAGAGCAGCGTGTCAACAGGCTGCAAAGGAAAAACACACTGTGGAGTTTGTCCTGGGCCTCTTCACTGAATGGCTTCTTTGCTTCCCAAGCTAACCTCCTGCACTCCTTCCTCCAGCCAAGTGAGGCCATGACAGCTTCATTTTTGACAGAAGCCTAACCCCTGATTAAATGCTTTCTGTGTAATAGAGATGTACTTGGATTTCTCCAAAAAAAGAAAGAGACTACAGCCCAAGTGGTATCAGGTCTTTCAAGCCCTGTGTTGCTGTGCCTGTCCTGCCCGTTTGCCCCAGCCTGGAGACAGGCAGTGCTAACAAGAGCTAGGCACATCACAACCTATCAGTATAAACCCTGGTGAAGAATATACTGAAATAGTAAAGGCATGAGTACAGTGGTCTGTGAAAAGAAAATAAGTATTACGTAAGATACTCTCTTTCTTAATTGTTAGTCAGAGATGCTTTTCATTTTGCAACTGTTTTCTTTTCACCAGAATTCACACCTATCGAGCAAACTATCGATTTCCACTCCACCATGCCTAAGACACAGCCCAAACTTTGGGCTCCCTTTGTCTTGGCTAAGATGAGAGGGGGGAAAGAAAGCTTCCACATAAAGTGAAAGCCACACAAACAAGGAAATTTGGGAAAAAAAATGATTTGCACTTTTTTAGGAAAGTATATATGTCTATATACAAAAATAACATCAGACAGTGTCCTTTTAAAAAAGTTAAATATATATAGACTTGTGATAATTACACAAACTTTAACCATTTCAACAGCTTTTAAACATCACACATTCAATTTTCATAAGCAAGTTACAATGTCATTTCTCAATGTATTCAACTTTTTTTTTGTGAACAGAGTCAAACACAAAGCACTTTTCATAGAAGCCATACGCCAAGCATCTCACAAGCAAACAGTAAACAGTTCCAGTCACAGCCACTGCGTGGTAACAAGGACAGCTGCTGTTTGATCCAGCACCTGCAGCAGGGTAAAAGCCCCCATCCTGCCCCTACTGCAGAGGATGTACAACCAAATTACAATCCAGTCACATAAAAATACTCTTAAACACAAATAAAAGCTTTAAGCTTGTCACAGTCAGGTTCTTTCCTATTTACAGGACAATATACTCTGTAAATAATTATTTTTTTTTTTAATGAGCTTATCAGAAAAAAGAACCCAAACTTAGTAAGCAAGGGCTCAATCCCCTTTGTTTAACACATTAATTTGTCAGTTCATAAATTCTCTACTTCCTAACTCACAGGCCTGTAAGCAAAGCAGTTCCCAACAGTGAGTGTGCTCATTCCTGCTCCTCTGTCAGGACACCAGGAAACATGAAAGGCCTCAACAGTCCATCTGCTGTTCAGTCATCATCAAAAGCTTTTTGGTAAGTTTAGTCTGTAGCATTTCCTTATGTTACTGGATTGTAAAGAAACTGCCAGACAGCTGCTCTGCAAAGACACAGGCCATGATGGGTGCAGCAGGCACTGAGCAGCAGGTGACATCAGAACGGCCCTCATCTCTTTGCCCTGAGTCCTGTGTGGGTGGTGTTCTTGCTTTGACCCACAGGTGCTGCTCGCAGCACACACCAGGCCTCAGCGTGAGCTCTGTGAGTCCAAAACCTGAGCTGGACTTAAGCAAATAGTCACAAACCAAGTGCTACATCAGAGAGTTTTCAGGCATGAATGAAAAAGGTGTTTTGGCATATGTCACATCAGAGAATCCCCGACTGGTTTTGGGTGGGAAGGGACCTCAAAGCCCTTATAGTCCCACCCTCTGCTATGGGCAGGGACACCCTCCACCAGCCCAGGGTGCCCAAAGCCCCATCCAACCCAGCCTTGAACCCTGACAGGGATCCAGTGGCAGCCCCAGCTTCTCTGGGCACCCTGTACCAAGGCCTCCCCCCTGCCTCAGGAAGAGTTTTTTCCTAGTATCTAAATCTACCCTCCTTCAGCATATATGTATCTGTGAGAACCATAACAAAAATAAAGCCACATATTTCAATCCCAGTACATGTGCAAACTTGCCCTGGAAGAAAAAATAACAGGAAATAAAAACAGTAACTTTGGTAAATGCTACCAGATCACATACTTTTTATAAAAATAGGAATAAAGTAGGCAAAAATAGGGGGAATTTTTACAGCTCATCTGAAATTTGCCAGCTTTTCACTAACACACACTGCTTTTGCTCCTACTGACACTGCCACAAGCCATTTGTTTTTCCCAGCAGGGAATGATCACACAAAAGACACTGTCACTAGGAAGCAACTCTGGAGTTGGCCACCCGAAGCGCTACGCTGGCAATGGATCTCATGGCACAAGTAGAAACCTTGTGGCAAACTCCAGCTTGCGAAATGTAGTTGGAAGCTAACCTCCTCAGCCTTTCTGCCCCAAATATGTTGAAGTGCCCAGGCAGTACCTTCTCCACCAGCCCTCTGTCCACCAACTCCATAAGGCGCCGGCAGCTTGCAACGTAGTCGCTTATCCTGCTGTAGGGAAGCCAGTCAATCATGGATCCATCATACACCACGTCTCCGCTGAACAGAATCTTGTGGTCTTTGTCGTGTAAGCAAATGCTGCCTCTGGAATGGCCAGGCATGTGCATGACAGTGAGCTGTCGGTCCCCCAGGCTGATCACATCCCCTGCACCATGTATACCCACAGCAAAGGGGCAAGGAAATAAAACAAGAAAGAAACAGAACACAGAATCACAGAGTCACAAGGTTGGAAAAGATCTTTGAGATCATCAAGTCCAACCGTTCCCATCCTAAGCTAAACCATATCCCTAAGTACCTCATCAACCCTTAACACATCCAGGGAAGGTGTTAAGGTGACTCAGCCCCCTCCCTGGGCAGCCTGTGCCAGGCCCTGACAACATTTTTACTAAAAAATTTTTTTCTAACATCTAACCTGACCCTGCCCTGGTGCAGCTTGAGGCCATTTCCCATCTCCTGTCCCCTGGCTGAAGAGACAATAGCCCACCTCTCTGCACCCTCCTGGCAGGTCAGTGTAGGTGGTGATAAGGTCTCCCCTCAGCCTCCTCTTCCCCAGGCTCAACAACCCCAGCTCCCTCAGCTGCTCCTCAGAGGATTTGCCCTCCAGCCCCTTCCCCAGCCTGGTTGCCCTTCTCTGGACATGCTCCAGGACCTCAGTGTCCTTCTTATGGTGAGGATCCCAGAACTGGACCCAGCACTCGAGGTGCAGCCTCACCAGTGCACAGTACAGGGGCACAATCACCTCCTCAGACCTGATGGCCACATTATTTTTGATACAAGCCAGGATGCCATTGGCTTTCCAGGCTGCCTGGGCACACACACATCTAAGCTGGGCCTCCCTTCACAGTTTGCAAAGTAAGCATTTCACAATTTATTATCATTTTACCCTCAATTTGCCTAGAATTGCACTGCTGTTACTTCTAAAACATAAATTCCTAAAAGAGAACCAAGACTAGCCTTCACATACTTTCATCTGGTTCAATTAGATCTTTAGAAATAGAAGCTCCTTAACAGTAAGTTGTTTTTTTGCCAGCTTAAATGGGAATGTGTTCTCACTGTACTAGCCCCTGAACTGGTGCTTCCAGCAGATGCTAGTTGCTGCCAAGCAGTCAGGGACTTTTCAGCTGTTCCTATTGCCCCGCTAACGGAGGAGGGAGGGGACACAGCCAGGACAGGCGACCCGAGCTGGCCAAAGGGAGTATTCCATGCCAATTACCTCATGCTCAGCCTAAAGGGGGGCTGGTGGGGGGGAGGAGGAGGCAGCTCCAGGACACGCAGTTTTGGGAAGGGTCCGGTTTCAGGACAGCTCCGAGCTGTACGGCCTGAGCTGCGCGGCTCGGTGAGACACTGCGTTGTGTGTCACCAGTATGGGATATTTTGCTATGAATTCCTGTTATTATTGGTATATCTCTCTTTCTGCTATCCCAGTAAACCCTCCTTATCCCACACAGACAGGTTTTGGTTCCTTGGGGTTTCTTCTCCCTCCCTTTATCCCTCCCTCAATCTTCCCCCACCCCCTCCCCAAAAAAGCAAAGCGGCTGCGTGGCGCCCAGCTCCCAGCTGAGGCAAAACCACAATTAATTACTTCAGCTTCTCGGGCACCAGCGCAAACCCCAACTCCAGCGAGGAAGCCAAACCTCCAGCCCCGGCCGCCCCTTACCCTCCTGTAGCAGGCGGGTGGGCCGGACGGGCGGGACGCGGAACTGCCGTGCCCGCCAGCCGGGCCGCGGCGGCCGCGCCACCTCCCGGTCCGACAGCCAGGTGACGGCCTCGTAGTTATCGCCTCGCAGCAGGGCCGCCGCCTCGGCGCTGTGCACCGCCACCTCCTCGAAGTGCTGCAGCCCGCCCGAGTGGTCGAAATGGACGTGGGTAGCGACGGCCAGCAGCGGCCGCGGCCCGGCTCCCTCCGCCGGCGCCAGCAGCCCGGAGGCGCGCAGGTAGTCGGGCAGGCTGCGCAGCCCCAGCCCCGCGTCGATCACCACGTCCCGCTGCGAGCCCCGCACCAGCCAGATGTTGGCCCGGTTGCCCGACTCGTAGAAGCGCTCTTGGATCCAGAAGATGCCGCCGCCCAGGGGCTTGTGAGCGAACCACTCCAGCGCCGACATCGCCCGGCCGCCGCTCCCTGACGACGAGTTGTGTCCCCGATCCCTTCCTCCTCCTCCTCTTCCTCCTCCCCCACCCCGCTCCGCGCCCTCAGCGTCGCGGCGGCGGGCGGGGCGGCCTGGAGCCCGGCCCACTGCGGCAGCCGCGGGAGGAGCGCGGCGGTGGGCGGGTGAGCGAGGGGGTTATCGGTGAGCCGGTCGGGAGGGAGTGCCGAGGCGTGGGTGAGGGATCCTTGAGGGGCGGTCGGAAGGGAATGCCGAGGTGCGGGCGGGGGGGAGTCCCTGAGGCGGGGGGGAGTCCCTGAGGCGGGGGGGAGTCCCTGAGGCGGGGGGGAGTCCCTGAGGCGGGGGGGGGTCCCTAAGGGGCGGGGGGGGGGTCCCTAAGGGGCGGTCGGGAGCCCTAAGGGGCGGTCGGGAGGGATCCCTGGGGCGAGTGATCCTTGAGGCGGAGGATTCCTGAGGGGTGGTCGGGCGGAAGCCCTGAGGCGGGTGCGAGGGAGCCCTGAGGCGGGTGCGAGGGAGCCCTGAGGGGCGGATGAGGGAGCTCTGAAGCGGCCGGGAGGGCTCAGCCACGGGGTGGGGGAACGAGGGAGGGGGGTTGAAGCCCCCTCCCCCTGCCGTGACATGGGCCGGGCGCTGCCCGGGGCCGGCGGCAGAGACCCGTTTGCAAAGCCCGGGTCGTGAGGGGAGCGGTGAGCGGGAGGGACCTTCTGGCGACTCGGGGCCGGGTGCCGGGAAGAGGGAGCCGAGGGGTGTGTGTGCCCACATGGCCGGGGCTTGTGGCCGTCGTGTCAAGTGCATTGACCCGTTTACCATCAGCGGCATCAGGTAAAAGACCCACAAGACCTCAGTGCTTAAATTTCTGTCCTCTCTCCTTTATCCCCCCTTCGCTGATTGCACCTGTCACTGAGAGTCAAGGATCCGAACGCGGCAATTCAGCTCTGAGGACGACACTCAGTAACGGGAGCCCACCCGCCTTCCCTCAAGCCTGACGCCTCGCAGCTGGCAGGGACCCCGTCTCCACACGCCTTTCCCTCCCAAAGGCCTCTGCAGCCTTCCCCTGACTGACCCGACTGCCTGGGCAGCGGCGTACGTAGTTCTGAAGGAATTTTAAGAGCCTAAATCTGAAATTCACCATCTCATTTGCACAGTGAATGACGCACAAACTACTTTATAAACACAGTAGTGCACCCAGGTGGTCCATTAGGCATGCCTCATCCAGCTAGACACTCGTGGTGATTTTGTCATGCCTGTTCAGCTCAGCTTTTCCTTCAGGGTTTCGCCAGATATGTGTCACTGTCATGTTACAGTGTTAGTAGACATAAGCATTCTAAGCCAATGTGCTGGAAAATGTTACAGGTTTCAGTATGACTTGTGTTGAAATACTGCTAGTTTTAGAGCTCGTTGCTTCTCATCAGACTAATGTGCTGTTTCAAGAGAATCTTAACAAGAGTTCATTTTAAAGCAGCATTTCAAAATGCCTTAGCATTCAATATATTAAATGCAAACAATGTACTTCCCCTTGATATCTGAACATCTCCCTTAGCTTTTTTTTTTCCTGTTGCTCTTCTGTTGTTGGTTCCCTTTTCTTCATGCCTAGGCAATATAACTGTTCATATTTGGGGCTTTATCTTTTATCTTTCTCCATTCTGCCAACTTCACGTCTTGCTTTTCATGGTGTTTTCAAATTAGTTTGTTACTTCTTTTTTCTTTTTTTTTTTTCCTTTCCAGTTAATTAAATGCCCAGGCTTAGCTTTTGCTTTGTTGTCTTTCTTAACATGATTTATTTAGGTCTCCCTGCCTATTTTTAGGCAGTTTCCTGTGCAGCTGAGTGATGTGGAACTATATAATGTGATTTTGCTTTATCCAAGCAGAGTTTATTCCTGTTGAAAATAGTAAGTAGGAAAAAGCATGCAACAACATGTTTGTCACTGGCATTTAATAAAAAGGCCATTGCTTCCATTTGTGTACATCTTAAAAGATATTAATCTTAGATATGCGTTTCTTTGCTCCTAACCATAATTCTCCCCTAGATTACTCAATGACTTAGATGAGTGTATGGAAAGCTGTAGGTATCGTGCTGTTTGCTGTCTCCTGTTTGAACAGGCTCTCTCACCCACACCGTGATGGTGGGAATATATGTGGTGGCACACGTAGAGCAGGAAGCCTGGCACAGAGGGAGTCTTACCAAAGAGGGTGCTGTACAGTAACCTTGCAGTTAATGGTGAATGGCATGTGGGATTTCTGGGCTGGAGCCTTCAAGGTCTTTGGGGTGTGAGCTGTAGGACATGGCTTCAGTCGGGGTTCTTTTGGATCCTGTTTCTTGACATCTTCTTTGGAAAGTTGATTTCTTTTGATTTCTTATGTTTTGCTTTGCTTGCCAACCTGTGGGCCATCCTGTGATGAATATTGGTGTAACAGTGAAGGTGATGAGATGGGATGTTAAATTTAGTTTTGCAGGCTATTTTACAGCCTTAGATAAATATTTTAGTTAGAGAGAACCTCTTTTTTTTCAGCACTTAGCTTGTAGGCATGCTGGACTCCTTGATGCTCTTACCTTGAACCTCTTTGCTTTTGGCTCAATACTGCCCCCCAAAAAAAATCATCTGAAGGCCAAAGAAGCCATGAGTGACAAACACAGGGTTTTAGGTTTTTTTTGTGGGGGAGGAAAGTTCAGAAGCTGCAAAATCTGTTCATTAAAAGTTCAGGGTCCTTGAACTCCTTTGTTCTTACAACCACCCCCACCCCACACACACCTTGTTTCTGTTTCTTCTGCCCTGATTGAACTGAAGTTGGTACAGCTAAGGTTTAACAGAAGAAATTTTAAAATTCCTAGGTAATTTCAGGAATGAAATTGCTTAAAATTTCCTTAGGTGATTTCAGGCATGCAGAGATAGCTAACAGAAATGAGGGAATGGAGCTGATTTTAGGCACATAGCAAATTTGTAGTATGTGGAAGAACCTGAGATGAGCATTAGAAGTGGCTTGCTACTTGAAATCCCCTTTGAGAGTGGTTTTTAAATTACTGTAATCTTCGTTAGGTGTTAATTTGGAGAGGTAATAAACACATGCATCTGATGTTTAACTTGAAAAATCTGTGATGTTTTCAGCACCTCCACATGGCTGGGTCAGGTAGAGGAAGGGGACGTGCTGCGTTTACCTTCAACATCGAGGCGATTGGCTTTGCTAAAGGTGCAGCTCTACCTGACGTCGCGTGTACCCCTCCACCACCTTTTCCTGTAAGTACAGTGAGTATCTTAGAGCACACCCTCTGTGCTCAGCTAAAGTGTATTCAGAGTCATGCTGGGGTAATGTAATAAAGTATATCAGCATCCCTAAGCAGTTCAGGACAGTTTTGAAGTGCTTTATGCAATTGTTTGTCTTATTACCACTTCCTGTTCCTTTGCTAGCTGTTGTATCCTGTATTTAACAAAATTTCTTGCAGGATGTTTGTTCATTAAAGCCCATTATTTGTTTTTCTGGACATTACAGTAACAGAGATGCTGTGTACCTGAATTTGCTTGAAATGAAGTTACACTAGTCTTTGAAGATGTGAATGGATTTAATTATTTTTGGAAACTTACTGTTGATCTAAACATGAAAGATTTTTGAAGATTTGTCTTGCACCTTGGTAGCCAGAATTTGAAAATAACTGATATATTTTATGTATTTAAGGAAACTTAATTTTCAAATACATCCCAAATGTAATTAAAGGGGAAGGAATATCTTCTGACCGAGTTCTGCTGTTCAGGGAAGCTTGGGTAATGTTGAGGCACAAAACCAGTCTTAAAATGTTGCATTTTTATGTGAGACAGCTTCCCAGTTATGTCAGGATTTGGTTGAGATCTGTGAAGTTTTTCTCAGCCTTGCATGTTATGATAGAGAACCTCCCAGTTCAGCACATAATTGGTGCTATGCTGAGGTTTCTCTGGATAGTTGCTTCACCCAAGGTTTTGACCTCTGAACCAGATGTGGTATACCCTCTTAGTCCAACTTTAACAATTAAATTGTGTGATTTCATAGTTTATAATTAAGTTGTGTGATGTGAATGCAGTCTACTTGAAAGCACAGGGAAACTGAATTCTGTGTGAACTACCACTTCTGTGGTTACATTTAGCAGAGGACCAGCCACGTAGGAGAATTAACACCCCCAGTATTTCTAAAGTATACCACAGAGAACCTAAAGATGCTTACCATCTCTCTGGGGGCCAAGTTTCAGAACTTAGTTAAATTTTAGGTCCCTTCCAACCCAAATCACTCTATTATTTTCAGAGAAAAACTAGTGCCATTCAAAAGACTCAAAAGTTAACCCAGTGGCACAGAGTTGCCACTGTGGTGGGACCCTATCACTAGGGTTAATAAAATTTTAAAGAGTTGGTTTTAATGACTTGGCAGTAACCAAAAGGGTATCACAGCTGTTGAATGACTGACATGGGAATTATTCTAAGCAGTGAATTGTTGCTATTACATATTTCTAATGGACACTTTTTAAGTTCTCCCAAGTTTCCCACAAATGCATTTAGAAGCCCATTTAAGGACTATCAGCTTACTGTCAGCAACATGAGTGACTTAAAACATTGTCCAGCTAGCTAATGCAGCTGGCAGCAGTCAGCTCCTCATGTGATCCAGCACTGGGGCTTGTGACATCACTTCATGCTTTGCACCAACCTACCTCTCGGGTGTTGGCTGCGTACCGCCTGTGGTGTGAGAGGAACAGCATCCATTCTGTAACTCCGTCTCTGGCTCTAGTGTTTGGGATGTTTTAAAAACTATTCTTGCTTATTTATTTTCCCCAATTTTCGTAGCTCAAAAACAGAAAAACAACCCCCAAAACTCAAAAAATCCAAACCTTGATGATTCATTTCAATCTGAGAGATACAGAATTGTGTGTTGTGCTACCTGGTTGTATGGCAACACCATCGGTTTCACAGAATCACAGAATCACAGAATTATCAAGGTTGGAAAAGACCTAAAAGATCATCCAGTCCAACCATTCACCTATTACTACTAGCTCCCACTAAACCATGTCCCTCAATACAACGTCCAGTCTTTCCTTGAACACCCCCAGGGTAGGTGACTCCACCACCTCCCTGGGCAGTGCATTCCAGTGCCTGACTACCCTTTCAGAGCAGTAGTGCTTCCTAATGTTCAGCCTGAACCTTCCCTGCCGCAGCTTGATACCATTCCCTCTAGTTCTGTCGCTGTCTACACGGGAGAAGAGGCCGACCCCTAGCTCACTACAACCCCCCTTAAGGAAGCTATAGAGAGCCATAAGGTCTCCTCTGAGCCTCCTCTTCTCCAGGCTGAACAATCCCAGCTCCCTCAGCCGCTCCTCGTAAGGCCTGTGTTCCAGACCCCTCACCAGCTTAGTAGCCCTCCTCTGAACGCGTTCCAGGGCCTCAATGTCTTCCCTGTAGTGAGGGGCCCAAAACTGAACACAGTACTCGAGATGCGGCCTCACAAGTGCTGAGTACAGGGGGACAACCACCTCCCTGTTCCTACTAGTAACACTATTTTTGATGCAAGCCAGGATGCCATTGGCCCTCTTGGCCACCCGCGCACACTGTCGGCTCATGTTCAGCCGTGCATCAATCAGTACCCCCAGGTCCATTTCCTCCACACAGTCCTCCAGCCACTCCACCCCAAGCCTATAGCGCTGCCTGGGCTTGTTGTGGCCAAAGTGCAGGACTCGGCATTTGCTCTTGTTGAACCTCATGCCATTGGCTTCAGCCCAGCTCTCCAGCCTGTCCAGATCCCTCTGTAGGGCCTCGCTACCCCCAGACAGATCCACACTCCCAGCCAATTTAGTGTCATCTGCAAACTTACTGAGGGTGCACTCAATGCCCTCATCTAGGTCATCAATAAAGATATTGAAGAGGACAGGCCCCAGCACCGACCCCTGGGGAACACCACTCGTGACCGGTCGCCAGCTGGATTTAACTCCATTTACTACCACTGTCTGAGCCCGGCCCTCCAGCCAGCTCCTTACCCAGCCGAGGGTGTACCCATCCAAGCTCATCCAATACTCATGGAAAGGGTGCCCATGTCATTCAAAGTAATCATGCTTAATCATAGAATCATAGAATGGCCTGGGTTGGAAGGGACAGATCACAGAGCTCCAACCCCCCTGCCACAGGCAGGGCCACCAACCTCCAGGCCTGGAGCTACTCAAGGTTGCCCAGGGCCCCAGCCAACCTGGCCTTGAACACCCCAGGGACGGGCATCCGCCCCCTCTCTGGGCAACCTGTTCCAGTCCCTCACCACTCTCTGTGTAAAAAACTTCCCCCTAATATCTAATCTAAACCTTCCTTCCTTCAGCTTTAATCCATTGCCCCTAGTCCTGCCATTGTCTAACCTTTTGTTTTACAAGCACTGCTCTGATTGGAGAGAGAAGGAATTGCCCCTGAGGAATTTAGGCTGGCTAGAAAAACCTCTTTTAGGAATGAAGAACTTAGTATGACTATGAATAACAGTTTCACATTTTAAATATCTTCCCCCCCCCCCTTGATTTCCTGATACATTTTTGCAGTAAGAAACAGTGAAGCCATAACAGTTATAAACTCAGAATGCAATAAAGTTACTTGGTGAAGTAACATGACACATAGTTGCACTTCTCTGTGGCTAGCTGTGTTTATTGTAGCTTTTGATAGTGTTTCCTGTATTTTTGATGGATATTAAGACCTCACAAATAATAAACATAATTTGTACAGAGTACAGACAATAAGCCAGTGCCTCTGAAAACAGGAGAAGATGAAGATTACATGTTGGCCTTAAAACAAGATCTTAGAGGAACTATGAAAAGAATGCCCTATTTTTTGACAGTAGAAGAAGAACGTGAAGGTTTGTTTGTGTGCTTTTTATTTATATCTTCAGTAGTTATTATTCCATGAAGGGTGATATAGTGAAATGCACGTGTTGAATATGTATTTTGCACTGATAATGAGGAGTGAAAACTGGCAGTTTAAGATGACAGGGAAATCTTCTGCTTTTGCAGTTACTGAAGTTGTAGGTCATGCATGCAAGTGTTGTAACTGGAAAGCAACTACTCTGTGAGAAAAAGAGTGGTATCAAATGGCTGTTCCACTTGGTATACAGTAAGAAACATTTAGACCAGGTATATGCAGATTTTTCAATTATACGCTACATAGTACAAGCAAAATAGGTGTTTGTACATGCTGTAACACCCTTAAAACCATGCTTTGGGGCAAAAAAAAAATCTGTAGTAAGTACTAGTTTTAAATTCAGCATCCATTTTAATAGTGTAAAGACATATGTAAGCCAATCGATGGTATATTTAATAGTTGGCCATTCTAAAAGACACTAATGTCTTTTTCCCCCTAAGTCCATTCAGGAAAGATCAGTAAGTATTACTGACAGTTCACCTGAAATATGAAGATTGAGATGAGGACAAATGATCTCCTGTGGTTTGCATCAGAAGTAGAGCTGGATTGGATGCCAAAGCTTAATTTTATTTGATTTAAGAATGTCTTTTGCTTATATGTAATTAAAAATTAACCGCTTTGTACTGTTTGATAACAGTAAATGCTGTTACACTTGACATCCTGTCATACATCACTATCTTGTTAAAATCCAAGCTTCCTGGTCAGAAAACTGGCGTAGTGGGCGAGAAGGAAAGGGGAGCAGGGCAGGAAGACTTCCATGGCTGTTTACCATGCTATGGGGTGTTGTAAATCTAGCAGTCACAGGAGGTTATTGCTGTGAAGAGTGCTTCTTTTTGTCTGTGATTTTTGCGTAGTTCTGTCATCCTCCTGAGTGTTTGTTCTGAGTGGTATGAATGACAAGTGCTGCTGCAGGAAAATAGGAAATGGAAGACACTAGGAAATGCTGCATTTGTCAGACCCTTGCCCCCATCAGTGCCAAAAGCAATCTTTCAAAAGCTTTATAAAAAATTCTGAGACATTCAAAGTGGCCCAAGACCAAATAATCTTTTCTTTCCTATCTTATGCTGATCTTGAATAATGAAAGCTGACTTGAACTCTAAAACATGAGGTTTAATTTCCACCCCAAAGCCATCAGAGTATTTTCTGGCTGAGTACTCCTGGTGTCAATATGATAGAGGTACATAGGTCAATCCCCTTGGAAGTTTTGGTAATTTTTGCTCATGGTGTGGTGGTGAATTCTGAGGTTTTTGAGGCTCTGTGTGATTCTTGGGTTTGGTTGTGGGTTTTTTTTTTTTTTTATTAGCCTTTGAATGCTTAACACACCTTACTGATTGTCCACTTGTTCTTGTACTGAAGTGCTGTATAAAAGGGAGCAGCACTCTGTGGTACAAGCTGTGAGCACACTGCTGACCAGACATGTGGCTCACAAAAGGCAGAATATTGCCTCTGACCTGCAGCTGGAGCCAGCAGTCACCAGGATGCAGCAGGCAGCTGTAGTGCAGCACAAGCATGGCCCAGGGGGGACCCTGGCCAGGTAAAACTTTGATTATGAGGCAAGGAGAACAGATCTGACCTTCATTTCTAGATCCCTTTGTGATGGCAGAAGAATTCCATGTTACTACTTTATCTCATTTCCTCTTTCATCTTCTTGAGTAAACAAATTTCAGTGTCTTTGGATTCTCATCTCATCAGAGGCTTGTTGTGCTCTTGATCTTTTTCAGGCTTGAAGTTTGCTATTTCCGTTTGAGGCACAAGAAAGGAAAACTGCCCTGCCTGATAGCTCTTCAGGTTTATTTCCAAGGAGCAAGACCCTTCAGGAGAATGTATTAGCTCTCTTTTCCAACATCACCTGATGTGATCATTCATGCTGGTTCCCTCAAGATTGTCTTTGTTTTTGCAGCCTTCTTTCTGAGATCTCTCTCTCTCCTTTCTGAGTGTGCTCCTTAGCAGCACCACCAGCTTTGAAGACTTTTTCACAAAACAAACACACCCCTCTCCCTCCCAAAAAAGAAAAAAAAACAACACCAAACCACCACCCCCACCCCCCCCAAAAAAAAAAAAAAAAAGAAACCAACCCAAAACAATTGTGTGGAGAGCAGGTAGACAGCCACTTGGTAGACTCAAATAATGGTTCAGATGTTCTCATCATCTCAGCAAGAGTAAGTTGGTAACATTTTGCTGAACTTTTAGTTGTACGCAAGTACCTCATCTGAGGGATGGGGTATAATTACATCAGTGGTGGTCTGCAGCTTCAAAAGCTTGCTTTCATCTCAGTGATGGTATGCAGTTGTCTCTGGGACTGCATTAAATGGCAGAAGTGGCCTTGCTTTATGAAGACTGCTTTCTTTCCCCCAGGGCAGATTATTTTTAACTGATCTTCATTGTTATCTGGTTTACAGTCCTTTGCTCCTCTGTATTTCATCACAGCATCTGGTAGGACTAAGAGCAAGGCAAGGAGAGGGGTTGTGGGCAGGAATCTTCTTAAATTGGCTTTGCTAAAAGAGGAAGTGGATCATATTAAACCTTCAGCACAACATCTGTGAAACAAATGGTCCTTTGAAGGGTGAGAAGGCAAACTTTTTAATTAATTAGAACATAGTTGTCTGTCTTTCATTATTCAGGTAGTAAACTAAAGCCACATTTAATACTACCTGGCAATTTTGATGGGTTAGTGTGCTGTATAGATAGATTTTGATCATTTCAGCACTCTTTTGAGTGAGTGGCAGGCATATTCCATTCTAAGTTCGGTGTTTTCCTTACTTCAAATTAATCATTCCTGTTTTGTAGGTATATCTGCTATGGCTGGGTGGCTGTCACCTTGGCAGTGGTTTGGAATTAATTTGTTATCTGTGGGTGGTGAGAGTCAGTCAGACATATTTTTTTTACTGATGGCACCAGCAGTTAATAGCTCACTGAAGAGCATGGAGCTGAAATCAAAACCACTATTTTCTTGCCATCTCCGTGCTGACAGCATCCTACAGTACAAGTGAAGGCCACTTACATTAAGTGTCCCCTGAAACACTGTAATTAAATGCAAGCTTGTTGTTGCACAGTTTTAAGTAGGTCTTCTGCTCACCCTTGTTAAAACTCAGTGTAAAATTTAGCTTCATTTCTGATTTCTTCCTTCTCCATTCCTTTTCTCTGGTGTGTATGTTGGAATCCTTCAGCTGTGAAGGTCACAGACTGCCATTGTTACTGTTTTCTGTACAATACCCACAAAAATATAATGATTTGAGTAGTGAGTTATTAGTGCAATCAGAATCAGTCATTTTGTGGGGGGTGGACTTTGCAGTTGGGCATGGTAATTTGGCAAGAAAAAACAGGGCTGATTTAAAAATGCTGCCTTGATACTGCTTTTGTCACTACAGATTGTACAAGAAAGTGTCTTTTCAGTATAAATGGATGCACTTGACAGTGTATAACTACTGTATTAGTAACAATGTGTTTCTCTGTTTAGCTCTTGTGTCTGTAAAGAGGTTAAAGGGATAAAATGTGCTGCTGCTGTTTAGGAGACATCTCCATTAGGAGACATCTCCACTATGCTGCAAAGCTTTGCCATTGCAGAAGTACTTAGAGTCTTGGAAGCTGATCGTGATCAGTCTGAGACACACCTGGGAGTTCTGGATACTCCTTATGTTTAGCAGTGGTGATAAATGTCACTGCTAGCTTTGTAGCAAAGGGTTGGTTGTGCAACTGTTGAGGGGTAGAAACATTCATTTAATGTTTCAACCTAGTTTACCTGACTCCCTCTGCATTTTAAGTTTTCATGCTTTCCAAGGATAGAATTATACATTCTAAAAATTGTGGAGGGTTGGTTTCGGTTGGATTTTTGCAGGGGGGAGAATGTTTTAATTGATATTTCAAAAATGCAAAGCAGTATTTGGGGTTTTTACCTTTCTTGGGGGTATAAAATCCATGTTTTGCAAGTTCTTAACAAAAGATTAGTCCTAGGAATTATCACAGAACTGCACAAAGTAGTGACATTAAACTGTTTTTTAAGTGTTTGACAACAGCACAAGAAAGTATTCAATGTGGGATTGAATACAAACAATGTTTAGCTACAGGAAAATAGCAAGGACAGTGTCTGGATTTCCTTTTTAATTAACTGGAAGCAATAACTCTTTGCATCCTTCTCTATAGCAATTGAGAGGTACAGTAAAAAGTACCAGGACGCTGAAAAGGAGCATGCAGCGTGGACCCCAGGTAATGTCTGAGATTAGCAAAGGCTAATTCTTTATTGTGAAATGCTCTACTCCTTTAAGTGTTTGATTCATTGTTTTTCAAGCAATAAGAAAAGTATACGAACCTTTAACAAATCATGTATTCCCTATTGAGGGTTATTCCCTTGGCATGTTTTTAGATCAAGGTGAGGCATTGCTTTATCCGAAGAAATAAAAGAGGAAAAAAACCAACATTTTTTTTTATTTACTCAGTTGAAACAATTCAGAGCAAAAGTGTAAGCTTTAGCTCTCACTGTAACTTTCCTTCTGCCTTATTCACCATGCAGACACCAGTTTTGAACTGGGAACAGTTGCTAAAAGTAATCCAACTTGATGTCTCAGTCACAGGGGGTTTTATAACACTAAACTTCAACTGCTGTATCTGTGTAGCTCACTACTGCAAACTTAATTATAGAATGTAAATTGAAGGCCATGTAGGTCACTGGAAGGGCTGATTTTTGTCTCTTTGGGGTAGATGGAAGTTGTCTGTTAGGGGTCGAAATGTCAGTTCTCACACTGGTTCCTCAATTTACAATTAGAATTCTGTAAAACTCTTGCATGCTAAAACATTTAGGTATGATTGTTACTGGGATCAAGCACACCAGGGCCTCTGCCTTTCCTTGGTGGGTGGCAGGGGGAGGATTACTGCTGTGAATCGACATCCATATGTATTGAAGCTGTTCTCTGTACAGATTGGAGGAGACTCCCAAGAGAGATGAAGCCAAAGAAAAAGACCAAAAAAGGTATATTGCATATTTTTAACAACCATTTAATACACACTTCTTGAGTGATAGAAGACATACTGGAGCTGGTTAGGGGGGAAAAAATGGTAGAAATTAATTAACCTGAATAATTAGTGGGGTTGGCAGATTTTCTTTGCATTAATTCACTAGTCTGCCTGTCTTCTCTGGGTTTTGCTTTGCTTCTGTTGGATGTTTTAATTCACCAGAACTGATTTATCTTCTTTCCTGCCTTTCATACTGATGTATCATGTTAACTTATGAGATGTGTAACAGCGAAAGATTAAAAGAAAACAACCCACAAAACTTTTTGTTTTCAAAGTTTCTGTCTTTAGTTAACTCATCCTTCTATTTAATGGACAGCTGGCTATTCAGATTTCCTTTATGCTTTGGGTTTGTTAATTACCTTGTTCACAATTTGGTTGACTTTTGCATCTTTTAAGCCTTTTATATGTGATGTAATGCAGGTTATTTTCTATTTTCCCTGGTTTTACTTTTTTTGTTTATTTTCAGCTTTCTTCTGCAGAGTTGTGAACCAGATCCTTCAACAGCAGTTGGAGCTGGTATTGGTTATTCTTACAGGGAAAAAAAAACCCAAACCTTTTTTATTACACAGCATCATATGTGTATTTGTTTTTCAAAGTGTTTTCTAGCATGCATGACTGTTATTTTAAGTTCTCTGTAGAAGTCTGTTGCTCTGTGGATGTGAAGTAACACTTGGCCTCCTATATCTAGCTGTCTTATGTATCTAATTGTTTACTTTCTTGTTCTCTTTGTTCAAGTCCCTCGTGTGTCATTTTTCAGTTCAAGGATAAAACAGAAAAAAGGGAATGTGCAGTAGTCATGGAAAGTGGCTCAGCTGGAAGCTTTGTTCTTTTTAAGAGTGTCATTGAGAACCCTGGTACTAAAGATTCAACTGAAAATTAAACACTTTTTTGAAAAATCTCCAAAGATGAGACCAGTTCACACATTTTTCATTCAAAAGAAGAAAATGCATTGGCTTCTGTAAGCCTGTGTGCAATTATTAGCTCCCCAAGATCCAGTGAAATTATGAATGTTAATTTATCATTCCTTGCTACAGTGTTGTGATTATCATAAACAGAAAATCATTGCTTACTGTGGGGGAATTTTCCTCTTTCTTTGTACCAGTTTCTCTATTTGCTCTTAAAAATACATTTGTCTTGATTGTTGTAATGGCAAAGATCAGCTGACCAACAGAATTTAATTGGACTAAAAGAGTAAGTTTCTCTAAAAGCAAAAATCAGTGGTTTCAGGTTCTTTTGGGAATCTTCAAGAGGTTTGTAATTAGCTGATTAGAGACACATTAGCCCTTCTGGTACATACCCTTGCTGTATTTTGAGGATAGCTATCTTAGGTGACACTTTGTAACTGAGTGGAATTAAGGTGAGGGAGTCAAGGGAATCTGGACCAAAATTCAAACAGGTTTAACAGACTTCCTACCCTTCTACTGGTCCAGATTGCAGGAGTGGTTTGGGGATCAGTTACATAGTCAGGTACAGAGACAGCTTTATTTTTACACCCCTCACCCTCCCCCTTTCTGGTTTCCCCAAATGTTTTAACCCAGGACCTGATCACCTGGTTCCACAGTGACAAAACTTGGGGTAGGATTCCACATCTCTTCCACACTTACCCTGGGCTGTGGACCACCATATCCTAGATAGCAACAGGGCCTGACAAAAAAGAGCATTGACTGTTTTCAGCTTTTACAGGCCAGCTATATGCATGTGTATATAGGAATCGGTTGTATGTGTTTAAAAACCAAGTACAGGTATTTTGAAAGAGTAGATCATACTCCATTGCTTCTCTAAGCTACATGGATGTAAGAGCCTGTTTTGCTTCAAGCTGTACTAACCATGGGTCAGTGTCTCCAATTTTATGATAAGCTCTAGAGCCACCCAGTATTTAAGGAAAGCCCTTGTGTGTCTCTCTTCACTTCCAGGCTATAATGTTCTGTAGGCATTCTCTCTAAAAGCCTGCAGGGGTTTGGGCAGAAATGATAGATCTGAGTTGCACTTTCCACTTGTTTTCTTTTTAAAGCCTACTTCATTCTGGATGTGTTCGCTTTGACGCTGTTCTCATGTTACTACAGAGCAGCTTGACTCCCCTCAGCTCTGTGCAGTGCTTTTGTCACATAATCCCTTCCTATGCAAAACACTGAAATGAACTGAATGTTATTTATGACAAATGCTTTGACAAAATGCAGCTTCTAAGTGTTCTGCTTCCTTTACTATTAGCCAGATAAAATACATATTTTAGTGACACTGAGTTACTTTCTGCTTCAGAAAGGATAACCCCCTCCATCACTGCAGGCTCTTGTTCTTTCTGAGACCCCTTAGTGCAGCCTCATGTAAAAAAGGTGCAAGTTACATAGACTAGCTTGTCTGAGGCTACCTTGTCCAACAGAAGCTGTGTAGCTACACCAGTATGGCATTTTATGCAGGCAGTTTTAATCTGCTGAGGGTAAAACTGTGTTAGGTGCAGGCCTGTAATTTGTTTCTCCTCATGTGTTAGTGAAGTCCAACTTCACTCCTGGAATTGGGTCAGTTTCAGTTTAGGGTACTGCAATTCAGGTAGCTCCTTAGCTGGGTACATGGGATGCTATTTTTGGCCATAAGTAGCATAATGGGGTTGGACTGTAGGGAGTAACATGATAAAGTTGGTGATCATGAATCGAGGGAATAGATGAAAATGCTCACTGTGGACTCATTAGATGAGAGCCAGTGGTAGCCCAAAAGCCAACTAGCTGCAGTAACCATGCCTGCTGTGTTGCAGGTAATAAACTCTGCTGTCTGCCTTTTATTAATCCTTCTATTTAAAGCACCCAGATGTCATTAATGTCATTAATAACATTAATGAGTTTTTATCTTTCCAAGATGATGAAAAAAAAAACACAGATTAGGTTTTGTTCTAGTTTCTTAACATATTGTGACACTGTAAGTGAAAAGTACTTTGAAAGGCTGAACATCATACTTTGGCCAAAGCTTTGGTCAGCTCTCTGTTCAAAGCAAGTTTCAGACTGGCCCTGTAGGCACCACTAACATAAATGGGGCATTTACACCCCCATGAATGATGTAGCTCAATGTATAAGGCATTTTTAAAACGGATGATAGGGGGGTTTCCATAACAAACTCAAGATATTAGCTCTTAGGAGCAAGCAAAACTAGAGAATTTGTGTTCTTCCTTATTAAAACAACAACAGTGATGTGTTTTATTTCAGCAGGTACAAAACAAAAAAAGGCAAAAAGCTCTGAGCCTAAAAGTAACCTGGATGTGTTGAAAAAAATTGAGGTAAGACATGCATACTCCTTTTAAATTGTACACTAGAAATTCCTGAAGGAAAATGAAACCTGTGGTATCTTTTTTTGGTACAAATGGAATAACCAAAGCAGCCTTTTTTCTGGACTTGTTTCTTTACTCTGAGAGGCAACTGTTCTCCAGAGTGGTAGCACCAGGGAGAGGATACGGATGGGCCTGGCTGTGGGAAAGTATTCCCTTTGCTCCTGTATGAACAGAACTGGTTGTTGTTTACAATGTAGCCTAACAATGAAGTTACTATTAGAGCTTATTGAAGGAGGAATTGGTGCCAGAACTTCAAAATCTATTGCTGGTTTTCTAGTTTACTGATGTTGGAAATTAAGAACTTGAGAGGGAAGATATGCATGGGAGGAGAAACTTGGGAAGAAAGTGACCTTGGTTTTGGAGGCGACTACCCACCACGTGGGAATGGGAAACTGAAAGGTCAGAGAGTCTTGGGAATACAAGGTCTTGCTCCTGGTGATCCATCAGTTGTTTGGTACAGAGGCATCATTATATACAGCACATGGTGTTGCTTTATCAAGTATGACACAGTCTTCTACAGTCAGTTATTAGAACAGTGGTGGGTAACACAAGACATACTTCTCTAGACTTCAAGCCCATTAGGTAGACACTTGATCAGTAAGTCCTTATGAAGTAATCCCACTTCACATTGTGTTGTTTTAAATGTTGCCAAAACCCCCTCAATTACACAGCATGATTATGCTGGTTGTCTTGCTGTTACCTGCAGCATAACGTTTTGGTAGCGTGGTGTATGCTGCTGCTGTATCACAGGACTACCTTGTAAAGGAGGTTGTCTTGTGACAGGAGTTGGAAAAGAAGGATGATGAAGAAGAAAAATCTGAAGATGAAAAAGACAAAACAAAAGACAAAGAGGGTGAAGATGATGAAGAAGCCGAAGAACCAGAGGAATATGATGAAGAGGAGCATGAAGAGGTATGTTGTTAGCTTTCCTATTTACACAAAATCAGATCCCACTCATTGAGTTGTGTGTTGGCCATCAGCCAAATAAATGTCCCTAGCTTCTCTGATGCTGGGGGCAGGGGTGTTTGCAATAAAAGGCATTATTACATCAGATTTATTTGTTGCACCACATTGTGTTCTAGTGAATTTAAGTGGGTGGTTTAGATTCCTTACTCCCAGACAGCTCTGAAAAATGGCCTTGCGAGCAGGAACATGTCATGCCACAAGTGATGCGTGCAATTACTCACTTTCATCCCTAAACCAGGGATGCCTCTTCTCTCAGAGGTATCAGAACTTCATTGTATCTTCCTTTTTCTTTCCCAAGAAATAAGGAAAAACTCCGATCACTGTTTCAAAACATGATTACTCAAGTCCAGTTTGAAGCCTGCTACGTAAATTGTCTCCTCCACTGACACAGTGACTATTTTTTTTTCCTTTTGCTTAGGAAAATGACTACATTTCATCATATTTTGAAGATGGAGATGACTTTGGTGCTGGAAGTGATGACAATATGGATGAAGCCACATATTAGCTATTGTTGCTAGGTGGTACACTGCTCAAGCCTAGTACTGCTTGAGGTATAATTCTGGAGGTAGGCTGAGTCCCAACAGAACTAATGCTTTGGTTCTGTTTGTTTTCAAGTATACTCTCCAAAAACATGCTGGAAAATTGTTTTTAATTGTAGAGTGCTGAACAGCAGGATTTGGGAGTCTTTGTTTTGTTCTTCTGCCAAATGTTTTGCAGACATGCACCTCTTTATGGTTCTCTGGGATGCCCACTGGTGGAGTAAGCTGTATGCCATTGTGTTGCCTCTGCACAGAAGATGAATGTATGCGTTTTAATTGTGCCTAAGCATTTGCACTAGTCAGCTCTGTGCTTTAGCAGTCAAGTCTTGAAAGTAGCAGTGAAATTCTTGATGACTGCAGCAAAAGAGAGATACAGATGTAAGCTGCTCAGCAGCTGACTTCTCTGAAAGAACTTACGGAACTTCTGAATTCAGGTGACTGAAAATAACTGACCACTGAGCACTTTAATATAAACTACTTGAAAGGACCGTGGTAATTACGGGCAAAGTACATAGTGAGAGTGTTTTGAAGAGCTGTTATTCTATTTAAATTATTAATTTTAGCATTTAGTAAGAAAGGACTGCACTATCTAACAATGTTACATAAATGAATCACTGTAATAATGAAAAGAAATTTCATTTAGAAAGAATATATGGCTGAACTTTACGATATCTAATCCAAGTTTTCACTAGTGGTACACAGATTAGTGATGGGGATTTCAGTCCTTCGCCTCAGTGTCTCTGCCTCTTAAGGTGATACTAACTTTTCTACCTCACAGAGCTGTTGAGACAGCAGATGACAGTGATCCATGTAATTGTTAATGTATTTACCTACTTTGCTACAGAACAAACAAGACAGAAATTTAACAGCAACTAAAAAAAAATACAGAAGAATGTGGTACAGCATTTTGATGCATTAGATTTTAATTAGGAAAACAGGACAAGAATACTGAGAATAGCAAAAACAGTGTTTGGAAACATTAGCTTTATTTCTAAGAGCAGAAGTGTAGAAAACTTATTCCCCAGATCAGAAACTTTAGGAAATGACACAGCATTCTCTGTGTCCTATCATCGTTTGATGATACAAAAGATTACTTATCAGTGTTAATCAGTGTTGCCAGATTACTATTCATCAATTTTTATTTTTTCGTGTTTTTTTTCACTTAAAACCCCATTCTGTTCCTGATAACTAGTGTTGTTACCAAATTTGATAAAAGAACAGTTTTAAAACAAAACCCATTCTGTTATCAGCAAAAGAAAGTATGGAAGTTTTACTTGCAAGGCAAGGTTGGTGATTTGTCAGGCAGAACTTTACCTCAATACTGACTCCAAAACAGTCCTGCATTATTCTGTGAACTTCTGTATGCAGTAAGAACTGGTTCCTTAGCCTGTAGCTTTCAAGTATTCTGATAAAATTCATACCAGATGCAAAAGAAATGAAATTAAAATGCTATGCAGGTCACACCTCAGAGGTACACCAGTTTTATTTTGAAGTGTTGATACCTGTACAAACAACATTTAATAAACATCCTGCTACGTTGCATAGGAAATGTATTCTGATTGTTTTCTAACATCACACACGCCAGCAGTTGTTCCTTGAACAGAAGTGCCTGTTTTTTGAATGTGATACACCAGACAGAAGGCATTGTGAACAAGGTAAGCACAATGAAAAATGAATTTTCTTGCCTCAAGTATAACTCAGATTATCTTCAATTAGCTGTCCCCACCCCCCTTTGCAAGGTAAACAGGGAAACTCCACACAGGGAATGCAAATAGATGGCTTTTGCCGAAGAGAGAAGTAAAGAATTAGCACTGGGAAAGCATTACTGCTAAAGCAGCTAAATCTGGTCACAAGCTGCAGCTGGCCTCAGCAGGTACAGTACCTTATTTCATAGCAGATGCGAATTCTTGGGGACCGATGGCTTTCTTCATTCACCGTACTGCTAATGGGAGACACCCACCTCCCTGCTGTGCTGTTAGAAATACTACTACTCTGGCAGGAATCGGGTCTTTTGGAGACCTTTAGAGGTGAACTGTGGCCATCTGTCCTCCAGAGGGAACCCCAGTCTGAGGACGGACCCTCTAGGACTGGCTTAACAAAGGCAAGGAAGCGCAATGCTTAAGGAACTCTGCAACAGCACAGCTCCTTGCCAAGGCACTTCTGGAAGAGACTAGATCGTGATGTTCCAGAGGTGTAACACTTGCAGCTGTTTTAATAAGCTGATTTTTCAATTGCTTAAAATTCACAGCAAGACCGTAATAAACTGAGAAAATGTAGACTGTTGTTTGGGTCTCAGCAAACAGGTCAGGTTTGGACAGGCAGGTATTTAAATCCTGTCTTAACAGCATAGCAGAACATTGGTACTTCATACAGGAAGACGCTGCTTTCAGTGTGTAGGGAGATGCCCACCTGAAAACTGAGCCCTACTTGTTTCTCATGCCTATTTCTTAATCCCCATTTCACAAGACAATCAAAATTTTATGCAGGGAAGTTCCAAGTTCTACAAGGCAGGGACGGGATACACCACCATGGCTCCAGTCACAGCGTGCTACGTGTGATCGCTGTGTGCAGCTGCTGCCAACAAACCATCTGTTGGCCAAGGAATTTTATTTTATGTCAGACATAAAAACCTGGCCAAAACAAATACAAGTAGCGGCCTCCCGTGGTAAAACATGCAAAGCATATAGAGCTCAGAATACATTATATGCACCACTTTCACTGCAGCCTAAAATATAAAATCTTTATTTTATGTCTGTTATTTGGCATTCTTCTAAAAGCAGAGGAGCAGAAGTATTTTAAATAAGACTTGTGTCCTCATTCAGGATTATTTTACAAAGTTGCATTTTCAGCCTTTATAAAATAGTTATAGAAAGACTTATTTGTGACAACATACTCCAAAATATAGCAGATTTGAAGCATTTACATTTTACGTCATCCAACAGTGCAATATGCACTTAAATTTAAAGCAACTTCCTGATCAACAATGTGTTGTAATTAATCTAAAGCACAATTTACCACTCAGTTGTTTGGGGCTTTTTTTTCTTTTTTTTTTTTTTTAACAAGTCAGTTTCTAAAAGACTAACTTCACAGATTTCAACTTAAGTTAGATCTAAGTTCCACACAGGGCAGTTACCCTGTCAATTCAGAGGTGACACATCACCATGCATTGCCAGTTGAGCTGTGCTTTGGAACAAGCAGTAAAGACCCCTGCACCATGCAGCAAGCCAAGACAGGTGATGTCTGTAGACCACCAGTGCTGTGAGTCTTGGAGGGAGACCTCCTGTATGTATCTGCTGATAAAAGTTAACTTGCTAAATTAAAAATAAGCTATATGAAATATGCTACATAATACAGCAGTAAAAACATGCTAGGCTCTTGGTTACAGTACAGTCCAATTAAACTGCTATCCCTTTGTGTTTTATGCTTACCCTAGAGGTAAATGCTCAAGCCCATCAGCTTTGATTCAGTGACCATAAGCCACAAGAATTCCAACACCGAAAGCCTGAGATACGCTGTAGAACTAGTCCAGCTTTGCCACCACAGGATGAGAGCAGTAGTTAGCCACCAATCTCTTCATTTGTACAGTAACAGGACAGAGGCCTTCCTGATGGACTCAAACCACAACTGAAGTCCACTTCTGTATTGATGGCAACTTAATACATGTAACTTCAGGTATGTGCAGTACATCATGCGTATGTTGCACCACCACAGTCGCTAATTTCATGTTCTTTGACAGTTGTATAATTAAGGATAAAGTATTAAGAACAGTGAGGTTTCAGAAACAGAACAAGGGGGTAAAAAAAGAAAACCAGCAAATAAGCTTGCAGCAAAAACATGATACATAACATACCAAGTTTCAATCCTTCATAGAAACATCTCTCAAGGAGCAAAGCTCTGTTGTCTGGACTAGAGCAATTCTCCTCTTAAAGCCTTAGCCAGAAGCTGTACTGTGTTAGCCACTGTAAATTATTTTGCAATGCCATTTTACATACAGCCTTACCTAGAACTGGTACTTCAGCATTCACATTTGTGTTATTGGCATATTCCTTTAATGGAAAGAACTCTTATTTTAAGAGATCTTTGAAAACAAGTGGTATGTGAAACATGAAGCTCATGCTTGTGTGCAACCCCTGTTACAGTGTGGAAACTGTGAGTCGCCACACTATCTCCAGAGATGCCACTTTATTGAAGGGTTCAAGGGCCACTGATCATAGTTCACAGATTCACCTGTAGAGCATTTCCCCTCAAGCTTTGGACTGCTTCACTCTCCACAGAATAAATTAAAAGTTATCAGATTCGTGTTCTTACACTGAGCATGCCAGTGAAGAGTATCTGCCCCACGTCTTGGGCCAACAGCTGCCCCAGGAGTAATGAGCCATGTGTCTTTACTTCCAAAATTTAAGTTGATAAAGCACTTTAGAATACTTCCAGCAGCTAGGAAACATTAACTTCATCACATTTTTTTATACTTTGTCAAGAGACTCAAAGGAAAGTCTTACAGTAACAGTTTAAACAACTATCTCTGTCTGTTCAAGTCAGTTATCTTGGGCTTTGGTAACAAATGGTATCTTGAATGGGGCAATGGAAATCATACTCCACAAGGCAAATATAACAGAAAAATTACAGGCAGCATCTCAGTTTTTATTTAAAAATATTCCGAGTACACAAGTACCTCCTTTTTTATGTAGGAAGACTCCAGAGGAGTTTTTCTGTTTATCTTGTAGCATTTTCAGGTAGGGAAGGGAAGAGGGGGTAAAATTAAGATGTTCAATGAAACCCTAAGTGAAACATTTGAGAACAGAGTGGTTGATGAATACACTGCTATGTGAAAAACAAGTCTGAAGCTGCAACTGGTCTGGGCAGGTCTGTTGCAATTTAAGTTTCTTGCCAGCAGACACTAAATCTAATCTGAAGTTTTCTATGAGATTTCTGGGAAAAGTTAGTGTTTGAGGTTCATGGGCACATGACTGTTAGTGTACTCAGTGCCCATGTAACTGCTGTCTGAAGAATCAGGTGAGACATAAAGACTGCTGAAGCAGTCACAGCAAGGCCCCACACATCTGCACTCCTCTAGTTCTATACCCACCTGACCAGAGGAGTAAGTCCAGTCCAGTCACTTTTCAGCAGGATACCACAGAAAGATGCTAAGTTTCAACAAGACTCTTTCAACTGGACCATGTTGAGGCACAGCATCACATACACAGAAAAAAAATAATTATCCCACTGCCTACACTGAACAGTACTAAAGGAGTGAGTTGACCACAGGCACAAGATTTGAACATTCCAGCTTAAGTATTAGCTACTGCCTCTCTTTTTTTTTAAAAAAAGAACTTCATAGCAGCAAGTAATTATGGAATGATTGGGGTTTAGAAAAAAAGATGATAAAATTACAAGAAAGCAGTTTTAACTGACAGCTGTAAACTTGATATTAAAATGTCAAGTGTGCTATGCGTTCTATAAATACTTTGTTTAAAAGTTAAGATATCCCCAAGTGCCCATTTTAGGGCTGTAAAACGTACAGTGAAATTCCCCATGTGTTAGTTCAAACTACATTTTTTCCTCCAAGTCATTAATTAAAAAAAAATAATAATATTCCTATCAAATTAGAAAAAAAAAAAAGTGCAATTTTATACCTTAATTTATATCCCAATCTTGCACTAAAACCGCCCATCTGAGGCATGTGCAGAGATTACACGATCCACAGAAACATCCTCTGCTGGAGCAGTGCCCGTGAAGGCACGTCACGGATCGGGACGTGTCTCCTCTGCGTGCCAGATGCGCTTGTGCACCCTGTGGTTTCTCCTTTATCTAATGCTACATCACGTGTCCGTGAATAACAGTCGCCCTGGGGCTCTGTGTTGTTAAGGCTGAAGGTCTCCCTGATGATCAACATTAATAATATTGGCTGGATTTATTCCGTTTCCTATCTGTTTCTGGTGCGATGCTGCTGTGACGAAGGGGTGGGAGGATTCCATTGTAGAGTGGTGACTGACATCAGCTTTCACCAGAACTTCGTAATACAGGAGATAAAACACTGGAGTCACTATGCCAATAATCAACATGATCACTACAGCCGTCCACCACCCTATACCCCAATCTGCTCCATAGTAAGGATCCTTGCACTTCTTAGTTTTGCTCTCAGTTTCAAAACAGGTCTGTTGGGCTGCTAAGGCAGAAACAACTTCATTAAGATTCTCTCTCTTTGTATCGTTACACTTCACTATTTCTTCTATATCCCGATCCACTTCTTTTAAGAAGTTGCCAGCAGTCTCAGCAGCTGAGAATTTATCAGAGGATGACGTTTCCTGCACTTCTGGGGAACAGTGAGCAGGACGAAGGGCTGGTCTTCCTTTTGGAGAGACATGGGTTTCAGTCAGAACACTGAACTTCTTCACTGGAATTTTGATAGACCTCAGGGCAAAAAAGTCTTGATCGTTGATAAGGTTGTTAACTCTCTTGATATCTGCAACCTAAAAATAAAAGCCACAGTTTAAATAAAGCCCCATTGAACCAGAACTCTTTTAAACAAGTACTACACGCTTGAGAAACAGAATCCTAACCTAATGAAACAAAGGCTGGGCTTCTTGTTTGCTTTTCTTTTTAAACCCATACCCATTCAAAAAGTATGAAGAAAGAAAAGGTCAAAGACCAAATCTGGACAATGTTTAAGCAAGAAGGTAATTACCAGGTAACAAACCTCCTCTCTTCAGATAAGAGGACTGGAAGCCACTTCCCATGCACGTATTTACTTAATGTATAGTCATCTATCACCAGTGACTCTCTCTGAAATGAATCTGAACTTAGTATCACCTCGGTGTTTACAAATGAAGTAAATTACAGCAAGTTCCTAATTAAAAACTTACAAGTGAGAAATATTAAAAGTTATAAGCTTCCCATTAATCTAGTCACAGAGATGGATACTCTTTCTGCTTCTGGGGGATAGAAAGCATAACCTGAAACTGTCACCTCCCTCCCCCTTCCCTGTTCTTGCTGAAAATCAATCTGATTTTGCTCTCAAGAGGTTTTAGGGCTGACACGGAAGACTCCACAAGGATTTATGTGCCCTGGGAGAATTAGCAGCTGAGACAGCAGCTCCCTCAACACAGAAACCATAACAAAGTACTTACACATCACCTCTGCAACACCCAGTAAGCACCCAGGAGTTGTGCCCTTTTCAAGAATCACAGTAACCAAGTTCAGCTCCTTCCCGTCCTCACTGGGAGGACATCACCTTGTCACCTCAGGAGAAGTGATAAACAGGAAAGAAGGGACCCTTGTCCTGATTACAACACAGATGTGGACAGAAGTAGTTAGGGCCATCAGTGCCTACTACCTGCACACACCTTGCAACGTGAAAAAGCGTTGTGGTTCCTCTGACAGTGTTATTTGTTGTGTGTGCTGAATAAACCAGATGAGCAGAAAAGACAGTGAAATGCAGCATGTACCCCAGTGATCATTAGGTCACACTTTCTGCCTAAAAACCTGGACCACTTTTCCACAGACTCCGTATTTCCAAGAACGAGCAGAACTTGGTGATCTACTGCTTATTCGAGGCCCGAGTAATCCTGCTCGAGGTAACTAATTGCCATGGGTTCTGAAGCCAAGAATCACTTAATGAGGCTAAGGTCTGTCACGATTATGAAATAGCTGTGTCAAGGCTTTGGTACCTAAGCTCACAACAGGAGGGTCCTGCTTCTTGTTTCTGCCTGAAGAATCAGACAGCAGCAAGACTTCTTATAAGTACGTATTTTGAATTTGACCCCTTGAGAACTGCTGATTCCCTGCTGGGACTTGGAAACACGCAGAAGCTACCATCAACCCAGACAGAAGCCTCTGCCTTTATCTGGTGCAACAACTGACTTCAGACCCTGTGTAGTGCTTCCCAGACATCCTCTGCGCCCATGAAGACACTTTGCTTGCAACCAGGGTGAGAACCAAAGCCGGGGGGGGGCGGATGACATTCACCCAGCTAATTAAGCGTGCTGGGAGCAGGAGCAAGGTCTGCGCGGCAGAGGGGCATCCCTGGGGCGCGCTGGCGTTGATAAACACCTCGCAAAGTTTAAAAGAAAAACCACAACGGGTCTTTTTTTTTTTTTTTTTCCCTCGGTTCGGGGCTGTACACATCCCCGAGGGCGGTTCGGCTGTGCCCTCCTCATCGCCAGGTAACCGCCAGGAGCGGGAGCGTCCCCTTCGAGGGGAAGTTCCCCCAGGCAGAATCGCACCCCTGCTGCTCACACCTCAAGGCCGGCTCCAAACCCAAGGAGCCTGCGGAAGCGGAACGCTGCCTCTCGGCGCTGTTACACCAACACCCCGCCGCTGCCTTTCACTGCTGGAGAGCAGGGCGCTTCCGAGGCGGTGCCTGCCCGGCAGCTCACTGCCTCGTTAACCCGGCCGGACCAGGGGCAGCCCAGCCCGGCACCGGAGCCCCGGTCCCCATCCCGATTGCCCGGCCGGTGCCGGCACCCGGGGGAAGGCAGAAGCCGTAAGCGGCGGGGGACTCACCGAGCAGCAATACTGGAGCGCGATCGCGTTCAGAGTGTCGCCTTCCTGGATATCTTTCGTCAGCAGCACGATATCATCCAGCCGGTCTCTCGACGCGCTCCGCCGGACCTTCTCCCTCCCCCGCGGCCGCAGCTCCGACAACTCGCCGCCCTCCTCCTCCGGCCCCTCGGTCTCCGCGCCCCCGAAGGGGTACAGGTGACCGCTGACGGGTGGCTGCGCTACGGCCGGCGGCTGCGGGCCGCAGCCGGCGCTTCTGCCGGCCATTCTCCGCGGGCAGCTCTGTGGGACAGACCGCAGGCGTGGCGCCCTCCGCGGGGAATCCCCACCCCGCCCGCCCTCCCTCCCGGCCCCGCCACCGAGGGAGGGAGGGAGGAAGGGGTGAGGGGTGCGTGCGCCGCGCCCTGTCCGGCCCCGCTCCTCCCCGACAGCGGCCCTACCTGCCGCTGCTCCTCATAGCGACCGCAATGGCGGCTACGGCCTCTCCGCCACGTCCCCAGGGAAGCACCGCCCCCAGCGCCGCCCGCCCGCCCTTAAAGGGCCCGCACGCCTCACCCGGCCCGTCGACCGCCACCGAGAGGAAAGAGGCGGGCGGGAGGGTTTAGCGGAGCCTCTCAGGACTCCCCTCGGGTGACGCTATGACCCCGCACCCGGCCGCCTCTGCGGCGGGGCCACGCTGCCGGGCGGTGGAGCTTTCTTCCTTTCCCTTCCCGGCCCCGCTGATGAGGGTAGAACGACCGAAACGAGCTCGTGTGCGGCGCTCGGCACCCCCCCGCGTCCCCGCCCGCGGCCTCCCTGAGGTGGGCTCGGGGCAGGCCCGAGGGCCGGGCGGCGCGCCGTGAGCCAGCGGGCCTGCCGGGGGGCCGCCCGTCAGCCGCGGTTGGCACAGCTTCCTCGCCGCTCCTGTTTCCGCGGGAGGGATGGCTGCTCAGGTACGAAGCTGCCGTGCGTTTGAGCCGGTAAGGCAGCTCTTCTGACAGCCCTTCCTGCCCGTAGCAGCTCGCAGCCGCGTACCCCTCAGCCCTGCCGGACTCCTGCTGCCTTGCGAAGCGCTCCCAAGTTGCCCGGTAGTGTCTTTTTAACCCTTCCTGCCTTCCCCCCCCACCTCTGCCCCGGGACTGGCGCCGCAGAGGTGCAGGTGTTCGGCCTGCCCTGATGTGTTTCTTTCACAGGGGAGAAACGATAAATGAGGCCCTGCAGCTGTTCCAGCTTTCCTTCCCCGATGGAGTCATTTTCCCTGTACAGGACTGTCAGCAGCTGTTGCAGCGGCTGAGGTGAGAGGCAGTGGTAGAATCACAGAATCATTAAGGTTGGAGAAAAACTTCCCAGATCACCTAGTCCAACCATCCCCTACTACCTGTATCACTCACTAAACCAAGTCCTAAGTACCTCATCCAGCCTTTCCTTGAACACCCTGAGGGACGGGGACTCCACCACCTCCCTGGGCAGCCCGTTCCAATGCCCAACCTCTTTCTGAGAAGAAATTTCTCCTCATTACTAACCTGAACCTCCCCTGGAGCAACTTGCAGCCATTCCCTCTTGTCCCATTGCTAGTTACCTGCAAGAAGAGTCTGAGCCTCAGCTCACCACAACCTCCTTTCTGGTATTTGGAAAGACAGAGAAGGTCTCCTCTGAGCCTCCTCTTCTCCAGACTGTACAATTCTAGTTCCCTCTGCTGTTCCCCATCAGACTTGTGCCCTCGTCCCTTCACCAGCCTGGTTGCCCTTCTCTGGACACAGTCCAGGTCTTTCTTGTAGTGAGGGGCCCAAAACTGAACCCAGTATTCGAGGTGTGGCCTCTCAAGAGCTGATCACCTCCCTGGTCCTGCTGGCTAGGAATGCTCCAGTTAGGAGGTTTGATCTGCTGCAGGTTTCTTCTCACACGGCCTTAGAAGGAACCTTTTGGTGACAGTGGAAGCAAACTTTCTTACAGAAACTGACAGCTCTAAGTCTAGGTTGAGTGTGTGGAAGCATATGATTGCACTGTTCCTGAAGACAAACACAGTTACGAGCCTGTTTCCTCAACAGATTCATCGTTAAGAAAGTTATTTTAAATAAGGGTGCTTTCTTTGCCTTTTGGTTTTGAGCTTTGTTATGTGATGCTTTCAGGCTCTCCCAAACAACCAAAGAGGTTAGAAATGTGTTTCTTATTAACAAAGGTAGAATTCTTTTATGGCTTTAGTTTTGAAAGCTGAATCACTTGGGTCTGAGGATATAACATAAAAGCTAAGGATTGGACTTCATACCCACTGAAGAAGATTGAAGCCACATTTCCAGGCATTTTAAGTTTCCAAGGTGCAGTTAATACATTTATTTGAGTATTTAGATTAAAATAGTGCTGTGTTGTGATGAGGGATGGAGCAGGTAAAGCTGTTCACAAGGCCATCTACCTACGCTCCAGCCAAATAGCATCATCCAGGAAAGCAAGACGTTTCAGCATGGGTGCTCTGCCAAGAGCATAGAAGGTCTACCTTGTAAGAGAAGGTTTGCATGAAAGTTTGCACGCCCTTACCCTAAATCCTAAACAGAACACTACAGTAGCTACTAGAAAGAAAATTAACTCTATCCTGGCTGAATCCAGGACAAATATAAATACTCACAGGTGTACAAGTCAACAGTAAGCATAAAATATGAGCTGGTGAGATTGTGCAGGTCTGACTGCTGCCCTTTGAGGAGAAGCATGGAATAGTACTAACATGTAAATAGGATTTCCTTCCAGCTGGAGGTTGGCACAGTCACTGGAAGCTAGTTTTCAGACTTTCTTCCTCTACATTTGTTAAATTATTGCTGCGGTTTCCAAGTGCAATCAAAATTCCCTCAAGGCAAAGTTTCTTACAAGTCAGAAGACAAACTCCTAAATTGTTTAGAGATAAGCTAGTGGTTCCTGTTCTTCAGAACACCCCATAGCATCTTCCCAACAAAAGCCTGCTCAGAAACAAGCCTTCTATTTTTATCATGGGTCGGATGCGGAGCTTGTGCTAATTAACATAGCTGCACAGAGACAGAGCCTTACACAGAAGCTGCTACACAGCAAAGGCAAGCTGGGATTGTCATAGTCCATGGCAAATGTATGAACGTTCTCTGCCATGCCCAGAAACACATAAAATCAACCTGGGACCCTGTGTTTCTGGGTATGGCATAATGCAAGTAGATTGAGTCTTCCACCAGCTGCATTTCCAGCAGGAGCAGTGCTGAAGGTGACAAAATCGCATTAACTTCCCACAAGCCCTGAACTTTTCTCGTGGGATCCCAAGCTGATGGAAAGTAATTACAACTCAGTGAATGAGGATTCCATCTGCTGAGAGGTGCCGTGCCACATCTGGCAAAGGATATCTGCAGCACCAACCAGTTTTGTTTTGGGTTTTTAAAGGAAGCTTTCAGTGAAAGAAGTGAAGCAACTGTAGTTGTCTGTGGCTGGGAAACTGATGACTCAGACCCTATTCATGCTGTTGAAAGACCTTTTTTTTATGAGACCCCGTCGGAGCTGTGGGTGGACCTGGAGAGGAGTTTGAAGGCAGACTTCATATGCTGTGATGCCCACCGCTCTGTCTGAGGATCGTCCCATCATACACCACTAATGCCATATCCTTTGGGAGGTTTTCTTTAATCTCTGGGTGGTGAGGCTGCAGAAAAGGTCAGGGCAGGGAATTTCACCATTTCTTTTATCTAAAGAGGTGTACCATCAGGTCAAAAAAGAACTGCTGAAGCAGCACTCTGCCTTAGAGGGGGAGAGAAAGTATTGGAGTTTGCTTTGACCCTGTGTGTAACCATTTGTAACTAGTGACATTTTCCCATCAATAACAAAAGGGTATATTCCAAACTTGATGAACAAGACTGTAGCTGCATAGCTCCCATGAATGCTAATAGGAATACAGCCTTTCTCCATCCCCATGTAAGTTACTTTGCATATCCTTATAGTGCATTCTCAATGAGCAACAGGGTCAGTGTTAATCACTCCATGGCATTCCAAGAGCTACTGCAGGGATCTCTACCACATTCCCCTTGGCCATGTTATATCCACCCTGGCTTGGGCAGAGATAGGAACGTAAATATAGATGCAGGAATATTAAATAGATCTTAAGGAATTAATAAGAAGAAACTGTAAAGGAGATGTTAGAGGACTGGTACAACTTGGTAGTCATATTTATTTAAAACAAACCAACCCAAACAACATACATTTTCTGTCTGGAAATTACATATGTGTCTGATGTAGCACCACTGCTGTTGTAAGTCTTTAGGTTGCTCTGAGAACCCAGACCACAGCGCTAGATTTACACTTTGATAGCTAGTGCCAAGTATCTGTGTATGTTTTAGTTACTTGAATGACATGATAAGCTGGGACTCACTAAAAGAGTCGCACAGAAATAAGTATGCCTTTGTCTGCCTCTGCCTCCCTGCTTGGTGCTTGGGAATGGAAATAGAACTGTAGGAAATAGTAATGTCAAGGTAGACCTGCAGCTCCAACAGAACCCAAACGAAGTGTGAGGTTATTAAGCAGTGTCTGACTGCAGGATGTTTAAGGTGCAGCAAGAAGAGTTCTTTAAGAACTATAAGAGTATGCAGGAGGCAAATAGTGCAGACTCTGGAGAAGCTTGCAGAGTAGTCTGTTCTCCAGTGGAAACACTTGCATGTATGTATTTGAGTATTATCATCCAGGCCTTCATCCCCCAGACTAACAGACACCCATCTTAGTGAGCAAGGTTCCAACAGGTTCAAAAATAGGTTAATAACAAGGAGAAAAACTGTTAACAATAATATGTTTTTAATGAGAATAAATGAAAATTTATCTTTGGACTGAGACTGTTATGTCCTGATTTCATATTTCATTTATATGCTGCTTTCCCTTGGTCACTTGACAGGATTTGGTTACTTTTTAGTTAATTTTATTTAAATTTAATATGTATTCATAACAGAAATATGCTGTGCACTTCCCATTACATAGCCAGTAGGGTGCATTGGTTGTTTGATGTTTAGTTCTCCAAAACCTTTCAGGAACTGCATTTTTGCTTCTGATTTACTTTGCTCAACTCTAGGTTATCCTCTGAATTAGAAAACCTACCAATGAAACCATTCAGTTATCGTAAAGGCAGAGTGCAGAAATGGAGCACAGACTCCTGAAAATTTATTTTAAATTATTTTCAGACAGATTCAGCTATAAGATTCTGAATTCCTGGTCATGTGCCTGTATTGATGAATAGGAGTTTCTTGGTGTGTTGTTTGTTGTTGTTGTGTTGTTTTGGTTTTTTTTGAGGGGGTGGTGGTTGTTGTTACTTTGGGGATTTTGGGTGGGTTTTGGTTTGTTTCTTTAAAGGTTGTCATAGATTCCTTCCAATTTTATCTGGATGAATCTGTAGTTAAATTCAGGAATTGCTGTTACTTTTTGATATGTTTTCCTTGACTGAATTAAGGTCTCCTTTCAGTGCTCAGCTTTTTTTTTTCCTTTCTCTGAGGGAACTTTTGCACTGTAATCAAGTCTTTCCTTCCTTCTCTCTCTTTTTTTTCTCTTTGCCTTTTTTTTTTTTAAATGAACTAAACATTTGGAAGTTGTTAAATTTTACTCTCTGCTTTTTCTAGCTCTTGGATTTTGGGTGTTTGATTTGTTTGAATCCTCTGTGGGCTTCAACATTTCTTTTACAAATGTCAACACCTGAACAGTCTGCATGAGTGCTACATGAAAAGGTAAATGATTCCCCAACCCCAATTACTTGTCACTACTCAACTGTTGATGTATTTGAAGATCACAGTTAACTCTGTTTTTATCCCCCAGCCACAGCATCACATTGGACACTTAACGGAGAGCTGCTGCTCTGCTAGAGTTTCTTCAGGTGCAAACGATCCAGAAATGATCCATTTGTAAAAGTATAACCTCTGTTTTAGCTTTGAAGGAATTCATCAGTGTCAACATGGTTTGTTTTAATGGACCCAGCTTCACCAGGTGAGTGGTGTCACTGCAGTACTGTGTTTCCTTTCTGCAAAAATTTGCATTGCAAACATCCAGAAGATTTTTCATTTGTTGATAATGAAGTCTGTTCATATTTTACATTATTTTGTTCATATTCTCTTAGTGGAGAATGCTTTTTGAGATCTAGCTGGTTTTTAATCTGTTTTACAGCCCTGCACTGCTTTGTAGCAGTTCACTATGTCTTTACCATGTGGTAAGGTGATTAAAAAGTAACTCCCCTAACTATTCCATTCTGTTATATCAACACAATTACTCTCATCCAAATTATAATCTTTCATAATTAAACCAAATTGCACTATTTGTATAAAATCACACACTGATAAGGAAGTAAAAGAGAATAGTGGAGTAAGTGAAATCCCATGTCAGCCTTTATGTTATTTTGGCTGGGTTTCCTCTCAGGCTGCACTTACAGCCTAAACCTCCCATTGTATCTTTGGAGTTGATGATTACAGGCATTTCAAGTGTGGTTAGTAAACTTTTCCTTGTCTTGCCAAACCGGTGGTTTTCCCTTATGTCTTTAATCTTCTCTAATTTACACAGTGTAATTCAAACTGTGTGCTCTCTAGTTCCCTTCTCCATAGCCTGTATACTGATGTAACTTTTATTTTGTTTCTGATTATTTACTATACTATTGCACTAAGACACATGCTTGCTCATGTTTTTTTCTTGATTTTAGAACACTGGCTTTTAGTCACTTTAGTACTTCTTAATTCTGGAAATAAAAAGCTTAAGGATTTTGTTAGTTTGCCCCCACCCAGGAAGGAGCTGAATGTTACACAGTATTTTTTTAAGGATTTCAGCTGTGGCAGAAGCTTTCTTTGGCCTCCTTGGTGCTGATAATTTGCCCTTGCTGGTGGCACTGGTGTGGGGACATGGTTGTGACAGACCTTTCCTGGCTTACAAGCTCACTGGCATGTGAGGGTGTATTCTGTAGGGGTACATTGCTGGCTGCAGCTTTCACTGTCAAACTCCCCTGTGATGTTGTTCCACCAAGTGGGGAAGTGCCCCTATGCCCGTGCAATCTTGTTGACTGTGCAGCCCCTTCTTCCACCCTTCTCCTCTTCTTCCCATGTGAGGAGAGGCCTACAGGCAAGAGAGGGAGTTGTTGGGAATATCTGAGCAGTACTCTTATTCTTTGTTTTAAGCTCCTCAGAGCTGGAATAGTGGGGTATGCTGAACAGCTTTTACAAAAGGGAGAGGGAATGGTAGAAGGGAATGGGAGCAGGAGCAGGGAGGCTTTCTCATGGAAAGGATCTAATTCAGAGTCTTGAAAAGCTTTAACTATATGAACAGGTATGGCTTTCAAAGCCTGCTATATTGATAAATATTTGAACTGTCCAAATAAGGTGCCTTCACTTTCACCTATAATGTTATGGGAGTGTAAAATTGTTGGATAAATACTCCCTGGTCCTGATATTATTAAGAGCAATGATACTGTAACTGTAAACCTATTGTGATGTTTTCTTTCACATTTTCAATATAAAGGCTATTTTTAAAAAGAAAAAATATCATGTACTATTGTTATCTGTATCCTGTAATAATAATAAAATTTCTTAAGCACAGAGCCTAGGAAATGTTTTTGGCTTTTTTTCATAAAAAAACCCATGCTGATTTCAGTTTTGCCTTTATCTTTGTAATTTTTAGATAACTGTAGCATATTTTAACATGTAAAATACATCATCCCACGCAACTTTTTTTTGAGCATTTGAAGTATGATTACAAATGTCCAGCCTATGACCTAAGTAAGACAGCGGTCTAGTAGACATAGAAGCTCTTTGAAGGGAGCATTTTCATGAATTTTAAAGCAGACTCCCTCCACCCCTGTTTTTCTTACAACTTTTGTCTTTCTATTCGATTCAGCCTCTATACGGGACAGCAGAATGTGTCAGAAATTCTTTCACTGAGTATCAGGCATGTTAATGCAAATACTTTACAAGTAATCCCTCCATAGGGAGAGACAGTAAAGTAGCCCACACAACATCAGTAAAGTGTTTACAAGGTATTAATATGCCTACTGTGACAAGATGTATTTAATGGGAAGCAACAAGGAATTTGTTTTATTAGTTTTCCTCCACCCTCTAGTAATAAATCTTAAAAGCTTCAATATTGATTCAATGAAATGAATGGCTGAATCGTTCTGGAGAGGCTCTGACAAGTGGACAAATGCTTCCATGGTTACATTGTGCTATGCAGTATGGTTACTGAGCTTTGTTGGTTTCCTCCCTCTGCCATTGAAGTAAAATAACAAACCACAGGGAAGCACCACACATGGTGGGCATAAACTAGGAGCGACTTTAAAAGATCAAGTTAGTTGATCTTACACAGATTTTAAACAATATGGGGTTTGCTGATTTATAATGTGTACCCTAAACAGGCATTTTTATTCCTTCTCCAAACCACCTTTTGAATTCCAATGCCACGAATTAAAAGGCTACGTGCAAGTGTGTTGTGTGGGTTATGTTTTTCTGGGAATATTTTAATATCAGGTTATGTTACTGCATCAATACAGGCCTCTGCAATTCCTACATAATGAATAACAAATCATGTATAAAACTTTTATGTGCAGTTGTTTTAGGGTGCTTTGCATTATAACGTAATTAAGTGGTTTGATTTTCCATCTCCTTGCATCTGCCGTACTCGGATTTCAGGTGTCACCAGGAGGAGGGAGATAATGAACACGTAACTTCATAGGTGTGACATTAAAAAAATACAAAATGCTGGCACTGAGTTATGTCATTATCTTACAAACCTTGTGGAACAGGCGTTACGTTAAGGGAAGGAAATGCTGAAGGCCTTAGATTTTGCTCAGGACAAAGTGTAAATGAAACTGAAAGCAGATGTGTCAGGAGATCTTTTTCCTTTGCAGACCAGCTCTGAAAGGAGCGTGTGCTGTATTAGCAGCTGTGGGTTGGGGTTTTTTTCCTCTACATGCTTGGCAGTCCCCAGGATCACTATCTCAACATCAGAATGCTAAAATATTCCAGTGCCCCTTTGTAGATGCAACTTTACACCAAGGATGAATGACTGGATTCCCTGTGGCCAGGAAGATAAATTCATAAACATGGATGATACTTTTTTTTTTTCTGAGACACAAATGCTGACCTTACAGCTTTCCATTGGGAGCTTACATTTGTTGTGGGCACTTGAATTCACATTTAGTCAAGTAATACCTCCTTGATCTCAAAAGTGAAAAGTAAGCAACAAATGAGTAAATACTTCAGCTTCACTTTAAGAATTTCTGGAAATAGAAGAGTCAGCTCTTAAGTTGAAAAATTTAAGTTATTTGTGTTTCCAAGTAGGGTTTTTTTTTCTTCATTCAAAGGAAGTAAACAAAATACTTGTCTGTGAACCTGGAAAGAAAGAGAACTTGTATGCAGCAGCTGGAACCCTTTTGCTTTTATATTTTTTTTTCTGAAATACTTTTTGAAGAATTTGAAATTAAGAGCAGTCTAAATCCAAGATATCATGGAGAGGTTTTGATATTTTTGCTGTGTTTTACCTTTAGGAAAATGCACTTTTGGGAAGCCTTCTTTTTGAATGTACAGTCTAGTGCTTGACATGCTCCAAAGTTGTGTGTTTGGATGGAAGTTTTACAAGAGAGCTTCTGATCTGCTGCATGCTATCCACATTGTCCGTGACATGCTGCAAAGGAAGAGCTGGACACACTTCATGGGAGGAAACAAGACTGCAACTTCATGTAGCAACACAATAACTGCACAAGAGGAGCAACTCTTGCCAAGTTCTCCTCTTGCTGTTTCTCCATGTGACCTACCAGTGAGGAAGCACCCACTGTGGTTTGAAAGCAGCTACCAAACATTGTAAGACCAAACCATGTCTTCAGAGATGGCATTCTTTTATTGTCATTATAATGACACAAAATGACATAATTTATTTCAAAATTGCACGCTGGAGCTTGATCAAGGAAACTTGAGATGCAGTAAGTTGAAACAAATAAGCGATTTTCTCATTAATTTGTTCAGTACTCTTTTTTTTCTTTTTGGAAGGTTGTCAAATGTGTAGCTACTCTCAGTAATAAAGAAGTTGTGATTATATTAATGACATTTCTACTGTAACAGGTGTTAAAAAAATATAGCAACCTCCCATGAGCCAGGGAACATTTACTTTTACTTTAGGAATATATTTTTTAATAGTTAAATGTTCCTTTAAGATGTTAGTATCAGTGTGCTTTATCAGTACACAAATAAAGAGATGTACCATAAAAGGTTTAACCTTTGCCAAGCACAAACAAAATAATGTTTGTGCATTGAAACAAAAGCACAGCCAGCTGGGAAGTTCTCATTTTTTCAGTTTCTTAAATCCTGGACACCTCTGAAAAAGAGAGGATCAGAACTTGAATTTGTCTACATCCATCTGCACATCAAACAGTCTGGTGTAAACTGCTGGGTCCAAACCATAATACTCAAATCTTGGCATCTGGGCTTCTCAAATCATTAGTACTGCTTGTATTTGTGCTCTTTGTTGCATGTATTTGTTTATTCATCAGGAAACTACATGGTAAAACCAAGATTTTAATATTAAAGCGTTCCCAGCCCAAATCAAGGAGGATTTTGAGCAGTTCAGGAAAGAGATCAGTGCAACAACCGGCTGCTGCTGAAGAGGCATCAGATGGTACCTGACAGTGGTTGCACAGTTCTTCAAAGTGGAGTGGGTGAGTAGGAGTCTCCAGAGGGTGCAGCTAGATGGTAACAGGAAAGCAATCAAGAAACAATTCATGTTTTGAAGAACAGACAACACAAGCTTGTTCATAAGCTGCTATGGGACGGTGGTGAGAAGCCTGGTAGTAATGATTTGTCAGGCTCTGGGTGAACACATCTCTTTGGTGTCAGTCTTGGTTGGTTACTGCCTTCTTTCAAAGCATGACTTTTAGCATGGTTCCCTGAGGACTGTGCTACCAAAGTCATGCCTGGTAGTTCTGGCTGCTGTTTCCTGCAACACTGCCAGTTAGATCTCCCTGGTGTAAATAACATTGAGAAGCAGTAAGAAGCAGTAAGAAGGAATGTGGGGGATGCATCTGAGACATTAGCTGAGTAGACAGTTACCTCTACAGAATCAAATATCAAACTGAAGCCACCCAGGGAAGAATATAAGTGCTTGTGGCAGGGCAGTCAGTTCTTTATAAAGGTCTGTCTTGCAGAAGTGCCCACCACCATGGACCATCATTCAAAGAAAGTCCTCTTAAAAAAAAAACCCCACCCAACAGGCCACCCAAAAACCAAACCCCCCAAATTCCAACAATCAAACCCAATTGAATTTCTTGCAAGAAAATTCTCTGTGTGTTGTTGAATACCCTGTGAAGAGGTGAGGTAGATGAGCCTCAGTATTCTGCTGAGGCACCAGAGTGAATCAGAACAGTAGTGGGTGTTGCATGTATTTGAAGTGCTGTGTTGTATTGGAAGTGATTAATAAACCAAACAAGAAGAGAAGTTACCTTGTGTCTGCTGTGTTTTAATAAAGGATTGGTCTGTGAAAGAGCCATGCATGTCCTTAATATTCTTCATTCTGAATAGTTCAGTCTGCTTTGGCTGAAGTACCAGAAAAGGTGATAGAGCAAAGTGGAAATCTGTGCAGGACAATGTATTTGCTACTTGTGTCCAAATACATGCTTACCCAAGAATTCAGAAGCTTGTATATACCACAGGTGAAAACAAATCTTAGTGGCCTTTGTGATGATTCAGAAAATTTGATTATCAGCATTTATTTTTGCTTTCTAATATGAGTAGGTTACAATTACAATACCTGTGATTGAATGGCCTTCATCCAGCACAAAAATCTCTCTTTATAGAAACAAAAATGTAAACAAGAAGAGAAGCCCTTTGTTTGGGGGTTGTTTTTGGGGTTTTTTTCTTCCTGCTCCTTTAAGTCCTCCTTTCCTTCTCAGGGATTTGTTTCTTCTTCTAACTCCCTCTTTGGTCTTTCTTTTCAGATGATGCCAGTAAAGGGAAAAGGCAAGATTTCAAAACAAACAAACAAACTGGAGGCCATTGATTCTATTGCTGCTGCTTTCAATATTGGTTTACTCACAGCAGAGCCATTTTTAACTTGCTGAGTTTTAATGAATTCAAAACAAAGGAAATCCAAACAAACAAAGAATTGAGAGGTGTACTTAGTACACCTTATTTACTGCTTTTATTGAAAAGAGAAGTTAAGGCTGACCTGGAGGCATGGTTCTGTGCAAAGCCAGATCTATTGTAGGCCCAATACCAGGCCTGATTGTTTATCCCTGACATTTGTAAGGGCTGGGAGCTGTGTGGGCAGCATGCTGAGCTGTTAAAAGTGCTCATGGAGTGTCCCATGTTAATCACCTTCCAGCTGGTTGAGGACCACCACTGGCAGAATCCCATGGGGGCTCTGTCTCATCCTCCAGTGCAACAAGGGGAAGTTTAGGTCCCTGCTGCAGTGTCATGAAAAAAAATGGATTGTGAAATCCTCAGGGATCAAGGGAAAACATGGAGGACCACATGTTGGGCACAGGGGATGAGCAAAACCTACTGTCATTTTGTATCTGAGTGCAGCTCTGTTGAAAGATGCTGTGTGAATTTGTGAGCCAGGGTTCTCAATCCTCCTTTGCTTTCTAGCTCAGTAAATAGCAACGTTTAATGTGGTCTGGCCTGCTTAAGTGATGATTATTAAGGCAGTCCCTCTGATGCTGAGCAGCTTGATAGCTAAACTTCCCACAGAAACTGGAGGACAAAATGCCAATGTGAAGCAATGAAGCAACATTATAGAATAAAAAGAATCTGGAACCTCAAGTCTCATTTCTACCTGTTGATCCAGAGAAGCAAAGCAATATGAAATCTAGGTGATGAGGCTGAGATAGGAAAATAGTAACAGTAAGGTCACGTAGGGCAAGGGGGAACGGGCTCAAGCTGTGCCAGGCCTGGTTCAGATTAGACATTAGGGAAAAGTTCTTCCCTGGCAGAGTTGTCAGGGCCTGGCACAGGCTGCCCAGGGAGGGGGCTGAGTCCCCATCCCTGGGTGTGTTTAACAGAGGGGAGATGAGGTGCTCAGGGATCTGGTTTAGCACAGGACAAGGACGGTTGGACTCCAGGAGCTTAAAGGGCTTTTCCAACCTTGTGCATCTGTGAAGGTACTGAAAAGCACACTACTTGTTTCTCATGCTCATACAGTAACTTCTGCCTAATGCAAAACCTGGCATCAAATAGTATGGTCCTTTGAAGGACTGTTTCTTTTCAGTGCAGAAAAACTGGAGGTGGTGCACGGGAATAATACATAATAAAGTGTTGATAAAAGTTATATTCATCCATAAACCCAGGATAAATCCATGTAACATGGATTATCAGACATCTGCATTCATTTTAGGCACATAGTTCTTAGAAGAAAAAGGGACACTTGTGTTTTAAAAGATGAGATAATGCTTGGTGAGTCATTCCAGGGAGTTGTTTCCTTCACGAACTGGAGTTTATTCTGGTTATTAACATGTACTTTTGCATTTATGCTTTAGATCATCTATGCCTTTACCTGTTAGGCTGCAGATTTTTATGCATCAATGTTCATTTCCTCTGTAGCTGTATGCAGAGTAAATCCAGGGATTTATGTTACCTTATGCTGTTATCCAAATGTTAAATGGTAGCCTAAGGTGGTCATCTGGACTCCTAGTTGAGTCCAAGGAGGGAAATAAGCACGTCTTAGAGGTAGTTAATCCTGACCTACGGTGTGGCTAGGTTAGACTGGGTGGCTGATTTTAGCTGGGATGCTTTCTACTTTGAAGCATTGCTTTTACTTTTATAAGCAAAATTCTTCTTGGCATCTTTTGCTATGTGATTTTTTCATACCTTTCATCATTTTCAAGCATCTTCTTTGTCTCTTCCTGTTTGTTTACCTTATTGCTGAGTTATGATCACCACAACTCTACTCACTATTGATGTAGTGACCAGGCTACTGCTGTCAGAAGGCATGGAGTCTTCTAGACCCTGTCATTACTTTGGCCCCCAGTGCATCAGCTCTGTATTCTTCCTTCTGTATGCAAATATTGTATTAGCCTCAGGAGAATCGGTGCTTCCCCCAGAAAATCAAAAACAAAGCAAAGGAAGCTCGTTTGACATGCATGGCTTCTCAGTAAGCTATAGCAAAGGTACACATCATTCTGCCTGCATTCAGGACAGAGTCCTGTTTTCTGCTTAACATTTCTCTTCACCCTGCAAATATGAAAGCAAGCTGTATCAGTAGCCAAAATTAGGCTACAGTTATATTCCAAGTACTTATTTGCTATCATGCATTAAAACAGGCATTTATGATAGATGCTGTGTATCCAGTAATAATAAGCAATATGGGAATTTTAAAACCACTTCTCAAGTTTCACATTGGATGCACATTGGCTGTTACATTGCTTTCGCATCAAGCTGTGTCAGAGGCATGAGGTTTTGAGCTATTTAGAGGCAACACTTTGACAGAACAGCCTGAGGATTTGGGATTAAAAATATTAATAATAACAGTAATAAAAAAAAGGATAGGATCCAGCAAGCTCACGATTCCGAATAAGTGGTTGTGCACTGTTGTGGACTAGGAGTGTACTGGGAGCTGGATTTCGTTGGAGTTGGAATCGATGCCTTTTTCAAAATTTGATCAGATGGTTCCAGTTCATACAGGAGATGCCAGGAGCGTGGGAGCATTGAGTGCATCTGACAGGAGTCAGCTACAGGTTGTGTTCCTGGGTGCTGCCTTCATCTACAATAGCACTTCCACTGTCTCGCAGGTTCTGGAAATGTAGTGAAGATTGTGTAAAAGAGACTAAGTGAAATTCCACCAAAATTCAGTATTTTTTAATGTTTTGGGACTAAGAAGCATCAACATTTATCGGATAAATAGAAATGATGGAACTGGGGGGTTTAGGGATCTGGCAAGATCCAAGTGCTGCCTTTGTTTCTTTCTATCTGCTGTAACTCAGGATTTTCTTGAAACTGTGGTGACCATAAAATGTGAATTCAACATTAGTTAGAGAAATCGCCAAGTCCGGAATGCTCGGTCTGGGGTTGGAAATGATTTCCCTCTGCTGAGCACTGAGTGGCTGTGAATTACGATGAGCAGCGTGTCCTGGTGCTGCTGAGGACTTGTATCCAAAACCTGTCATAACCCAGGAATAAATCCTGCCAGTTTTCCTGCCTCCAGCAGTAATGTGGTACAGTCCTGGTGCAGTGGAAGGAGTGTGGAGGCAGTGACTGGAGGGGCTAGCTCTGTCTCAGCGGCCGGCACACAGGGGCAATCGCTGGGGCTTGAAAAAAGAATTTTGTCCCTCTTCCATCCCACCCCCTTTTTTTATCTCCACAGCAGTGGGAAGGCAGCAGGAGTCAGGAGAGGGAGGAGAGTGCTGGACGTTGCGCCGGAGGAGCGGAGGGAGGAGTAGGAGAAGGGGGGGAATGCATAATGCGTGAGTGACAGAGCGTGCAGGCGGCTGGCTGAGTCCAGAAGACACGGATGTCCATGTCCCCGGGTCTAGGTAGGTTTGCTGCCTCTCTCTCTCTCTCTTTCTCTCTCTCTCTTGGATGTGGAGGTTGCTTTGGAAGCATCCTGTATCAGCTGCGGGGATGTTCGGTGTCCAGCTCCAGGGTTCTGCCCGCAGCACCTGTTGGAGCAGGGACAGGGTCTGAGGAGCGGCAGACAGCGAGTGTGTCGTTCACCCGTGAGTGCCTGCTGGATCGTGAGAGTCTGCTAAGGTTTCTGTTGTTCCAGCAGCTCCTCTTTCTGCTCTGCAGAGCAGGGCAGGTGGAGGCAGCAGTCTTTCCAATGGAAAATCCTATTCGCAGAGGGTCGTATCAGGATGAAACTCGGTCTGAAGTGTCCCAGCTGGCAATTTTTAACTCTCAAAAGGGCAAAAAACCATTAGTTTTACTGTTTAAATTAGGTGAAAGTAAGAGAAGCAGAGGAGCTGCATATATGCATTGTGTATGGCAAAAGAGAGTGAGTTGAAAGGAAGAATGAATTTTTCAAGTCATCATCTGATAACGGATGAGTTTTAAACATGGGAATAATTAAAATATGACATGTAAGTGATTACAATTGGAAATACTTCTCATGCTTCTTGCTTTTGATATGCTGATTATAAGGCATTGCATAATTCACTCTGGCTAGCCCAGATAAAGTTAAGATCAAATGTATACATAACAGTTAGCCAAACATCAATCATTGTTTTTTTAATGAGTCTATAATTGCTTTATAGTGCAAATAACATGTGATTTAAAAAACAACCCAACTTATTCATTATATAGAAGCTGTGGGTTTTTTTTCTGATAATACTTTGCACACATCTTCTGAAGTGAGTCAGTTAAACAGTCAGCATCCATTGAGAATCAGCCATGAGCTCAGTTTACTAACTGTAGGTAGAACATGTTATTTTTAGCCCATCTGCCCCTTAAGCCTAAAACAAGCTTTCCCCTTCTAAGCGTAGTCAGCGTTGCCATGTGGAAAGGAGAACCAGACTCCCCAGGAAGTAAAATAATTTGTGGCATATTGGGCTCAGGATTGGAATGGGCAAATGTTTGATAATGTGAAAGCCAGGGTATTTCTAAGCTGTGTAATTTCTAATTTGTTGTTACTGCTAATATTTTATGTGCTTATTGACTTTTACCATGCAGCTTTATGGTTTACTGGCCTTCTAACAGGCTTTCATATTTTAATAGCTTTAAAATGAAGAAATCAAAGGTACTTACTAAATTTTCATCTGAGCGAACTAATTAACATAAATAACCCTTGTTAGTGTTGATATTGTAATTGTGGTCCCTGTCCTGGTCACATGGAAATCATTGGGAAAAATTATATTTGCTTTTGTGAGAACTAGTGCTGGGCAGTTTATTTGTGCTGTCAGCATTTTTTTAAGGCTGAAAAAGAATCCTGGATGAGTTTTAAGGGGTTGATACTGGTGAATGAGATTGATCCTTATGCATTCAAACCTGCAGTGCAATACTTTCCTTGGGAATTGTTGTGAGCTTTATTGGAACGAATTTTTTTGAGAATTGGGTCTAAATCATAACTTGTTACTAAAACCTTTAATACACATGGATTTTTATTTAAAGTTAATGACTCCCAGGGGTTTAGATTTTGGGGTTTTGGGTGGTTTTGTTTAAATTTGCTTTTGGAAGTCCATTTAAAAAGTAAGTGTGCTTAGGTCTGCAAATGCTTACACATGTATTTTACTTAACACATGGATAAGATGACTGCAACTAAAATATTGTTAAAGCTATAAAAGCATATACCTCTAGTGCAGAGTGCTATACAGGTTGATGCAGGGGTACAAACAGTCATGGGGTACAAACAATTTATGACAGTTTGGGATAAAAGTGACCCACAAATCACCTTTGGTATTGTTACACAACTACCATAGTTGTTTGGAATTAAAATAAAGTAATGACAATGTGATTATTAAATATTGTAGTTTAAAATACAGACCTAGCAATGGTCTATAAATGTAGCAAAACTTTAATTTTAGTGTCTTTCATTGAAAGCTTGGTGGAAAAGTGTGTCCTTGGATCACACCTCAACTAAAGGGAGAGTTAAAATTTGTCTCAAGTACATCTTTTTAGGCTAGGGTGGTTTTGCAAGCATCAAAGCAGTAGGCTGTGTGTCTGCTGTTATTTGAGATAGGGTACCTGCCTCAATTTAGCATCATTTTATTGCTGGATAACCCTGCTCTCTGATTATTTCCTTTTCTTTCCATCCTCTTCCAGCGAGTTCTGGGTATTGGGTCAATGTAGTTGTTCCACAAGAAATGCAAAAATGTAAGTAGGTGAGAAAAAATACAAAGGATTTGCTGAAAGGCTTGACCTCCCAAAGATACAGCCTCACACCTAACTGCTTTTACACGTGTAATCCTATTGATGGGTGTTACTCATTTGTAGAAACGTGCTGCCTTTCAGCTCTACGAGCCTGCTGATTGAGGTGTAGTTGCTGTGGTGTGTAACAGTGAACACAACACTTTCCTCACTGGAAATATGTGTACATGGTACCTGAGTGCTTCCTTTTTAAGAAGTTCTAGGAATCGGATGCTGGGTAGCATCTCCATCATCAAATCAAAGCTTCTGGAACCATGGTTATAGGCATTTATCATAGTTACAGCAATACAAGATTTATGCCTGTCTAATAGGAGCTTTATTACTGTTTTCTTGGGAGAAAAAAACCAAAAAAAACCACCCCAAACCAAACCAAAATAATACTCGACAGGAGGAATTGATGTCAGAAGCCATTTATCTTACCCCATCTGCACACACTGTAACTTGTTTACTCTGGAAAGGGTTGTTGAATCACAAACGTTACTATTTCTGCAAAGCCTGACTTGCCTAAGCCACTCTTTCTGTGAAGAATTTCTCTGGAAAAGACTTTTTTTTGTCAAAAAAACACCTTCAAGATTGAATTTACTCCATGCATGAGAACTTGCTTGCAGAAGGAGTTTGGAATCCAGGAGTTCTGAAACATGCTGAGTGTATGAAAACAAAGTTGTTTCATAGATTGGCTTGTGGATATTTCCTGTAAAACTTGCTGAAGTTCTTTAAATTCCTTGCACTGAAATCATTATATATATATATAATATATGTCCAAACCAAATTTGCTGTTATGATAAAGCTCTCTTTATTTAAACACAATTATTTTTGGCAGGTGAAATTTCTCTGGCAAAAATGGAATAACATGAAGATGCTTTATGTGTTTGTCACTGGCTTTGTGTAGTTGTTACCGAGTTGAAGCCAGAATTTCCATTAGAGTGTTAGAGCAATATCTCTTTTATATCTATCTATCTGTCTATCTATCTATCTATCTATCTATCTATCTATCTATCTATCTATCTATCTATCTATCTATCTACCAACCAAGAGATTTTTGCTTTGTTACCTTCTTTTGTAACCTACTAGAGATTTGTCAGAGTGCAGTGACGAGTCTCATTTTCAGACAGCAAAAGAAACTTCCTCCTCCTCAGTCACTTATCCTGGACTGGTCCAAGACGCTCCTGCTCTCAGTTGTTTCAAGCTTTGCTTCATTAAGGATTTAACATGGCCTTAATTCAGCCATCTGTTACGGAGTTTGGCAGACCAACAGATCTGAGGTACTGGTCAGAGCTTTGGAAATTTCCCACATTTTCAGAGGTTAGGGAAGGAGCTACCTTTATGAATAGATTTTGAATAATTCTCAGCAAGACAATGGTGCAGAAGTGGGGTAAAAAATGCGTGTCATTCTCTGAAGCACAGGGTCCCCTGTCTGCCTTTAGCTTTGCTGAAAGGCAATTAGCATTTCAACCAGCCAATTTGGTTACATGCAATGAAGTACTTGGGTTTGTAATTTGCTGCTCTCGGCTTGGTGCTGTTGAGAACTAGCTCTGTGTAATCCTCTCAAAGCACCTTTCTTTCCAGCATAGTTATTGTTGCTGGTCTTAAATAACTAATCAACAAAGAGATTTCCTTGTCTTGAGCTACAGGGTGCCTTAGAAGAACGAAAAGAAATGCCCAGTTAATAAGGGAATGATTATAATTATTAAATAGTGATTATTAAATTGTGACATAGGTTAAAAGGTTTAGAAAAGCCAAGGAAAGCACAATAAATGATAAAGGTAGTTTGAGACATCTTTGAACACAAACAGATTTTGCTTGGGGAGTTCTCTTCACCACATAAATACTTTATCATGTGTTTTATGTAGAAAGGGATGGCCCAGATTTAAGAGGTTAATTCACAGTATAGATTTGGGTGAGGGTCCGACATTAACCATCTTCTCAAAAAATTATACAAATACAAATACTTCTACAGAAAGTTATTATTTTGGGTGGGGAATTTGTGAAATACAGGTCTGTAATGAAACCAACATTCTTCTCTGCAATCTAATGAAAAATGAGTACATTTAACTGTAGAAATAAAGCCTGGTTTTCATACCTTAAATTTCATATGTACAGCTGATAGAAAGTTTCATGTTTAATAACACATTTTTATGAACTGAAGAATAACTCACTAGCACAATTATTCTAATAATCACTATAAAATGATGTTTGGATGATGCATGCATGTTAACTTGTAAGGATCCTCTGTGGATAGCAATAATAATTCTGTCAGTATACCTGAATTAATGCCATCTCATCCCCACCATGAGGCTGTAATTTACTGTTCCTGACTTCGCTGATAACTTTTTTCTCCTGCAGCCTTATTGTGTGTGAAGCACTATTGCAAAACAGGTCATTCTATTTTTGCTTCTAAGGGTGAGAAAAGTACCCACTGTACTGCAGAAGCCCATAATTACTTCTTTCTGAGAGATGCTATTACTTCAGACCTTGTTCAGGACAAGTACAAGGCATTTGAAGCGACAGTGGTTTTGTACTCAGGGCACACGCTCTAAAAATACGTTGAGTAAAAGTGCTGAGGGACGTGGAGAAACCTCAGAAGCAGAGATACAAATGGAAATGAAGTAGAATAAATGGGTGTTCCTCACTGAAGTTTGCAGACCTTCCTCAGCTGGATTTCTGGCTCGGGATGTGAAGGAACCTCATCTTGCAGCAGGCTTGGTCGTGCAGTGACTTCTACAAGAAGCATGAGCTGAGAGTGCTTCTTTGATTTTGGTTTTGTTTGGTTTTGTGGAGTTTTCAGGGTTGTTTGGTTATTTGAGTAGGGGTTTTTTTCTGCTTACTTTTTGTGCAAGAAGGCACTATGAGTGCTTGCAGGGTCTCAACCCCTACTTGGAACAAAATGCCTAGGTAAAAAGCTAGACTGTGTTTCTCAAAACCCTGTAAAATAATTTCTACTGGTGAAAGATGCCTGCTGTTTTGATTAGAACAATATTGGTGGAAAAGGATTTGAGTGTAGACCTGAAAACCAGAGTTACCTTTTGCTTAAACCTATATATGCTACGTGGAAGTATTCTAAAACAATACTTTGGTTTTTTACAGTGTATCATTAGAACTGTGTATGGATAGATTCTCATTAATTGCATGAGATAAAAACTCATGCAGGTGAAATCAGTGTGGTTCTGTTGGTACAACTTTGGGTAAACTCATATTCCCACTGCTTTATTGCTTAACATTGTTGTTTAGCAGTTTTCATCCAAAGTTTGTTTATGTTAGACACTGATCTCTGTTGTAAACATAAAGTAGCCTTAATAACAACAAGTTGTTTCACTGGAGGTACTCTGGGTAAAAATAATCTGTATTTTACAGCTAGTCAGAATTATTGCCTGGCTCTGTGTTTGACCAGCAAATTATAAGATAACTGCAAATGTTTGTAGAAGAGACTTGTGTTCTCCCTGCTTGCTGCTAGCAAACACCAGTGGTGGATTCAGCACTGCTCGAGAGGAGTTTTGCCCTTTATTCCCTGCCTGGAATGAGAAGAGGCAGAGCAGGCAGCTGCCTCAGAGATCCTTCAGTATTACCTGGTTTAAGAGATAAATCCTAGTTCTCCAGTGATGATTGCATGCATTACGACTTAAAATTTAAGGATATATCTTAGATCCACTCAAATTCTTCTGTGGAAATGAAAAGAAGCTGCCAGAAATCTTACAAGGGGTACTCTGGGCTTGTGACACTTTGCCTCTCAGTGACCTCTAACAACAGGAGGAGGTGATTTGGATTTCTCACCCGGCCTCTGTCTTGGCCTCGGGTTGCAGATTTACCACTTCCAGTATTGTTTCCTGGCTGTGATGGTAGATTTACCTTTCTGACTAGCAGTGGCAGGCAGTTTATGCATCTTTTCTTCCTTGGGATGAGATGTCTGTGTTGAAGGGTCCTTCCCTTTTTCAAGGGAGCGTAATTGAATGGGAAAGCTCTTCCATATGGAGAAGTTGCTCAGGCTACATGAAACTGGCCATTCCCAGTGATACACAAGGTCATGGATAATAAGTTGGGTTTGTTTTTTTTTTTTTTAAATATTGCAACTGTTAGAAAGCAAATGGCCAGGAGAATTGTTGACTGATGTTAGTGCCATAAGTCTCAAATGCAGATAACTCCTGTGAGCACCTGAGGTTGTGCCGTGGTACTGCTGTGCTGTGGCAGCAGTAGTGAGTAGGGAAGTCAGCAGCTGAGACCCCAGAAAGTTCAGGGCAGTAAAAGCTGATCAAGGGATTTTCAGTCTGCCTTTGTGCTTTGGCTAGCACTTTCCAGTGTTAGCAGTGAGGGGGGGCGGGGGGGTGATGGGCAGGTACCTGGAATGTCTTTGTAGTAGAGAGGGGAAAGCCCTGGGAAACCCTGGAGAAGAATTGGAAGCAAAAGCATGCAGTGACACTGAGTAACGTGCATGGAAATTGGCGAGACAGACTCTTGCCCCAAGTGAGCAGCTATTAGCAGAGGCCAGGGGCGCAGACAAAGCGGTGCATGTCCTGACTTAGTGTAGTTCTCATGCTTCATCCACCTTGAAGCAAAAAAAAAAGGGATGTAGGAAGATGCTATTCTGAAATAGTACCTTTGGAACACTCTCTTTTCCAGTCTGTATTAGTGAGAGACTTAATTATCCCACTTCTAAGAGGAAAAAGCCGACACCAAGAAAGAAACGACAGCCTGCAGAGCAGATGAGGGTAATACCCGCTCCCCAAATGCTACGTTCTGCAGACACAGCTGCTGTGTCTTCCTTTGCATATGTCTGGTCTGTGGGAACTTTGAGAGAAAGAGAACCCCATTCTCAGATAAAACATTTCTCTCTTAATTGGGGGTCATGACAGCATAGAACGTCGAAGTAAAGTTTCTTTAAGTCCTGCTGCTTTCACAGGTTGTTCTGCAATCCTGTTGTAAATGCCTAAAATAAAAATGCTGAAGATACCGTGTTTTAAAATATGTTTCTACAACAGGTGCAGCAAGGGGAGTGACCTTGTGAAACTTCTTGCTCTGTGCTGTTCCAGCCTACTACAGAGAATCTCCTCTTTACATATGAAAGAGCACATGTATCTCTCCCCCATTGTGCTCAGCCAAAAGATGCTGCTGGGTGCTGACATCTCTGCTGTGAATAGACTTCTCTCTGGCAACCATTGATGGCTGTAATGCTGTACTCAATGCGGAGTAAGGGGCATGCCAATTTTTGAATGTTCTACTTGGCTGGGTATTTGTAGTCACGGGGAGTAGACAAGGGCAGGCAGTGAAAAGTGCACTGGGCTTTTACACTGTGTCCGTGGACTTTGGAAAATCCACAATGGGTTGTGTGACGAGTGGTTGTAATCAAGTTGTAACTGCTGGGTGGGAGAGGTGCTGCTGCATCATACCTGTTGTTCCGTCTCCTGGGCAGCAATGGGACGTCTGAGGTACAGGGTACTTAGTCCCTCCTTCCATCTGCTTCCTTGTTAATGAACTCCTCTTTCTTTTCCCACTCTCCTTTTTTGTATCTGGCATTTTCTGCTCATTTCATTGCTGATTTGGCATCTCTCACAGCCCTTTCATTCCCCATCTTGATCTCTCCAGGTACTGTGGGTTCCCTCATTTCTTCAATGAAAACGGCCAGGAGATCTTTTCATTCTTAAGGGGGTTTTGGTTCACTCAGCACAGGAGCCAGTGGAAAAGTCTCCAGGAAAGACCTCTCATTCTTTTTAAACTCTGCAATCTCCATCTGAAATTTGATCTGGGAACCGAGCAGTAAAAATAAACAAATCCTGTCAGTTCATGAGCCCACCATGAGCTTGGTGAGCCCACCTTTCCTTGGCTCCAAATGGGCAATAGATTGGAGCAGGATTCCTCATGTAATTTGTATACATTCCTGTGGAAATTACCTGCATTCACTCTGCTGAGTTCTACACCAGGGTTCTGTGGCTTTGGGGAAACACGAATGAGCTTCAGAGAGTGACATAAAACACAGACCAAAAAGAAACGTTAGGGATCATCAGAATTTTGAGTTGGATCTCTCTACTTTTTCAATCACACAGTTGAAGAATGCAATTTTTAGGCTTTTAAGATTCTTTAGTACCATTAAAATGTCCAGATTGAGAGGCATTATCTTTTGTTTTAAATACCAGAAACCTTTTTTTTTACTAAATCCCTTACAAACTTCACCTAAGCCTCAGGATGCAGCGTTGCTTTAAATACCACTGGTACCACTAATTCTTATTTGAAATGGCTTTAGTTGGGCTCAGCAACAAAATAATTGACTTGTACGTACTCTGAAGACATATATTCCATTTCTGCTTGTTGCTTCAAAAACATTTAAATGACTTGGACTCATTAATCTATTTTAAAGCCTGACTGAGTATCCTGGGCTGAGAGAACCAAACTGCATAATACTTAGTTAAAGCAGAGGGGAGTATTTGATCTAGTTTACCAAAATTTATCAGTGAACAATGACTAGAGTTTCATCTTAATTTGAAAAAAATAAACCCACCACAACTAAAATATTAACCTCACTGGTGATATACTGGAGTGAGGGGTGTGAGGAGGAGTCATTCTTTATTCCCTGATCTAGCAAAGGTGTCTGCTGACCTTTGTGCAGTGCAGTTAATATGGGAAAAAAAAAACAACTGAGTTCCCATATAAATTTTAGGTGCTGTAAAAAATGAGATCATATTAAATAAAGTAAAACAGTGTGACCAGTAATATCTTTTTGGCTATTTGAATACATTTGTTCTGAATTCTCTAAGTCTTGGTTTATGTTACCTTTACTGTTCCACATCACTTTTAAGAAATAATCATGGTTTTCAAAGTTGAGTTTGTATAAACAGTGTAAAAAACTACATTTTTTGGCAGGCTGTGCAAAGTAAATCTTAGTACAAATAATGTAACAAGGAAGAATACACACCATCTAAATAATTGATGGTATGATTGTGAAACCTCTCTTGTTCCACAGGAGTAATCCTATAGTTTTAGAATGCTCTCTAGTAGAAGTAATAGAATTCAAGTAATTCTAAACTTTGTAATCTTGCCCTCAAGGATCATGTTTTCAGTATTATTTGCTAGAAGCATGTACCGTGGGAAGATATTTGCGAAGTCTATGACAAGGTAACAGCTGAAGCTAAAAGGTCAACAAATTCCTCAGTTTAGCAGGGAGGATGCCTGCATCTGCAGACAGTGTAATTGTCCCAGAGTTTACAAAAGGTTGGACAACTGCTCTCCTTCCAGCTTAAGTTTCATGCTTTTCAGAGCAGCTCCACATGGAAACAGCAAAAACATCTTGCAAGTTCATTCAGTGAGCTTTAGAAATCCTGATGATTGTAAATCCCAGGGGTCTCATGCAAGTATATATATTATCTTTCCTTACTACAGTAAGCTTTTTCTGCACTGGAAGCACTAAAGAGATATGTAGGAATAAAGCATTGTTCCAGAAAGTATGTGGTGCATTGACTTCTCAGTAAGAGCCGTGGATGTCTTGAAAGGCGGTGCTCATGGTAATAAAAGTCTATAGCAATGTAAAGTTCCACAGTAAATACTTTTCTGTGTGACATTTTACATAACACTTGTCAAATAGGGTGTAAAACGGCTGTTTGTTCTCATAGGTAACATGTTTAGTACTGATTTGTACTTTCTTTCCCTGATCACCTGTTCCCTCTGTGACGTTCAGTAGAGCTAGGTGGTATTTTTTATTACAAATCATTAAAATTGGCTAATTTTGTCTTCCCACCAGCCTTTGCTTGTAGGAATTGAGAAACACCAGTAGTTTTCTTCCAACTTAGATTATGCTTAATATTTTTTGTTCTATAACTTGCCTGAAAGCAGTTCATTTCAAGTCCTCACAATGTAAAATTAACCCTTGCCTGGATGGTATTTAGTGTAAGATGCATTGAAGTCTTTCTGAAGCTGGATTAATTTTAGTGGTCTAAAGGCTATCATGCTATCTGTTCATTGCAAGATTAAAACTGCCTGACTTCATCTGTAAAACAACTGAGAATATTCTCTGGACATCGAGTGCATTTTGATTAAAAATTTGGTTACACACACTTTACAAGAATGTATTTTAATATACACATGGCATTTCCTGTTTCAGTGATCATTTATGACTAAATATTAATTTACCATCACTCACAAATAATGAGAACAAGTGCTTTGCAAACATGGCTGAGTAAAAACACCATTAGTGTGCAAATATTAATGTAATATGTTCTACATTGTTTATCCCACTGTCATTGATCAGATTTCTCTGGAAGTAGAATTTTAAGCAAAATAACCATTTATTTGTACATGTAATGACATAGATATGGTTGGTATCTTTTGTACAGAAGTTTATAAAGAATTAACATTATAAAACAGTGACTACAGATTAAAAGAAACATGCTGGAAGTACTAATTCCATTAACGATCCAGGCTGTAAAGCCTTTTGGTGCTTGGAGCTCAACTTTGTTCTCTTGGTTTGTTCAAAAGTTGTGATCCTTATGGCAGAAATCTGTACCATGCAGCATCCAAGAAAACCCTAGTTCCAGTCAATGCTGTACAATATGAGCTCCTGCATAACACACAAGCTGTTTCAAATTTGTTGTGCCAGAGGCTCTTAGAAAAATCTGTCTTCCACAGTATCAACACCTGATGACTTCACCAGAACTTAAAACTTGTGTTTTACATCACATAACTGGATGTAGCAGTAATAAAACACCGTCGCTTTAAGCTGTCATATCCTAACAGAAAAGAAATCTAGATATTGTGCAGGAACAATTAAAAATAGAGGTCTGGCTGTGCAAAGGTTACAATGGCATTAAAATGTGCCGCAGTGATACTCTGAGACAAGAAAACATGAGTCATGGGGTAAGGTAGCAGTGCAAAGAATCTCAACTAAATGTGGGAGAGTTTAAGAACATTTCATGGTCCATAAGATGTCAGGAGATGGTCTATGAGATGACAAGATAGAATGAGAGGGAATGGCTGCAAGTTGCACCAGAGGTGGGGTTCAGGTTAGTAATGAGGAGAAATTTCTTCTCAGCAAGAGTGGTTGGGCAGCAGAATGGGTTGCCCAGGGAGGTGGTGGAGTCACTCAGGGTGTTCAAGGAAAGGCTGGGTGAGGTACTTAGAGACATGGTCTAGTGAGTGATACAGGTGGTAGGGGGATGATCTTGGGGGTCTTTTCCAACCTTAATGATCTATGTTTCTACTACCGGAAACATCCAGCCCTTCATGCTTCCTGCCAATTCCTGTTGACTTCTAGAGAGAAACAAGACCACAGAGAAAGTTGGAACAGAACTGTCATCCTTTAAGATAAATGTTTGTTGATTGTAAGTGAAAACAACTGTGTCAATGCCATAGTTTTTTCCTAGAAGTTACTTATTCCTCCACTTTAAAAATTTGATAAATGCTTTCTAGAAAGTAACTGTATGAAAATTATGAAACCAGAATTAGATATAGATTATAATGAAGTTATCTGACTTGACTAAAGCTGTGACCTGTGCTTATTTTCCTCTCGTTTCTGAAGCTCATAAGATAACCAAACCATTTTAAGGGCTGAGAAGGCTTGACTGGATTGGTAAGAGCGACCAGGAATGCTTTATATATTTCAGATTCACAATTTACTTTTTAATTATTCTTTTCTTTTCCTATAGGGATGCCCTCTGCTTCTTTATTAGTTTATTTGCTGTTAGCGTTACTCATTCATTTTACATCTGGAGAAACAGAAGTGAAGTTCAGTGGACAAACAGAATTTGTAGTTAATGAAACAAGTACAACTGTGATACGTCTTGTAATCGAAAGGACAGGGGCGCCTGCTAACATCACAGCGATCGTGTCGGTAAGGAACCATGCCAGTTCTACTCTCAGTAAATATTAATGCACTTCTGAAGTTTTGAATGTTGCCTGATTTTATCAACCTACTGAGAAGGAGGGTGGTATTTCACTGGGACACTGGTATTTCACTTTGAAGGAGCAATACCTAGATTCTCCAACTCAATAAATTCCTCCTGCCTGCATCAATAGTTTCAAGATAATGTTATAGTGGTATAAACACCTCCTCAAAAAGCTAGCTCCTGTTGCTCAGGTAGAAGTTCAAACTGATGTGCTTGAGTGATTTTAATTGTGGCTGTGAGATCATACTCAAAATGTGGATGTATAACATTTTTCCCTTTTCCAGATTACTGCAGAACCTACAATTTAATAGCCACTATCTGAGTCAGATTTCCATAGGAATTAAAAAAAAATACTTTGTTGAATTCATATGATCAGAGTATTTTTTATGTTATTTCCTTTATTTATATATATATGTATATATATGTATATATATACTGTTATTAACCATGATCTCAGTTATATTCCCTTTTAAAGTTTAAAGACTCTGGAATGGGCTACACCATGTGTGTATAGAGTAAGAGGCTATGTAGTATGAGTACCACGTGAGAACACAGCACGGGAGATGTACTGCCCATGAATTTCTGCAGCCTGAAGGCAAAAGAAATTATCCATGTTCCTGCACAGCATTTTATTCTCCTGAAACTAAGTATGAAAAGCACTTTTCTTAGAAATTTCAAGGAACAGAAATTAATCTGTAGGGGCTTCACATTTTTTTTTTAACATTGGAGGAGAAAACCTTGTGAAAATAATATCCTACGTGAAAACTACTGCCCTTTACTGCCGTAACAAGCAGAGAAACTTAGTTTCCTTACTAAGACCCTGAAAGCACAAAAACGGTTTGCAATATTTTGCACAGCTCTTTTAGGAAGATGTTTGTGGCCTGTTTATGTAAGAACTCTCAGATAAGTCTGGTGTTGGCTCAGATACATAAAAAGTAGTTGCGTATATGTACAATGCTGGGTGGGAACCTTCTGTACTCTGTTTCCTCTTCATTTAACTTCTCACTTCACTCTTCTCAAAGGAAGAACAACTTTTTTCACAACTGTTTGTTCAAACCTTCAGTGCCTATAAGGATGATAGTTTCAGGTGTGGCAGCTATGTGTGTTCAGTTGCTTCTCTCCATTTAATCTCAGCTTCCAACTGTAAATTTCACCTTAGTCCTGACACTGCTGCCTTTGTAATCTCTCCTCTAACTACCTTTCTTACAGTGGAATAGGGGATTTTCTTGTGTTGACTGAAGTGAAAGCAAGGCTGTTCATGATAGAATTCCTCTTGCCAAAGCTGGCAATCAAAAATTTAATCATCCTGGCTAAATGCCTGGGCTGCTTCTAGTCCCAAGTGTGAGAGGAAGGCAGAGGGCACTTAGGTTTAATTCAGGTAGGGTGTTATGAGTTCTACAGATCTGTGGTAGGCATAGCTTTTCCATTAAAAAATTGGTCGTATGGTGCTCTGAGAGTGGTGAGGGGCTGGAACAGGCTGCCCAGAGAGGGGGTGGGTGCCCTGTCCCTGGGGATGTTCAAGGCCAGGTTGGATGGGGCCCTGGCAACTTTGTGCAGATCCAGGCCTGGAGGTTGGTGGCCCTGCCTGTGGCAGGGGGGTTGGAGCTCTATGATCCTTGGGGTCTCTTCCAACCCAGACCATTCTGTGGTTCTATGATTCTTTGATTATGCAACAGATTGCCAGGAAGGAAGTCAGAAATGGTTCTGAATGATGTGTCATGTCTGGTTGTTGTGGTTTGGTTCTTATTCCTGGTTATTCAGAATGGAAACAAGGGGCTATGATCTATAATTTCTGTCCAGAAATTAACTCTATGGCATCAGGGGAAACTGCAGGAAGAATTATGTCTGAAGAAGAGCATATGGAGTATGCTAAATGAGTCCAGAATGATGCTATAGTAAGGGAAGAAGGAGGTGGCAATCAATTGTGTACTTATTGCAGATCGATGGAGAAAACACAGGAGACTTCTTTGACACGTATGCAGCTGCATTTATACCTGATACAGAAACAAACCGAACAGTGTATATCTCTGTCTGTGATGACGATCTCCCGGAGGCTGATGAGACATTCACATTTCACTTGACGCTACCAGTAAGTCTGAGCTGTTTGATTTACCTTTTCCCCAGAAAATGGTGGGTAATCTGACATGAATAAATGAAAGAACTCAAATCTGGTGAGTAGCCAGCCTGGTGCTTACTGCTTATTAGAAGGGTTTATGGTTGGTGTATCTCTGTATGGTGTTGCTTTGCAGTATACTGCATTTAGCTGTGGACATTTATAGGTTCACTAGAGCTCAGAAGAGTTTGATTATGAAGACAAGTCTCAATCTTTCCTGGATAGGCTCTACCTGGAAAGGAAGGTGGAAATAACATAATACAGAGGATGATTTCCAGTGTCCCACAAGTGGAGGGAAAATGAGACTTACCAAAAACCAAGCAAGCAGTTTTTAAAATTATCAATGGTCTCTTCATATTATTCTGTCCCACAGGAGTCCAGATATGAGAGAGACACACATTCACTTCTTTTTTTAAGTATCAGTTCATGACTATGATTGATGTCAGTTCAATAAAAGTCATTTTTATATTTTATTGTGAACTACCACATCTTAGGGGATGTTTGCAGTGAATATAAAGTCGCATCATATTCCTTCATTTTTCCTTTGATTTGGAAATGTTGCTCATTTTTACAACACTTGAAATGTTTCTTTTCTTTTGCTAATATCTCAGGATAGTAGCTTCAAAGTTTCAGTTGCATACCAATGTTAGGAAAAAATGACTTGGGAGTTCCTGGCTGTTCTACATGCTTCATAGCTGGCTCCCTATTGCTATGGTGTGATTAATAGATTGTCAAACTATGATTAATCATTTACAAAGTTTGTTTCAAGGAGCTTGTTGTTGACTGTATAGACTGTCCTGGTTTCAGTCAGGATGGAGTTAACTTTTTTTTTGCAGCAGATGGAATGCTGTGTTTGGGAGTTAAAATGAAAGCAGTGCTGGTAACACCCTGATGGGTTTAGTTGCTGTCAGACAGTCAAGGACTTTCTCAGCTCTTCAAATTTCTCTGTTAATGAGAAAGGAGGGGACGAAGCCAGGACAGGTGACTCAAACTGGCCAAAGAGAGTATTCCATGCCAATTCCGTCCTGCCCAGTATAAAGGGGAGCTGATGGGAGGAGGAGGGGGTGGCTCTGGGATGCGTGGTTTTTGGGGGACGGTCAGGTTCCGGGACGGCTCTGGGTGGCACGGCCTGAGCTGTGGGTTCGGTGAGAAACTGCATCCTGTATCAACAGTTTCATAGGGACTTTGCTCTAAGTCCTGTTAGTATTGCTATATTTATCTTTCTGCTATTCTAGTAAACTGTCCTTATCCCAACCCACAGGCTTTCGGCTTCTTGGTTTTGGGGTTGTTATTTGCCCCTTCCTTTTCCCTTCCCGTCCCTCACCCCCCCACACACCCCCTCTTCCCCTTCTCTTTTCCTTTAAGGAGCAGGCAGCTGCGTGGATCTCAGCTCTCAGCCAGGGTAAAACCCCAACAAGACTGAATTATTTCACTGTATTCAATTGCTTTAAATAATTTTCAATGTAGTAACAAAAAAGACATGCCGTTTCTTATAGGCTGATACTCTTATAAGGCACTAAAATAAAAATGTGTGGCTTTTCCCCGTCACTATATTTAATATCTTATTTTTTCTTGTTAATTTTAGAAACCATCTGCAAGGATAAAGCTTGGCTCACCCAAATCTGTCACTGTAACAATCTTATCAAATGACAATGCCTTTGGAATAATTTCTTTTGACATGGTATGGCTTTTTATATGGTATATGTGAAAATTTTAGAAAACAAAAATGTGAGATTTTCAAAGGTGCTGGTTAGTTATTCAACTGAATCCCTTGAAAACAGAGTCTGAGTTACATCTTTGAAAACGTCTCTGGAGGTAATTCATACCTATGTATGTAGTTTATACACCTGTACAGCTTTAATACTTCTATTCACTTTTAGGTGTTGACATGTAGCCTGGCACCCTCACATTTGGCTGAGTATCTATGTTGCTCATCTCAAATATAATACTTTTTAAAAGCTGTTCAGTGCCACTGTCCCTCATCTGTAAGTCAAAATGTAAATATAGTAGGGAAGGAGGGAGGTGAAGTATCACAGGAAAATGAAAGATGCGGTTTGGAAATCCTGAAAATATTTGCATTTTCTGATATTAAATGAGTAATTTTATACTTAACTCTCAAGTTAAGAGAGCAGTATCATGGTATATGCATCGTATAAGACCTTCTGCAAAAAGATACTGGTGTGAGTCTATTGGAGTGATGGATATTTGCAGTAACACAGAGTTTGTCTTGGAAGGAAGAGAAACAATGTCATATTGCCAGTGTAGTGGCAGAATAATCTTTGCTGAAAGGACCTCCCTCAAAAAACACAAGGATGCAAGAAATTTTTAGCACCTTAGTACTAAGCCCTGAGTTGGTGTGATTCTTTGAAAGCTTTCAGCTACCACAGTTTGACAGACGAGACTCCATTTATGGCTAGTTATCTAATAAATGACTTTTTAATGGAGAAAACCGATTTTTAACGGGGTTAGGAGCTCCTATAAATACCAGTGCTAATATGCCAGTGCTTTGTGTGTGTGTAGGCTATGTAAATTTACCAAAAAAAGCCCCAAACCATTCTACTTGCATAACTTATGATAATTTTTTTTATCTGAAATCTTTCAAGCTTTCTATTAGCTGAACTAATTGGTTGCTAGGAAATGTATGCCATCAGTGGACTGGTTTGCAGACTGGATTAACTTGTCTGTGGGAGTTTGGTATTTCTATGGTAACAGTTTCTTCCTTCTGCTGTGATATTTGATCTGTGCCTGATTGCCTGTCCCTTTTCTTCCTCATTAGCCTGCCTTAATCACAGTGAATGAGCCCCGGGGCAGAAATGAATTTGTGCCTCTCACTCTAATTAGGGAGAGGGGAACCTACGGGACGGTGGTCGTAACTTTTGAGGTGAGTTTATCAAAAAGGCTTCATACCTCAGTTGGATGAAACTGTGAGGCTGTAATCACGACTTACTGAAGTGTCTAGAAAAGTAAAGGAGGGGTAAAACACCTATGTCTATAATTTTTAAATCAGTTTCATAAAATGGAAAGATATTATCTGTCGAAGGGAAACTATTGTAGCTATCGGACTGTTTAATTTGAGGGAAAAAATCTAATTACTGAACTAAGTGTTCTCTGTTATTTAAGAAGTTATTTAAGGTAGACTTAATTGGTGTTACTAGAAAAATGTGTATCAAGTGGGTAAGAAATGTCTTATTTAATATGTCTTCAAAATTTATATTTTACAAATAAACATCTGAGTGAGTCTTTAGTACCTGTGACAATTTATAACATGTGAGTACGAGGGCTTGGTATTTGTTGAAATTCTGTATCTGTTAAGACTGCAGTTTGAATCCCCAGAAACTTCTCTGCTCATGTTTAGGCTGATATTAATGTACTTGCTTTGAAAGTGATGCAATTATTTTCTTTACTGTTTTTGTTGTGCCTTCTTTTTTTTTCCTTACCTGAATTCAATTCTAAAGCATACCTTAAAATTATATATAAATTCTTTCATATGGGTATTTCTTTATTAATGATCTGGTCTTATACATCACCAAGGGCTTGATCTACCTGTCAAAAATCTGAAAAGATTAGTACTGGATTTTATTGCATACTAAGTACAGCACCTATAGCTATATATATTTATGTAGTTAAGTACAGAATGAGATAATTTATTCTAGGTCTATTTGGTTTAAGTTCCAATAAATTTTATTACCTGCCCCATTGATCCATCTGACAGTGGTATTTGTGTTTACAAGACTTCGTAAAAAAATTCACCATTTTACCTCTAAGGGGCTTTCTAATCTTCTAGGTTTCACTATTAGATGTATTATTTTCAGTATCACAAGTCAAGATAGACAGGACACAAACCCACTGACTGCTATTACTTTGTCTTGCAACTTATAAAATACTGGTGATTTTAATGAGAACGAATGTACTTTCTGTTAGGTCAAAGGGTCAATTATTCATTAGTAGACACTCATAAGCCTATATAGAAGTAGTTTTCTTCCTCTTTTTCTGGCAATGCACAGTTTCTGATGAGTGGTTACTCTGACTTAACCCATCTGCCAAAGACAAAAAGCAGATTTTCATGACTGAATGTTTGTACCTGTGAGCCGGTGACTGAAAGGATGGTCATTTGTGAGGCATTTCACACGCTGTATGCTGATCATGGCACTTGTGTTTGATGTTTATTCTGGTTTTTACGTGTTTCTTATGGTGAAAATCAATTATTTGCAGATAGAAGATGGACCAAACCCAGCTGAAGAAGACTTAAGTCCAGCTAGGGGAAATATCACGTTTACCCCTGGGAGATCAATGATGATTTGCAATGTAACAGTGCTTGATGATCAGGTAAAAACAAGTTGACTTCATTTTTATTTTGGATATGTAGAAGGTTAACTGCTGTTCTGGAGACACTTAGAGTAATAGAGTTATAAGAGTAATAAAACCAAAATGCTTGGTTTAAATAACCTTCAAGAGTGCTTCTGCTTAATAAAGTCATGTTAAATTTTGGCTCTGTGAGGTCTCATTTTTACTCCTTCTAATGCTACCTCTGTAATTCTCATCAATGAATATTGTTAGTTTCTGAACATATCCTGGCTGCAACGACTAGATCTGTTAGGTGCTACTGCAGTAAATGTGTAAGTAATCAGGAAAGCATTGTACTTTTTTCCACGTGGAACACTAGAGTTCCTTTTACAGCCGAGTTTGATGGTCTTGAACTAGGTATAAGCTTATCTGTTAATTTTTTCTTGCTGTATTTAACTTTCCTCTACTTCTTTTTAAATGTGCTCTGCTTCTCCCTACTTGTATGCCTTGCAAGTCTGGGTTATGTTTCTAGAATGAATTCAGGCTCTCCTTTTTTGTCTTTTCCTTAGGCAAAAGGAACATAATCATAATATTACATATGTGAAGTGGTTTTTGTTGCATCCTCAGTGATGCCTGTGCGACTCCTTAACTTCCATTATCCTTGGATAAGACCCCAGTTTATCCTTTATGACCTTGACTGGCTGGCTCTCCTTCACATGAAGAGCAGACATGTTATATTTGCCACTGAAGAAAGAATATAACATACTGAATATTCACAAAGAAAAAGAAAGATTTTTGAAAATCAATGTTTTTATATAGATATATTATCAGGGTATAAACATATTTTTAAAAAATACTTCTAGAAATAGATAAGATTCATAAAATAAACAGGCAGTCTCAAGCAGAGTACAAACAATAGGTGACAAGTAAATTTTTCAGTTTTTAGATTGGTCTTTAAAAAAAAAAGTTTATATGGTGTGAGTATTTGTTTCAGAGTAAACAAAACGTATTCTTCTACTTTTCAGTTAATGATTTTCATTGTTGTTACACATACTTCCCTGGTTTTGCGTTTTCTTAAATTTGTAGTGGGGATGAGAGAGGAAAAAGAGGCAGCAAAATGGCTAAATATTGTACAGAACAACTTAATGAGGGATTTCACAAGAAAAACAAAAATATAGCAAAAAATGCCCCCATCTTGGAAGTCAGCAACTTTAAGGAACTTTTTTTGCATATTTCTGCAGTTTTTTGTATTTTTCTGAATTGGGTCTCACTTTTCCTGCAGAAGTTAGGGGGCTGGGGATCTGATCTCTGTAGCACCACGTTTATAGTAATTTTATTGTATACATTTCCTTTCTTTTAACTGAAGAATAATGGAAACTTTGTTAAGAGAAAATGAAAGAGGCGAGGCAGCACTGGAAATCCTTTGTATTGCTGCCTTTGAGTTGAGTGCTTTTCTAATTGGTCAGTCATGATGCCTTTAAGAGCTCCAGAATATCCCATTTATGCGAGATACTAAGGTGTAAACCACAAGAAGACATTTTGGATGTCTCTCAATGGATATTTTTGCGGTGTAAGATGGTATATTAATTAGTGAACCGCATGAAACTTAAGTTTAGCACCTATTGTGGTGAGGCAAAATACCCGTGTTGTACCTCAGCTTAGGGGAGAGGTGACTGGGAGCTTCCAGATCTCACACTGACAAAAAAAGAACCTGCGCCAGTCAACAACATTGTGCAAGTTTAAGTGCCACAAGCCAAACAAAGGGCAGAATTGGCATCAGCTGTAAAGGCAGTGGCATGCCCACTCTCTTAGCCCTAGAAAAGGATCTGAGGGTGGCCAATTAGCAAATGAGTGTGAAAGAGAAGAAATATTGGACAGCAGGGTTTTCAGAACTTTTTTAGCTCGGTAAACAAAAGTGCATGAAAAGGATCTGTCAGCTTTATAGCAGAGTATTGCCATTAGCAAGAAATAAGTAATTTTGTCCTGGGATTCCTCTGCAAAGCAAATAATAGTAGTTTCCAAGAGTCTACAGCAAAGATGAGTTGTGAAGTTCATAAATAATTTTTAAAGATTTACTGTTTACCTATATGTATTAATATTTTTTTTTCCTTTTTTCACTTAAATAGGTTTAGCAAATCAGGATTTGGTAAACCAAATGTACTAACATAAAGCAAGAAACCTCATCCTTAAGTTCTGTAATTTGCTGTTTACAAGCCACTCTGTTATCTGCTGCATCAGATATTGGAGAAGAAACAGCTAAAGCTAAAATGTCATTTTAAACATCAATTTTGTAGAAATCCCAGAGACTAATTGCTAAGCTCCAGAAAACACTTTCTCAGATCTGTGATGGAAATTTTTGGATGTTACTGTGTCTGAATGTAGGAAATGTTTCTTTTCCACTTGGGTTTGGACAAAGTAGGTTGTGTCCATAAGTTGTTCCTGTTCTCTCAGTCATCCCTAGAGATAAATAAGTATCAACACCAGAAAAACCAACGTGAAACCTAACTAACATGCAGGAGTGTTTGTTTCCAAATTGAGGTGGTTTCCAAAAGTGAGTTTTGGATCTTCTCATAGTCTCAAGTTGGAAAGGTGACAATTTTTTTTTGTGATTCTTGCCTAATTTTTCTTCTTCTTTTGTTTGGCTTTCCAAGCTTTTTCATATTGCCAGAGCAAAAATTACATTTTAGAAAATGGAAACATTCAGTGTTGCAAAGGGTTTTGCAGCCAAAGTTAAAAGCAACACGTCTCTCCTGTTTTAATATGAAATGAGCAGTCATGTTGGTATTATTTCCCTTCTCTGCAAAATATGTAAAATAATATTTCTTAGTAAGAGTGCCCTGCATGTATCTGAAATGTGACTTATACCTGGTTTCTAATATTACTTTTCCAGACACCTGAAAATGATGAACTCTTCGTTGTTTATCTGAGGAGCGTGGAGGGAGGGGCTGAAATCAACAGCACAAAGAATTCTGTTCAGATCAATATTAGGAAAAATGACAGTCCTGTGCGTTTCACTCAGAGTTCTTACATGGTGCCTGAGGAAGTCGGCGTGGTAACAGTTCAAGTGGTTCGTGGTAGGGATGTCAGTGGAAAATTAATTGGACCTGATGAACACGAAGTCTCTGTCAGTTACGCCATCGTAACTGGGAACTCAACAGCACATGCACAGCTGAATGTAGACTTCCTAGATCTACAGCCAAATACAACTATTGTTTTCCCACCTCTAGTTCATGAAACCGATATAAAATTCAAGATCCTTGATGATGCCATACCAGAAATTGCTGAGACCTTTCAGATCGTGCTCCTTAAGGACACTCTGCAGGGAGATGCTGTTTTGGTTAGTCCATCTGTTGTTCATGTCACCATCCAGCCGAACGACAAACCGTATGGAGTGCTGTCAATCAACAGCATCTTGCTCGCTCAGACTGTTGTCATTGATGAAGACCAAGTTTCAAGGTACTACAGATCTTCAGACCTCCGATCTGCTGAGATGAAGAGATTTGTTTGGCAGTGTTAAGCGTCCTTAGGATTTCATTGGCAGCCGTTATAAAATCAGTGCTGAAAATACAATGTAGAAATCACTTCCTGTGTTATTCTTATCAACTGCAGCTGCAAAGATTTCAAGGAAGTGGGAATGTCTAATTACACAGGAAGTTTTGTAGTATCTATGAACTGCATGTAAAAACTGCAAATATTTAATCACCTTATCGGAACAGTGAAAAACCCTTAATCTAAGGCAGGATCAATGAATTTGTGATGCTTGCTGCCACACACCGGTTTACATGAGCAGGAAATAGATTTCTGGCTTCCTTCCCCAGTAAATCTTGGTATTTAATATATATAAAATTAATCTCTGGTTAAAAACCCTCAAAAATATCCAAAAACAAACCCAGAAAAAAACCCACAGAAACAACAAAAAGGTGTTAGATGTCTCCCATTAAGTACATAAATATTTGTAATTTTACAGAGAGATTAAAATCAAAGCTCTGTACAGATTTTACAGGTAGGACTCATACACAGTGTTCAGAGTCTCAGTAAAATGGTCCACTTTTAGCTATCCATGGTAGTTCACCCCCAGAGAAACAGGTAGCGTTTCCTATCCTACTACGAACAATTTCAAAGTAAATTGAAGTAAGTATTCAAAGTAAGTAGTAGTATGTAGAGCTGAACACTTCAGTATTCATCTTTCTTTCTTATACAGAGTAAAAAAATAAAATCTTGCTTTCTAAATTCTTTTAAGTCATGATTCCAGACTTCCTTTTGTAGTTAAGTGCTCGTCAGGTGCAGTAAACATGACATTTTCAGTGTCAGAAATATCACAGAATCAGTATTTCGGTACAGAGGCAAATAGTTAATCCAGAATCATGTTAATAGAGAAAAAGTTTTCTGAAATTTGCCCTGTGTTTCTGGAGACAGATGTAAGACTTGCCAAGTCTCCACTTCTCACTGTCTTTCTTGCTGTAAACAAAAAAAGTTCTAACAAATATCTCTAGAAACACTCCAGAGAGCTCCTAAGAACTCAAAGAACAGTCTTGGAGGTATGTTATGATTTAATAAACTTTAAGTTACCTGACTCAGTTCCAGCAGCTAACATTTATTCCACCTAAGTCAGTGTAGAGCTTTCAGGGAACTGATCCCTATGCAAACCAATATAAACTATAATTTCATATTCTGTGTTTTTATTTTCATTCCAAACTGTAGGTTTGAAGGGATCACGATCGTAAGAAATGGTGGTACACATGGAAATGTTTCTGTTAGCTGGGTTGTAGTCCGAAACAGCAGTGATCCCTCACCTGTAAACTCAGACCTGGTTCCAGCAAGTGGGGAGATAAGTTTTGGTCAAGGACAGATGCTGGTAACGCTTCCTCTGAACATTGTTGATGACGACATCCCAGAAGAGGCAGAGCCCTATCTGCTGAAACTCTTGGCTCATACAATACAGGGAGGTGCAGAAGTCGGTGAGCCATCTGAGGTGAGTTTGCTTTTAGAGTTCGTTTTGAGAAGGTAATAGGAATTGATAGGTAGCAACTTTACCCCTTTTGGTAGCATCCCTTGATTGGCTAAACTGGCTAAAGAGTTTGGGCTTGAATATAAAGCAAACAAATTAGTCCTTAATATAATCTTAGGTGGTCGGGTCACCTTCCCTGGATGTGTTTAAAAAAGGGGTAGATGAGGTACTTAGGGATCTGGTTTAGCATAGAACGGGAATGATTGGACTTGATGATCTTAAAGGTCTTTTCCAACCTTGTGATTCTGTGATTCTGTATATAGAACCATATCCAAAGTATTTGGCTTAATAAAATATACAAAGCCAGGACCTTTCTAAAACGTGGGTAGCGTTCAGTTTAGCATCTTCCTGACATACATACAGCATTGCATAGATGCTGCCTTGAGTTGTTGCTTGCTGAGAGAAGGCAGGAAAGTTGCTTTCACTTGGTCCCTTGCTGTCTCCATGAGTGCTGGAATGTTTTACACCGAGTACTGGCTTCAGGAGGAGGGGTTGGTGATTAAGACGGTGGCCTGTGATGTGTTAAATAAAGGCTGGCGAACGTTGCTGATGGTTTTGTGATCAAGCCCCTGCTTTTGTCTTCCTCAAAAAATGGCTGGAATGAACTCGGTGAATAAAATGAAATTTTTCACCATCCGAAACATTTAAAAATGATTCAGTGTGGCTGCTGAAGCAAAAAATCAGTTATTCAGAGCTCCTTCCAGGACGTGGATGATGCATAGTGGGAAAGTTGCCATTGTCAGAGCTGTGCTGCTTGTGTACAAAGAATACTTTGGGGCTGTCAATCTGATTTCTTTCTTGAGTGCCAGTTGACTAAGGAGAAAAATGTATGGTGACAGTCAGGACATGCTTTCACGAACACATGAAAACTATGATATATAGCAATATAGCATTTAGACTAAATAAATGATGCTGTTTTCTGTTTTGCAGCTTCTGTTTTACATTCAGGACAGTGATGATGTTTATGGCCTGATAAACTTTTATCCTTTGGAGGATCAGAAGATTGAAAGCAATCCCACGGGACGCTTTTTATCCTTGAGTTTTGCAAGGGAGAGAGGAACAGTTGGAGACGTGCAGTTGGTTTATACTGCACTGTATATTCCAGCTGGAGCTCTGGACCCCGAGAGAGCAAAAGATGGCATTTTAAATATGTCTAGAAGAAGCGTTCTCATGTTTCCAGAAGGAAAAACACAAGATACTTTAAATATACCAATAAGAAATGATGCATTTCTTCAAAATGGTGCCCATTTCCTCATACAGGTATCTGAGATGTGATTTGGGGTGGATTTTTAGCCTGGGTAATATAAAGGATATGCTTTAATGGTGTTTCCTTCCCTTTTAGTTTAATTTAAGTAACCATACATGTTTTTTTTTAAAAAAAGGTCTGTAACTAAGAAAATATTTTTATTTAGAAACAGCTTCCATAAATATGCCATAAAGAGCTCTACTCCTAATCATTATTTACTAATTATACCATTTTAAAAAAGAAATAGAGTGTTTTAACAGGGTTAAGGTATTAATCATGGAATTCAGCAAAATTAGGTCAGTTGCAGAGGCTAGTTACCTTTTAAGGTAAGTTCCTCTGTCTACCCCTTGGCTTTCAGTTTAACTGAATTAAGGTTCTTAAAACTGAACATTTTACACCTGAAAAAATCTACAGAATTTAAATTTCTACATCCAAGCCCCTTTTAAATGATATGTTACAAATAACACCGTGGTGTGGACTGTGGAGAAGATGTGCATGCGATAAGCATTCCAGAGTGCAGGCACTTTGCCTGGCTTTTCAAACTGTGGATTCCAGGGAGGTGGGGGGTGTTCTGTACTTTCTCCATGAACCATAAAAATCTTTTTGTTTGAATAAACAAAATCAGAGGGCCTTTCTAGCACAGAAAATTCATTTAGAGACTCAGAGAAGGAAGAAAAATACCCCTATTTATCACTATGACAATCCTTCTACATTGTGAATAAATGATAATCTCAGTGAACATGTTTAGAATGAGAAGATTACAGAGTTTGTACTGGGTACAATAAAGGATCAGCTCAGGAATCATGGGAGGAGGAGTGGAGGAGGAAATGAAGCTTAAACACAGCTAGAGAATGGAGAGAGGAACTGGAAAAGTGAGATTAACATTCTTCAGTGACATCTTCAATTAAATAACCTACTGTAGTCTGAGGCACAGGTTTTGGTATGGACAAGAAGATTAACTGATTTAATAATAACCACTCATCATTATTATTCAATTCACTCTGCATTCTTTTTTCCTCATGAGATGATGTGCTTAAAAGGAAACACTGAGCTAAAAAAAAAACCATAATAAATTTCTCAAGTTCTTCATTAATCATTGCTTTAATCTCTTAATAAAAGTGCATTGTTTTGGCTGTGTAGTATCTCAGAAGCTTCACTGAGCTGACAACTACACCACGGTCCACCTCCATACTGCTAATTGCAGGATCAGGGCAATTTTCTGAGAAAGATTAGAAAAGAAGCAAAACAAGCAGTCCCATCATCTGTTCCACAAACTCTCAACAAGTAGCTGGTGTGGCTGTGAGTCAGTTGTAGAGGATACAGGATTTGTAAAACAGTCCTATCATCAAATAAAATTTGCACGAATGTGTGTGTTTGTTACTCAACCAGTGGTGGGGAATGAGAGGTTCAGTCCAGGTACTTTATATAGATTGGTTTTAAGGATCAAATGGCTTTAAAAACCATCAGATGAAATGGTGATTCATGATTGCTACAGGGCTTTAAATTCTCCCACTAAAACCTTGTTATGTGATGCCATCTGATTACTCAAATCTAAAAACTTCCTCGTGGGAGCTGTAAGGTTGTTGTCACTGGGGGCTTGTGCCCCAGCAAAGTATTTGCAGAAGTATATGCAAATCAGTTATGGAAACTTTATAATGATGGAGGTAGAGAGAATCATGTGGTAAAAATATATATTTGAAAGCAGTATTTAATCAAGCAAGTCCTGCTCTCCTTTGTCATCAGTGCTGCCGGGTTAGTGAGTGATACATCCCATTCAAAGGAAAGGCAAACATTTTTCCATTTCTTCTAAGAATCAACAAACTATCTTGTGTGGTAACACAGGAGGAGGTTATGGTTTAGAAATACTGTACTGATTTTCAATTCTGAATGCAGTTCTGCTGTATTAGTTCATAGAGATAGAGATGTCTTTAAAGTTGTATGAGAGAGAAAAGAGGGTTGGATCATTCCTTGGCTTCATCAGAAGCTGTAAATTATTGAGGTTCCATTAGATTTTTATCAATGCCTGGCACAAAAAAAAAAAAATGAAGTTAGGACAATAGTCTGGGCCACTCATCAAATCAGTGCTCTTGTTCATAGATACAGTAATGAATCAGCCCATCAGGAAGGTTCAGTCGCCTGCTCTGGCTGGATCCATGTTTAGTTATGTACACTAACATGAGTTTCTGGGAGGTATTCCTTCCATTCTGCCAACAGAGCTCAATGGTAGTCTCCACTTCATCCCTGTCCTGGTTTTGGTCAGGATGGAGTTAATTTCATTTGTAGCAGCGGATGGGATGCTGTGTTTGAGAGTTAAAATGAAAGCAGTGCTGGTAACACCCTGATGTTTTTAGTTGCTGTCAGACAGTCAAGGACTTTCTCAGCTCTTCATGAGAAAGGAGGGGTGAAGCCAGGACAGGTGACCCAACTGGCCTAAGAGAGTATTCCATGCCAATGACCTCCTGCTCAGGATATCGGGGGGCTGACGGGAGGAGGACAGTCAAGGACTTTCTCAGCTCTTCATATTTCTCTGTTAATGAGAAAGGAGGGGCTCTGGGTGGCAGGGCCTGAGTTGTGGGTTTGGTGAGAAACTGCATCCTGTATCAACAGCTTCATATATTTTTGCTCTGAAGTCCTGTTAGCATTGTTATGTTGTATCTTTCTGTTATCTTAGTAAACTATCCTTATCCCAACCCACGGGCCTCTTATTTCTTGGTTTGGGGTTATTTGCCCCTTCCTCTTCCTTTTCCCTTCCCTTACCTCTCACCCCCACCCCCCCTTCCCTTTTCCCTGCTCTTTTTCTTTAAGGAGCAGGCAGCTGCATGGATCTCGGCTCTCAGCCTGGGTGAAACCACAACAATCCCTCCAAAACAACTACTCACATGTATTTGTAACAGCAATGTTGACAGTAAGAAAACATTGTTTTGGAGATATTCATGTGAAACTTCACTCTGAAGTGTTGGGATTGCTCTGACTTGGTACTATGGCTTCTTCTCTAATTTCTCTTACTTTTTCCTACAGCTGGAGAAAGTTGAGCTGGTGAATAGGAGGCCTCTAGTCCCACCTCTGAGTCCTAGATTAGGGGAGATTCGAAATATTTCCCTGAGGATTACTCCAGATATTGCAAATGGAGAAATAGGCTTTACTAGCAATCTTCCAGTTATTGTTTCTGAACCAGAAGATTCCCTGGCTACAGTGGTAAGTAAACCTTTTTAAATTGTCCCTCACTGTGAAAAATTTAGTTGGAGAAAGGGAAGTTTGCTATATTCAGTGCAGCATTTGGAAGTTAACGTGAGGAAAACCCTTCCTATAAATTCTGTGTGATCCCAGTTATTCCCTTGCTTGGGGAAAAAAAAAAAAAGGAAGGGGATGGGGAAGGGGCAGGGGAAGGGGAAAAGAGGAAGGGGAAAGGGAGGGGAAATGAGAGGAGGAAAGGAAGGGAAGGCAAAGAGGGAAAAAAAGTGGCTGTAAAATTAAGGTCTGAATTAATATGCTACTCATTATCAGAAAGGTCAGTGTGCTTTCATCCAAACCCAGTTAGGTCTTGATGCTCACCCACAACAAAAAAATGCTGAAGCCAGCTTTAATCTCCCTCACCAACTGCAAAGGTAGTAATGTAAAGTAGGACTGGTAGCAGTCCTGAATTTTAATGGAAAAGTCTGGATCTTACAGTTGATTGACTTCCATGTGAACATTTTTTTTTTTGGCTTGCTGGGTGTGTTTTCCAGCAGTTGTGCTTATTAGTTTTCTGAGAACCTAAAGAATAATTTTCATAAGCATTGACGTCCATCTGAGTGCCTTAGTCCCAGCTGGAGAATTTTTTAAAATCATTCTTTTGTTTATATTTCACTTTTTTTCCCCCGGTTATCTTCACTGAAACCTTCCCACAAATCCTGAATGAATGAGATAGATAATTTGTTTCTCATTCTCAGATTAAAACTGCTACTTCATTTAGGCAGCGTACAGGTTGCACAGCAGCATAATAACCAGAATTATTAGCTATTAGTTCTGTTATATTACAAAACTAGATTTTGTCTTGAGGAGGTGGGCACTGATTAAATCAGTCATACAAGGCTTTTTGTGTTTATAGTTGCATAGTTATTTGTGATATAATCTGTCATCTCCAGTGTGTAAGTGTATATATGATAAAAGTATATAACCACGGTAAATGGTTAAAAGGATGAGTTCAGTACATATTTTCACTGGCATGCTACCTTTGATTTCACCTCATAGTAGGTGCAAGTAAAAATCCCAACCTGAACATTTTTTTTTAGGCTCATATGCAAATAGTGATGTGCAAGGGGGTAATTTAATTGTTTTTGCATCTGCTTTTTTTTTTGCAAGTCACAGCAGATTCCTGTGTTTCATAGGTACCCATTGCATTGCATCGAGATGGGACTGATGGTCAAGCAACCGTGTTTTGGAGTTTAAAACCCTCTGGCCTCAACCAAAAGGCAGTAACACCTGATGATATAAGTCCCTTTAATGGCTCTGTTGTTTTCTTATCTGGGCAAAGTGATACAACAATCAACATCACTGTTAAAGCTGATGATATACCAGAAATGAATGAAACGGTGTTGCTAACTTTGGACAGGTATTGTACCCTGTTGTATGTAATCTCTGTTCATCTCTATCAGTTGTAATATTCAATTTATATATAAGGAATTAGCATAGTATTAATTGAGAGGTATTGCCTATATTGTGGTGATAAGTGTTGAAGTAATATTGGATTCAGACTGTGTGTGGCTGGAAATCAATGTAAAAAACTGTGAAGTATTTATTATATAATGACTTCATTTTGTTTATATTTTGATGAAAATAATTTATGCTATTTTAAAAGTTCTTTCAGCTTTGACCTTTAGTTACTTTAGCTCTTTGTTATATATTTTCAGAAAAATAATACTTAGTGACATGGGGGGGAAACTATAATGAAGAATAGAAAGCAATGCTTAACTGCATTCCTGACAGAAAAAAATGTATGTCTAGGGTGCTGTTGCAGAATTACATCAGGTTTTTATTTGTTTCTTTGTTCTGTGAGTTCAGTATTGCTTGCTCTTGAAAATCAGATACTCCCATCACAAGTCCTGGCTTGCAAAATAGCCCAATGTGACCACTACCACACTTGCTGGCTACAAAGAGAGTAGCAGTTGCTGTATAGTCTCCCTTCTGCATGAGATCATGATTATGGGATAATTAAGACTGCAAGGGGAGATGCTGCTATCTGCCTGTGAGTGTGTGCTACTCAGAACACTTAACCAAGAGCATATTTCCTATTTGATTTACTAGCAGGAGAGTCTTGACTTTGTTTTCTGTCCTGCTTTCAACAACTCAATTGTGTGTATAGTAGATAAATACCATCATTTCTACTACCTTCTGTTCATCTAGGGTACATTTTTCTACTTTTTTCTGGAAACATAACAATAGGGTCTGCCAGCAGGAATCTCCACATAGAACATCTACTACTTAGTCCTTACTTTCATGGAAGTATTTTTGTCCAATATAGGAAACACAAGCTAGCTCTTGGGACCATCAACACCGGCTATGCATGGTGATTACCTGTGAGGAGGCTATCAACCAGCTCCTCAAGCTGTTGCTTATTCTGTTTCAGAAAGCCTGGTTTTTGCATGCAGGAAAGATGTTACTGCTCTGCAAGCTTGGACTGCTTCTCCAAAAGCTGGCTGATGGATGCCTGTAGTGCAAAATGAGTTGTTTCATTCTATCTTGGCTGCTCGCTGTGTTGAAAGGTCCATCCTGTTCAAGACAAAACCAAATGGAGACTATTGCAGGCAGTTCATTTCTGCTTTCCTGCTTCATCTCAAGGAATCCACTAGTGTCTCTGCCACAAAGGGGAAACTAAGATTAGAAATGATGATGAAAGTTGTGAAGAAGTTGTGTAAGGTGGCCAAAAACTAGGAGTGGAGAGGTACTAAGCAAATGGGTTAGGGCACTCCTTGTCATCAGTACAGGCTGGAAAATGATGTGCTAGAGAGCAGCCCTGCAGAGAAGGACTTGGGGGTGCTGGTGGATGAGAAGCTTGACATGACCCTGACAATGTGCTCTCACGGCCCAGAAGGCCAACCGTGTCCTGGGCAGCACCAAAAGGAGCATGGGAGCATGTTGAGGGTGGGAATTCTGCCCCTCTACTCTGCTCTCTTGAGTCCCCAGCTGGAGTGCTGTGTCCAGTGCTGGACTCCCCAACATAAGGACATGGAACTGTTGGAATGGGTCCAGAGGAGGCCACGAAGACCATTAGAGGGCTGGAGCATCTCTCCTGTGAAGCCAGGCTGAGAGAGTTGGGGTTGTTCAGCCTGGAGAAGAGAAGGCTCTGGGGTGATCTTATAGCAGCCTTCCAGTGCCTGAAGGGGATACAAGGAACCTGGGGAGGGACTTTTTTAGAAGGACAGGGAGTAATAGGATGAGGGGGAATGACTTGATATTGGAAGGGGTTAGATTTAGGGTGGGTATTAGGAAGAAATTCTTCACTATAAGGGTGGTGAGGCCCTGGTACAGGATGCCTTTGAGCAGCCTGGTCTGGTGAGATGTGTCCCTGCCCATGGCAGGGGGGTTGGAACTTGATGGTCACCCAAAACATTCTGTGATTCTATAAATAAGTAGACAGAGGAGGTGGACAGCATAAAAGATGAACTTTTTAAGTTTGGAGAGCTCTGCAGGTGTGTGTAAGTACAGATTTCTGCTGTATATTCTGACTAGCAAGCTCAGGCTGTGCCTTGGAAGTGACGGCTGCAGTGAGCATTGAGCTGGCAGCTGAACAGACGTAACCACTGTTCTGCTGTTGCTGTGTTTGGTGGGAGTTGCAGGTTCTGCTGATCATGAAGTGGTTGGTGAGAAGGGTGCCAGCCATAAGCAGCTTTCCCACACTTGGCGAGGTCAGAGAGTGAAGTAAGGAGCAGGTGGTCTGGCCTGGAAAAAAGAAGTAAACAAGGAGGAGATCAAATCTGAGCTTTTCTCTAGGCCTGGATGGAGTACCCTGAGGCCAGGAGTGAAATTTGGCAACTTTCACATTGGCAGAAGCGATGAAATGACTGTGAAGATCATCCCCTCAGCACTGGGGATGACTCTTCAAATCAGGGCTGAGGGATGCTGGCAGAGTTATGTGTGTAAGCTTGTGGTATTGCTGCCTGCATAGCTTGTGTTTTCTGGATGAACAAGACTTCAGTTTCCAAGGCTGGCAGCCAGCACCTCGCAGTAGTCATGAATTAGCATGAAGACAAAGATGCACTGTGCTGTGGATGTGCTTGTGCTGTTCTATAAACTGTAGCATAAGTCAGTAGGAAAACAACACGTAAGGACTTTATCTGAACTGTAGACATAGAAATACGTTCTTAAGCTTTCTATTTCTTGCAATCAGTAATAGCATGGTTAAAATAATAAAAATAACCAGTGCTGACACGGTGTCCTGGTTTCAGTCAGGATGGAGTTAACTTCTTTTGTAGCAGCAGATGGAATGCTGTGTTTGAGGGTTAAAATGACAGCAATGCTGGTAACACCCTGATGGTTTTAGTTGCTGTCAGGCACTCAAGGACTTTCTCAGCTCTTTGTATTTCTCTGTTAATGAGAAAGGAGGGGACGAAGCCAGGACAGGTGACCCAAACTGGCCAAAGAGAGTATTCCATGCCTATTACCTCCTGCTCAGTACAAAGGGGGCTGATGGGAGGGAGAGGAGCAGCGGCAGCTCCAGGACACGTGGCTTTTGGGGATGGTTGGGTTCTGGGACAGCTCTGGGTGGCACGGCCTGAGCTGTGGGTTCAGTGAGAAACTGCATCCTGTATCAACAGTTTCATAGATTTGTTGCTCTAAAGTCCTGTCAGCATTGTTATATTTTATCTTTCTGCTATTCTAGTAAACTGTCCTTATCCCAACCCATGGGCTTTTGGTTTCTTGGTTTTGGGTTGTTATTTGCCCCTTCCTTTTCCCTTCCCTTCCCTTCCCTTCCCTTCCCTTCCCTTCCCTTCCCTCACCACCCCTACACACTTCTCTTCCTTCTCTTTTCCTTTAAAGAGCAGGCAGCTGGCTGAATCTTGGCTCTCAGCTGGGGTAAAACCATGATACATGGTTGTATTATTTACAGCTCTGTGGTGTTGTTAAGGCAGTACACATTTTAAACAAGTTTAGTTGCATCCATAGCTATAAAAGAAACTTTCCAAGCCATTAAAAATAGTATTGTCCACCTTTTCTCTATTGGCCATAGATACCAAAAATAACTCTGAATTATGTCCACAAAATATATGCCAAGGTGCACCATGAAGAATATGTTTCTAAGAAGACAGATGAGTAATAAAGAAGCATGATGGTCTTGTATGTGCTGAAGCTTCTTATGGTCTTTGTTTAGGGGCAGCTTCAGGTTGAATGTCTGCTCTGAATGAGCCTGAATTGAAACCGATCATAGATAAAGGCAAATGTCTAGTGAAATATATCAGAAAGACCTTGATCTTCTTGAGGAATGTAGGTGGAACAGGTCATGGAAGTTGGGCTTGTTCAGCCTGTAGAAGGTCCAGGGGACCTTATAGCGGCCTTCCAGTCCCTGAAAGGTGCCTATAGGAAAGCTGGGGAAGAACTGTTCCCACAGGCATGGAGAGATAGGATGAAGGGTGATGGTTTTAAACTAGAAAAGGGGAGATGTTGGTAGGATATTAGGAAAAAATTCTTCATTATGAGGGGGGTTGATCACTGGCACAGGTTGCCCAGAGAGGTGGTGGAGACCCCATCCCTGGAGAGATTCAAGGTCAGGCTTGATGAGTCTCTGAGTGACCTGATCTAGTGAAGATGCCCCTGCTCACTGCAGAGGGGTGGGACTAGATGGCCTTTAAAGGTCCTTGCCAACCTAACTTGTTCTATGATTCTGTGATTCTGTGAATACGCTTTGTGAAAGCCTGTGTAGGTAACAGGGCTGTTTGTTTTACCTGGTACTCACAAATAGAAATCCATTTAAAAAAACATTGTGTTTTCCTTCTGCACCACATATTCTACTGACAGTTGTCACCCCCCTCAGTAGGGTGCCAATACACACCTACCAATTTGGCAGTGAAGGGCCAGGACCCCCAGGGCAAGAGGGTTGTCTTTGCTCTCTTTGTGAACAGTGCCAGGAGTAAGAACTTGTGGACTTTGGGGTCTGGGTACAGCAATGTAGTGATAGATTGATAAATTTGTGAAAGTGATAATCCATGAAGAGATGACTGTTTAAGTAGTCCTTATGTTCAGAGTCTTCACTCATACAATTTAGGATGCCAGAACAGATTTACGTGTGCATATTATGGCCTAAATCCCACTCACTGTATATAATAAAGCAGAACTAAACCAGTGTAACATGGGGGTTTTTTATACTTCTGTTGATTTCTGTGATGTGATACCACTTTCCACAGGCTGAAATTCTTCCTTAAGTAAATTTAGAAATCAAATCTTTTTAAAATGGCACATGGAAAACACAGGTTTGACTGTTTCATTGTGAAATGTCTGGTAGTTTTTTGACATTTTTGTGTCTAAGAGATGACTCCATTGCAAAAAAGCTAGCAAAACATAGAAGGCCCATTTAAAGCCCTTAATTCAGGGCTCAGTTACTGTTTCTATGTCATGGGTTGCTGTCTGCACTGCCATGCACAAAACCACTAATAGGCTGCTCAATGGAGCTGGGATTTTCTCCTAAATTTGAGGTTTTCTGTGGGTGGTGTCTGTTTGAAGACTGTATCTTTTCTGATTAAGTAATTTTTTCTCTTAAGTAATAACATATGTGATGCTGTGCGGATTAAATCAGTGTAAGACAGATTTTTCTTTAAGGGTTTGATCAGACTTTGTTTTGATGAGGAAAAAAGCTATTTGAAAACAGTGGTGGAATGTTTAAATGAGAGCTGCTGGACTCCTGCTGCTGGCTTTTATTACTTTTCAAAATAACAATGACATATTTCTTCTGCTGTGAGTAACAAAAAATTAGAATGGGTTCCAAAATCAAATATTTTGTGGATTAAATCTGGGAGGAAGGTGTTCCCTCTGATGAGAAGCACGGTGGAATTTATGATGTGGCAAATCCCAATTAATCCTGTTCTTTAAAGCCAGGTCCGGCTAGTAATTAAATCAGTTGATAATCCTGAAGAAATTGAAGGGGTGAACGCTGGCTGCAAATCTGGGAAGCAAATGAATAACATTCCACAAGCAATCTGAATGCACCTTTTCCAAGACATCCTGACAGAAAAGAAAGTTTGTTAGGGAAGTGTGTTTTTAATAGTAGCAGCAGATTCTCAGTTGAGGTTCAGTTTCTCGGTTGCCTTTCAGAACACCCACTTTCTACAGAATTCCAGTTCTTGGCTCAAAACTGCCAAGTTCAACTGTGTGGCATCTCCTAATAATTACTATTTTATTTGCAAAAAAAATTTATTTTTTTTCCTAGTAATATTTATTTTATTATATCAAATAATATAATTATATCATTTGTATTTATTGATATAAATGTTAATTTGACAAAATTTATTTTATTTATAATTATTCATCCTAATATTTATTATTTATTTAGCTCATAATGATGTTGAAATTGCCGTGTTGTGTTAAACTCAGTCAGCTAGGGAGCCTGCTTTGGCAGGGGGGTTGGACCTGATGATCTCTCGAGGTCCCTTCCAACTCCTGTGATTCTGTGATAAATCTCCTTTCTGCTGTTTTGTGGCACCACATGTTTAAAAAAGCACGATAAATGTTTTGACACTTCTTTTAGCTGTAGTTCTTGCTAAATAATAATTAAAGTGGGGTTTTTTTGTAAAAAAAAAAAGATGTAAAACAAGGAGTCATGTGGGAAGTGTTCTTTTTGCAGGGGTCACATCACAGAAAACACAGATACGCAGTTTGAGGTTGCGTTTCTGGGGTTAGCATCATAAGCTGTGCTTATTGTCTGTGTCAAAAACGAACCTTCCTGCCCAGAGATGGCTGGTTTAGAGAAAAATTTAAGCTGAGGAGAAAGAAAAGGAAATGTTTTTTCCCAGTGAGGGGGATCTCCATGCTTCTGGTCTAGTAGTGGACCTCCTTCGAATGGAGTACAATGCGACTGTGTACAGGTTGTTTTAACTTTTATCCTGACTTCTGAATGTCCTCACCAGGGCAAACCATGAGTTTTGGAAGTTCTGAATAGCCATTTTTATTCCACTTCAACACTGCTGTCGTAGGAATGCCTAAAGAGATGGTTTCTCACCACAAAGAGTGAGAGAGGATTACACTCACCCTGTGCAGTCTGTGGAAGTTCAGAAGTCTACTCTGCAACAAAGGGGCTGGATGTGAACAGCCTGTTGTTCTTGGACGTTGTCAGGGCATGTGGCAAGAGCTGATGGCTGATGGGTTGTGTGGTGGCCTAGGGCCAGGAGCCCAGCCTGATAACTTGGCCATCCCACCACCTCCAGCAAGGCAGAGAGCAGGCTGCAGCAGCGAACTAGGAGTGACCTGAAGCCCAGGGCATCAGGCAAAGCCATGGTGGTGGGGTGTTTCAGGCCAGGAATCCATGTTTCTGCTGGATGATGGTCACTGGTGTCAGGTGCAGCCCAGTGACTGCCCGATAGGGTCCACAGAGAGGAGACAAATCCAAGGTCCAGCCAGGAAGTCACTTGGTGCCTTGTGGTCCAGGGATGCTATGACAGTTTATGTGGGTGTACCTCAGACTGTAGGCATGAGGGATCCTGTTGTGTATGCCATTTATTCCTCATGTAACAACAGGTTGGTTGCTTGGATTCAATTTTTCGTGGGCTATTTTATGCCTTTTTTGCATAGTAACCAACATTATTAAACGTTGTCAGAGCAGGGACAGCAATCCGTCCAGTCCCACAGAGAAAACATGGTTGGATCACTCAACCAACCAACCAAGTGACCCTAGTGTTGAAAGTGGGACTTGAACGGAGAAACCTCTGGAACGAAGGTGCTCTTTAGCAGGGGATGGGCTGAATATGAGTAGCTGCTTTCTGACCTGGTCTTCTGATCTTACACTGTGACTGTTGAGAAGTGATGAAGTACTACCAGTCTTCTCAGTCCTCTCAAGGATCCGCTTGAGATGCTCAAGGTGCACACCTCCTGGCACATTGAGACTGTTGTGTTTCTGCTGCCCTCTGTATTTCTGCAGTGCTGCCTTTGTACATTACAGCACATGATTATTATAGTTTAGTGCTACTCCTCAGTTCATCTCAACGTGCTTTTTGACTGAGCCATGTTGGGACTCACATGGTGTAACTCCATGAAGCTGAAAGACATTTTATTTCTGCTATGCCCTTTCACTTACTGATTAATTACTATGTCTTAACTACTTAAGCTTCTACATATGTAACAAAAACTCACTTAACATAATAGTTCATTCATATTCTCTGTTGTCAATTATATTACCAACAGTGTAATGATATAATTAAATCAAGTATTAACAATGGAATTTTCTTTTTGAACTTTTTGTTGAATGATCTTTTCATTCCAAAACTTTAATGGTTTTGAAACACTTTTGCATGTTTCTGAAGGAGAATGCCTTCAGAATTATTAGTATTTAAAATCTATTTAAAATCTTATGGTATTTAAAATCTAGCCTCACTGAAAATCAATAACAAATTTCTGTTAGTTCAGATCATGTAGTTGAAATAATGTATCTGCAGGTATATTTGCTTTATTTTCTTGGAATTTTGAGTGAAGTCTTGTCAGTATTGAATTCCAGACCTGAGTTCTTTTTGATATTAGTGAAGTCAGAATTTCACTTTATAAACAATTTCACTTTATAAAGAACAGAGCTTTATAAAACTCCACCTGTTTATGGTGTTTTGATAGAAGATACAGGTTTTATATTTAATTAAAAAGAAGAAATCAAAATTCATGCTTGCCATATTGCAGAACAATACTACCTTTCCATCTGACTCAGTGTGGTAGTTTTAAGTGCTTGGCCAAAACTAAACCAATTAAGAGATTAGCAGATACTCTTTTCTTCTTACAGTGCTGGGCTTTTGTCTATTTTTTTTTTGTTGTTGTTGTTATTTTTCTTTGGTAATCTGATTAAATGCAAAATTGGGACAAAGTTTGATGTGATTTTGCACCACAATCGTTTTTGATACACACTCACTGCAACTCCCATGGTGCTTAATCAATTTTTATTGTTAATTTGGCAGATGAACAATGAAATAAGGTATCACTGAAGCACGCAGAGGTTTTTTTTCCTTAGTGGAAGGTTCATTTATAAACATGGGCTGCTGGTGCAGTTGTGAGCAGGGACAGAGGCTGGCAGTAATCGAGCTGTTGGGAGGAGGGCTTGGTGAGGTGCTCCATTAATGGGTCTGAATTGGTCATGGGGTCATTTCTCCTAAGGGGAAACTACCCACTTGATAGGATTTGTCAACAGGAAAATGCCAAGTAAGTACAATTCCCATAAAATGAATCTGCTGGAAAGGAAAAAGAAAGCTTTGTGTTGTGGAAGGATTTAATAATAATAATAATAATTATTATTATTATTTTCTAAGGTTAATACTATTGAAATTCTGGCCCTTTCATTGCTTCCCCCATCCCCTTTCTTTCTTTTTTTCTCTATTGACAGGGTAGAGACAGAAAGGTTTGTCGTGTACTTTGGGTAAGTGCAGTGAACTGTGGTTTGTGTTCAGTGAGTCAGTGGTTGGTTTGGAAAGAACCTGCCTTTACCATTTCTTCCCCTCTAAGGAATCATGTGTTCTGCACCTCTTCAGACAATGCATGCCTTTTGGTGTTTAATTTGATGGCATGAGGTTCTGCCTTGAAAGTTGTGAATGCATGGCTTAGAGTTTGATATTTGAATGTGTGATGAAATAATGGATTAGCTGTTTTTAACTGCCACGAGCACAGTTTACCCCGGCTAAGTGACTCAACTTTGACTATAATTACAGAGAATTTCTGTGGTCAAAGATGAGCAGTCATCTTGGTTTTGGGTAACCTAAATTTAGTCTATGTTAACTCAATTTTCTGTGCCTGCTGAGATACTTTTTTACAGTGTGGTAAACATGACATTATCCTGTTAAATAGATGGTTCCTCTTTTCCTTCTTGCCTTCTGCCTAATCCATTGCTATTTAATTTTTTTTTGGTGGGGGTATGTTCCAGTTATTTGGTGTTAGTGGAAGCACTTTTGGAACTGACTTCAAAATTGGGTATAATAGATCACATTTGCTTCTACATGAATTAGTGTGTGATGAGCTCTGAGTTGTAGTATGGTGAAACCATATTATTTACAATATGTTGGACCGAGATTTTATTGACATTTTCTTCCAGGAAATATGGAAGGTGAATCTAAATACATAAACCACCATGCAACTGAAGCCATGTCCAAACCATCAATCCGAATTCAGGTCCATTCTTGATGTATCCTTCAGTAGGATATTTTCTGGCATTTTCAATGTAACCAACTTTAAAAAGTGTTGAAAATTGGCACATCTGAAGAACTGAATGCAAGAAATGTGCAAGGTTTCTGCCTGTTGTCATATATGGCCCATTCGTGTCCATGATAAGACCAAGATGATGAAGCAGTAGCCCAGGGAGAGAAACCCTCCATCATGAGGAATACATGCCCACACCCTTCACCACATGCTTTTGGGCAGCAGGTTCCTGAGTGAGGGAGGAAAAAAGGAATGAATCTGAGCTACTGAGGGTAGGGCCAAAACTTGCTAGAGCCAGATGGGATCCTATAGGTAGTATTCACGTCTTTCAGGAGGCAGGTTAACACTCAGGTGGGGAAGAAACCCACAGCGTTGAGGGACAAGTCTCTTCCTGTTTGTAGCCATGGTAAATTTTGCAGAAGAGGATAAGAATGTGTAGATGTTGATGTGATTTCTCTTTGTTCAAGTGATTTTGGATATCCTTGATATTTTCATCCAAACTCTGAGTAACACTGAATTTAACTCTAGCTTTTTTCTGTACAATTCTTTTTCCTTTCCCTTTGTGTTGTGTGCATGTATGCCTAAAAGTCCCAGAATCACCAACTACAAAAACCTAATCAGAAACCAGTTACTTCAGAAACAAAGGGCTTCTTTCTTACTTAATGCTGTGTCTTTCTTATTTAAATTTATTTCTTTGCAGGTAATTGTTTTCATGATTTATTAAAAAATATACCATCGCTACTCTGATGTCCTTTGCACAAGTGTGGATTGTCAAACAGAATTGTCACTCAAAAATCCCTCCTGCCTTTCTTTCTCAGGGTCAGTGTGGAAAATCAAATACTGAAATATGGGTTTACTACCCGTGAAATTATTATTTTGGAAAATGATGATCCTGGGGGAGTGTTTGAATTTTCTCCGTCTTCCAGAGGTCCCTACAGCATCAAGGTAGCTATCAGAGTAGCTTCTTTTAGTTTAGTTTTGTTTGGTTTATGTGGAGTTGTAGAAATAAGCCATGTTTTCCTCCTTTTCAGGAAGGGGACTCTGTTGAACTGCAGATTGTCCGCAGCAGAGGAAGCCTCCTCAGGCAGTTCCTGCGCTTCACTGTTGAACCAAGAGACAATAATGAGTTCTATGGAAGCACAGGAATTCTGGAGTTTAAGCCTGGTGAAAGAGAGATCATAATTACTCTTCTGACAAGGATGGATGGGATTCCAGAGGTAAAAATTAATATTTTCCTTTCTTCATAGATAGTTTGTCACTTATTCAAATACAGGCTGGTATTTAGGAGCAAACAAGCATGTAATGGCTGTTCTCCAGCATGTCTTCCCAGCCTCCAAAACAGGGACATCAGGATAAACAGAAGGTACCTTTGGGTTTAATTGTCCCAGTGGATAATTTCCTCTGAATTCAAACAATTAGGCTTTGAGCCCATGTATTTTTTTAGCATCTGTGACATTCTGTAGTGTAGACTACAGAATATAGTAGTAGAATTTAATATAGGATAGAATATGGTATAGAATAGAATATAGTATAGAGTAGTAGTAGTATAATACAGTATAGAGCCCTGCAGTCGGGACTAATATTGGCCTTATAGACAAATAGATGAAATATTTGTTTTAATGTTCCTTCAAGCTGTGAGCTTTTTTCAAGAATTAAGTGCAAAGTCCCATTACATTAATAAAACAAGCTGCTTTTGTGTTGTTTGTTTGGGGTTGTTTTTTTTTCTGAATTAGTATGCTGTCAGTGGTTTTAATATCTTCTCTTTCCCTGTTACAAGGCCAAAAATATTAATAAATCCTACAGAAACAGAAACTTACCCTTCAGGGAGCATTGCAGATGTATTTGTAGTAGCAAATTGATGTAATTCTAAGTAAGCACACAAAGTAAGTCCTCTGGTATAATAATGTCAGATTTTTTTTTCAGAAAATGGCTCTGTCAGAGAGAGAAATTTCCAGTTATTTGTTTATTTAATAATTAATAATTAATTTAATATGTTTCATTTAATTCTGATGGCAATGTGTAAACACACTGTGGATGTAGAAACCACGTACAGTTTTCCTTTTGTTTAAAGTTTATACCTCTTTCTGCCTGGTTAGGGCCTGTGGATCTTTGCCCATGTGTTTTGGATAGGAGCACTGAATATTTTTATTCTGACTTGAGTGTCCCTCTTCTAGCTGGACGAGGTGTATTCAGTGGTCCTGAGTGGCTACAGTGAAATGCCAGGCAAGTTGGGGAACGCCACAGTGGTCAACATCACCATTCTGAAGAACGATGATCCACATGGTGTCATTCAGTTTCTACCTGACCAACTCTCAGTCACAATAAAGGAAAGTAAAGGAGAAGTCATCCACACTGGTAATTCTTTTTAACCAGAGTTACTGCTTTAGGTGCTGTCTGCCCCTTGCAAGTCTCTTTTCCCCCCCGTTTCACCTTTCTAGGACAATGTCTGACTCAAGTCTCCACTCAGGAGCTTCCAGAGTGGCACAGTGCCAGCACTGATGAACAGTGGAGGCTGAAGTGGAGAAGGATTGGCCTGGAAAGCCAGAGGGATCAATCCAGTAAAAAAATGGCTAGAGAATATGCCAGAGAGGAGGGACGGAGTATTGATGTATGAGCAAAATGCAACCTGGAGGTAGTAGCTCTATTTGTGGAGCATGAAGAATAGGGTGCAATGGGAGAGAAGAATAGACATAAGTCTTTGAATGGGTGACTTCAATTTATCTGTTTCTGTCCAATTATCAAGTGCTTTTACAGACAAAAATTAACAAATTTGAGCAAGTTTGAACTGCTTTAACAGTCCCTCTTTGAATGTCCTTCCATGTAGATCTCTCACATGTTATTAGCAAATTTGCTTATGATTTCTTTTCTTTTTCTTGACCTTTTAATTTCTGTTTTGTGGTGTTCTGGAGAAGCAAGCTGACTGTGTGTGTTGGCATTTTTTAGCTGCTTACAGAGTTGTAAGGAACCAAGGAAACTACGGCAATGTTAGTGTGTCTTGGGGTGTTGACCCAGCGTGTACCAATGACATCTATCCAGAACAAGGGACTGTTTTCTTTGGTAACATGGAGTTTTCAAAAAATATCACCATTTACTCACTGCCAGATGAGGTAAATGCTTTCAGTGGTTTTGTGTGAGTATGGGGGGGGGACAAAGAGCAAGTGCTAAACCATTGCAATTTAAGGAGAAAGAAGGAAGGTAAAGTATTCAAGAGCCAGCAGAACTTCTACTTCAGCAAAACATAAGAGAATTTGAAAAGCTGTGCTTGCATTTAAAGAAAAAAATGTTACAAGCTGAGACTAGTTGAATGTGGATAAATTATAGAAAATTTAATTTAAATAAAAACTTCATTTGAGAGCAGGAATCCTGGTTTTTATTTTTAATGCTGATATATTTGAAGTAATACAAGATAGAATATTTAATATGAAAATAAAGCTGTAAAAATAAATTATCTGTATCAGAAGCAAGAAACTGAAAGAGTTTTTGGGTCATCCATCATGCAGTAAAGATGAGGGGACTTCTTTACAAATATTTCAGACTAATGATGATTTCTGTCTAATGAAGAGTATGAACTGTCATTTGTCATCCCTCTTGGCACACTTAAGGATCCATAAATAAAAAGTAACACTCAGAATCTCTGTTTTTTTAACCCTCTCAGTTGCTAATTTTAATTTCTTCGTTGTTTTGCATTCAAGGAAATAAATTTTGTATTTCTTTATCTTTCAGGTACCTGAAGAGATGGAAGTATTCACCATCAGCTTATTCAATGCGACTGGTGGGGCCAGGCTGGGCAATATAACCAGTGCAGTTTTACAGATTACAAGGAATGATGATCCCATTTATTTTGCAGGTTAGATGTTACTGTTTTTAAATGTAGGATACACAGATTTAACTGATGGACCAGATCATTGGTCCCTCTGGAGCTGATTTCAGATGCTCATAGTTTTGTTGTATTGGTTTTGTATTAGTTTCCTCCAGACCCTTCCTGTATTTTCTTTCATTATTCTCTTTGTTGATGCAGGGATTGCTTAGAAACATAGAATCACAGAATCACAGACTGGTCTGGGTTGGAAGGGACCCCAAGGATCAGACAGTTCCAACACCCCTGCCACAGGCAGGGCCACCAACCTCCAGGCCTGGAGCTACACAAGGTTGCCCAGGGACCCATCCAACCAGACCTTGAACACCTCCAGGGACGGGGCATCCACCCCCTCTCTTTGCAGCCTGTTCCAGTCCATCACCACTCTCTCTGCAAAAGACTTCCCCCTAATATCTAATTTAAACCTTCCTTCCTTTAGTTTTTATCCATTCCCCCCTAGTCTTGCCATTGTCTACCCTTTAAAAAAGTTGATTCCCCTCCTGTTTGTATGTTCCCTTCAGGTACTGGAAGGCTGCAATGAGGTCACCCCGCAGCCTTCTCTTCTCCAGGCTGAACAAGCCCAGAACCCTCAGCCTGCCTTTGTAGGGCAGGTGCTCCAGCCCTCTGATCATCTTCATGACCCTCCTCCTCCAACAGTTCCACATCTTTCTTGTGCTGGGGGCCCCAGATCTGGACACAGGACTCCAGATGGGGCTTAGGTGGCAAACTACAACATTATTCTCTTGTACTTGCAAGTGTTTCCATGCCTATGCCACGTACATGTTCTGTTTTGGTGAGGAAAGGGATCCTCTCAGGTAGGGTTATGGAAACAGGCCACCTGCGAGGGGCTCGGGCTTGAACTCAGGTAGATTTGTTGTTTGTGTGTTTTCAGAACCTCTGACAGTGAGTGTCAAAGAAGGAAGCATTGCAAACTTTACAGTCCTAAGGAATGGATCCATTGATGTTGTGGTTGCTGTCCAGTATATCACTGTTGATGGAGATGCAACAGCTGAAGACGGAGACTTTGTTCCCAGTGGAAGGAGCAGTGTTATTCTGTTCGATGTTGGAGAAAGAGAGCAGAATTTATCTGTGTATATTAATGATGATGATACCCCCGAAACTGATGAAACATTTTATATCTTCCTTTTGAATTCTACAGGTAAGAATAACCTTTTGATGTCTGTTTAGTTACTCTTGTCTGCAATGGTCTGATTCAGTCAATGAGACCAAGAGAGCACTTCAGGTCATGCCACATTGGGCACCCTGTGGCTGGTCTATGAATTGCTCACAGGGCTTCGTTGATCATCAGCTGCATCTGCCCTAGACATTGCTGGCAGGTAGCAGGAGAATTACAGGGGAATATTTATCCATTAGTTGTGTTTAAGGTCAGCTGTTGTTAGCTCTGGTACCCAGGATCAGTTATTTGTGTATAAGGTCAACTGTCATTCACTCTGTCATTCACATACACAGGTCTCTTACAGAACATCAACCGTATGGAAACGATTGGACAAAACCATTCTTCCCTCTTCTTAAGATTTCTCCTTGGTGATCTCTTTCTACTTTACTAACTTTCTTCAGGATCTACTGATATTTTCTCCTACCACCCTGTTGGGAACATCTGATGGATTTCCTCCCAGCACACTGATCCTACAGGAATGGGTAGCTGCAGGGTCCCTTCGCCTCTGAAAGGAGGATCATATCATTGTGCAGCCTCTCTAGAATCATGAAGAATACAGAATATTCTATACACATTCCTGAAAGCAAAAAACCCCAAAATTTTTCTTCCTATGATCTGTTACATTTGTTGATCTAGATTGTTACACCCCTTTTCAAAACTATGCTGGACTGCTGTTCCTCAGGGAAAATGCAGACAGAGGTAGAGATGAAGTTAAAGCAAACAGCATTTTTCACTTTTTACCAGAATTTCCAAATAAATAGGCTGAAAAGTGGGATGGGGGTGGAAATGTAATGCACATGTGGGAAGGGTGTTGGACTGACCTTATGGTGCTAATGTACACAGAGAAACCCTACCAGCTTCCTCTCTCCTTCACAGGTGTCTTATCTCTCCTTTCCTTTCAGGTAGGCTGTGATGTGAGCATGAATAAACTCTTAGATGCTGTTCTTAGCTTGCATTTAGTTTCAGTGCAAAATTTCTATTCTAGGTCTAAAAGAGAGTTGGTATCTCTGAGTACAAATACTTCTATTTTGACTTGACAAAATGATCAAACATGAAATACAACCTTCTCTACAATGTTCTGGTTGTCACGTGTAGTCTTTTTCCTGCAAATCTTATGTCTTGCTTTCTTCATGAGGTGTTCCTTAAGCATTTTTGCTCTGATTTGACCATGAATATCTCAAAATACTGTTTTTCACTGTTGTCCATTTCTTTTGCGTAAAAGCTGTTGGTGTGAGGTGGAAACGCTTTCAGCTTTAGAGTTACAACTGTTTCTGATTCCAGTTCTGATAAAATTCTTCACCCTCTTTTTAGGGGATACTGTTGTCTTTAAGGCTGGAGTGGCTACAGTTATTATTGAAGCCAACGATGATCCTAACGGAATTTTCTCCTTGGAGACTTTAGAGAAGCCAGTGGAAGAAGGCAAAAGCAATGATTTTATGTAAGTAAATTTAAAACAATGCATTTTTTTTAACTCTATGGTGCTTTATGAGCAGCACTTTGACCTAATCCCATACAAGTTTGCACTGATGAAAATGCACTAAAGGAAAATAGCTTTAATAAACTTTGGATTAAATGATCTGTATGTTGGAGAAATGTTTGGGACATCAGCTGTTACATTATCATATTAAAATGTAAACAGAAATTCATGTTAAAATGTGAAAATGAGCTGTATTCTTTCTCATAGTTGTTTTTACTTATGCCAGTTAATTACCGATGGAAGTCTTTACTCAAAGTCTGTCTCAGACTCTCTTCTAGACTCAAAATGCTTGTCTGACCTCTGAAACTTATTTCCTTCCAGCCATTGGCATGTATTCAAGGATGGGGAGGCTTAAGAAATCAGTTTGGTTGGCATCTTACCTGTTTTGTTCCATAACTTCAGGATGGGATTGTAATTTGACAAAAAGGCATGTTTTTCATGAAGAAACTTCTAGATAGGTTATAGAGAGAAGTTAGGTCACAATAAATATGATAGTGTGAACAGTTAAGGAAGAGGCTCTTCACATTTTGTTAGTTATATTTTATACAATTTTATTTAGGTTTTTTAAAATTTGTTTAAAGACTTGAAGCAGATGCTTATGATTGTGAATTAGGTGTTTATGGTTGTGTCACACATCTAAAGAATGAAAATCCTTGAGAAAAAAAGGTTATTGAGTATATTGTGTGTTTGGTTTTGTTATGCTGTTCTTTGGGGTTTGTCTTTTGTAATGTTATTTGCAGGATTATTTTTTTGTATTTGATGATGTGAAGAATGGTTGTTCAAACAAAACATATTGGTGAAATGATGGTACCAAAATGCTACACAGAAAAGAATATTTTGGTTTTATTTAATATATTCTTAATCTGGAATAACCACAGATTCTTGAAAGATATAGGATATAACCCGGATTTAATACCACTGTAAGAAAGGGTTTAAGGAGGCTTGGTGGTCAAAGGGAGAAATTGCTTGTGGTTAAATGTAGTTGATTCTCTTTCTTGTCTTAACTTTCTGAACTACTTATTATACATTGTTATTTCTTATGTACATAGCAGGATTGCAAGTCAAACTGATGTTTATCTTAACAGTACAGCTTCTCTCACACTTGCTTTGTTCACCTTTTTTCTACAGTATCTGAGTGATACCTGGGAGTAGAATTATACTGTGAAATCATGGTCCTTCAAGGAGGATTGTATTATTATGTATTATTATTCATGGTTATTTAGAACATCGTATGTTGATTTTCACAGTAAGGAAGACTCGTGTAGTTGTGTTTTCTCTTGCCAATGAATGCTGATGCATATCTTCTGTCTGGAAATTCACTCTTGCTGTGTCCTTGAACAGGATTTTGAGACACAGAGGACACTTTGGCAATGTCTCGTTGACCTGGCAGCTCTTTGATAACGGCTCTGCACTGAGGCCAGGAGAAGAGTTCTATGAGACTTACGGGACTGTGTGCTTCACGGATGGTGAAGGATCAAAGCCGATAACGCTCCATGCTATTTCAGATAGAATTCCTGAATTCAATGAATTTTACATTCTAAAGTTGGTGAATGCTTCAGGTATTGCCTCCTGTATTACCATTCCCTTCATACCTGGTAAAAAAGAAACATGTTTAATCAATCAAAATAAAACCAACTCTGGGAAGAACTTTGCCTTGAATCATGTCTTGATATTCAATATTTCTCTGGTGAGGTTTTAGTTTTTGGAGTTGGTTTGTTTTGTTGTTTTGTTGGTTTTTTAAAAAAAATTAACCCTAAATGCAGATATTCAGTTCCTAAATTGCTTTTATAAACATTTTGGTGATCTGACCTTTTAAAAGGATGCCTTTTAGTGATTCCAGATTTCAGATGTTGTAGTTGAAGACAAAGTAAAGCTATTACAGTCTGTGCATGCCTACCATAATGGAGGTTGGCTGGTTTGTTTGCTTTTTTCTAGAGGAGGTGAAATACTTGCAGTTACCACTTCATATGACCTAATTAAAATCTGCTGCAGGTCTGCTTCTGAGCAGAGTTCCAAACCTCCTGGATTTTTTCCACCTCACTACTATTTATGGTCTTCTGTGCCCAGATACAACTGAAAATATTTGTTGACCTTTCCTGTAAGTGCAATTCATATGCATGTGCAGAGGATTTCCTACTTTGAATAGGTAGAACACTGCACACTTTGAACATGGAGACTCTACGTTCACCTCATGAGCTCTGTATCATAAATTCTTACTGGGCAGAAACTCATGGCAAGCCTTGGCAGCACTTACAATACACAACTGGTTACTGATTTTGCAAGGTATCTCTGCTTCTGTTTCAGAGGCAATGGGCTAAATTTTGCCATTTCATATTTGTGTTGATCTTGGAATAATATGGGAACTGAATTTCCCCTGTTTTTGTCAAATGCATCAAAGTTAACCTATCCCATTGACTAACTCAGAAAAGTTAGAGCTACTCTGGTTTTAGCTGAATGACAAACGTGTCTTGCAGTGTTCATAGTGTTAGCATAGTGCTGTTTTCTATGAAAATTGTCACTATGGTCTTTTAAAACAATACAGTTAAATTACGTTATTATTAAGTCAGACCATTTTCTAAGAGTTTGGAGGCTCTTTAAAGAAGATTTAGAAACATACTTTATTAAAAAAAACCAAACCCAACTTTAGATAATTAGTAACTTTCTTCAGATTGCATTGTTTGGAAACAACCATCAATTAATTTTTCTCTAATTTCCATTATACAGGTGGGTCTCCTGGACCTGGTGGTCAGTTGTCTGAAACAAACCTTGCTGTAGCCGTGATGATCCCATTCAATGATGACCCTTTTGGAGTCTTTGTTATAGATCCAGAGAGCCAGGACAGAGAGATAGCAGAAGATGTTCTTTCTGAAGATGACCTTTCCTATATCACAGACTTCACCATCTGGAGGCAACAAGGCACCTTTGGTGTCGTCCGGTTAGGTTGGGAAATACTCTCTAGTGCATTCCAAGCTGGGCTGCCATCAATGGTAGACTTCCTGTTGCTGGGATCCTTCCCAGCTTCAGTACAATCCCAGCCTCACATGAGGCGCCGTCACAGCGGCACAGATGCTTTATATTTCAGTGGAGAAGAGGATGCCTTTGGGATTATTGGTCCAGAATACCCCTACAATGGGAATACTGCAATAACCAATTTCACATTTTCAGCCTGGCTAATTCCCAACGTTGGTACTGATGGTTACATAGTCGAAAAGGATGATGACAATGGGACCGTGTATTACGGCGTGAAAGTCCAAACGAACGATTCTCATGTTTCCCTGGTGCTTCATTATACAGCGTTAGGCTCCAATATGACATACATGGCTAAAGCAGCAGTCCTGAAATATCTGGATGAAAATGCTTGGCTTCACCTTCTGATTACCCTGGATGAAGGTATCATTGAATTTTACATGGATGGAATTCCAGTTCTGGGAGGAATGAAGAGCCTTAAAGGAGAAGCAATTGCTAATGGTGAGCCAATAGCCTGCATTGTCGTTTCTCCATATGTAAAGTTCTGCAATGTATAGAAGAGTCTGGCTCATTGAGAGTTGTATGCAATATAATGGAGTTATATCTGATTAGTCAATGGAAAGGAATAGATAGAAAATTCCAAGGGCTTTTCAAACTAGAGGTGAGAAAGTTCCAAATAATTCAGAATTACAACAGACCTTGTATTCCTTTGTTATTTGATGATGCCTTCTACAGGCAGTTGACAGTAGCCTCGCAGTCGCAGGGCCTGGTTCTTCTGGGGGATTTAAACTACCCAGATATTTGCTGGAAGGCTTGCACAGCCAGCTGCTCACAGTCCAGGAGGTTCCTCCAGTGGATTGATGATAACTTCCTAATGCAAATGGTAGATGAGCCTAGTAGGAGAGGAGCACTGCTGGATCTTGTACTCACTAACAAAATTGAAGTGGTGAAGGCTGAGGGTAGACTTGGGTGAAGAAACCATGAGATGGTGGAGTTCAGGTTCTTATGCAGTAGGAAGAGAATATCAGGTAGGACCACAACTCTGGACTTCAGCATGGCCAATGTTGGCCTCTTCAAGCAATTACTGGGGGAAATACCATGGGAGATAGTACTGGAAGGAAAAGGGTCCCAAGATAGTTGGTCCATATTCAAGGACCACTTCTTCCAAGCTCAAGATCAGAGCATCCCAATGGGAAAGAAATCAAGAAAGGGAGGCTGAAGACCTGCATGGATAATCAGGGGACTGCTAAGCAAGCTTAAGTGGAAGAAGAGAGTCTACAGGTCATGGAAGGAGGGGATGGACATTTGGGAGGAATATAAGATTGTTGACAGGCATGTAGGGTGGAAACTAGGAAAGCTAAGGCCTCTTTGGAATTAAACCTTGCAGGTGAGGTCAAGGACAACAGAAGGGGCTTCTTCAAATACATCACAGACAAAACTAATGCTGGAGGTGATGTAGGCCCTCTGTTGAATGAGGTGGGTGCCCTGGTGACTGAGGATAGTAAGAAAGCAGAGTTTCTGAACTCATTCTTTGCCTCTGTCTACACTGCTGGAGAATGTTTGCAAGAGCCCCAGATGGCTGAAGCCCCAGAGGAAGTCAGGATAAATGATGAGTCTGCCTCAGTTGATGAGGGTTGGGTCAGGGATGAATTAAGCCTTCTGGACATCCATAAATCCATGGGTCCTGATGGGATGCACCTGAGGGTGCTGGGGGAGCTGGTGGAAGTCAGTGCTAAGGCACTAGCCATCATCTTTGCTACTCCTGGGAAACAGGAGAGGTGTCTGAGGACTGCAGGAAAGCAAATGTAGCTCTAGTCTTCAAAAAGGGCAAGAGGGAGGACACAGGTAACTACAGACTGATCAGCCTCTCTTCCATCCCTGGAAAGGTGATGGAACAACTTATCCTTGGTGCTGTCTAAGGCACATCATGGATAAAGGAGTTGTTTGGAGCAGTCAACATGGTTTTATCAAGGGGAATTCATGTCTGACTAAACTAAGAGCCTTTTATGAGGATATAACCAGGTGGATAGATGATGGTAGGGCAGTACATGTGGTCTACCTTGACCTCAGTAAAGCATTTGACTCCGTCTCCCACAGCATCCTCGTGGCTAAACTGAGGAAGTGCAGTCTGGAAGGCTGAGTAGTGAGGTGGATTGAGAACTAGTTGAAGAGAAGATGCCAGTTGTGATCAATGGGACAGAGTCTGTCTGGAGGCCTGTATCTAGTGGAGAGCCTCAGGGGTTGGTATCCAGTGGAGACCCTTAGTGGTCTCTAGTAGAGACCCTCAGGGGTTGGTACTGGGACCTGTGCTATTCAAAATATTCATTGATGACCTGGATGAGGGAATAGAGTGTCCAGTCAGCAAGTTTGCTGACAACTCAAAACTGGAAGGGGTGGCTGACACCCCAGAGGGCTGTGCTGCCATTCAGTGAGGCTGAGACAGGCTGGAATGCTGGGCAGGGAGGAGTTTAGTGAGATTTAACAAGGGCAGGTGTAGGGTCTGGCATCTGGGGAAGAACAGCCCCAGGTATCACAATAGGTTGGGGACTGGCTTGTTAGAGAACAGTGTAGGGGAGAGGGACCTGGGGGTCCTGGGGGACAGCAGGATGACCATGAGACAGCAATGTGTTCTCCTGGCTAAGAAGGCAAATGGCATCCTGGGGTGTATTAGAAGGGGGATGGTTAGTAGGTCAAGAGATATCCTTCCCCTCTCCTCTGCCCTGGTGAGACCCCACCTGGAATGTTGTGTCCAGTTCCAGGCCCCTCAGCTCAAGAAGGACACAGAACTCCTTGAAAGAGCCCAGCACAGGGCCACCAAGATGGTGGAGTGGAACATCTTCCTGATGAGGAGAGGCTGAGGATGCTGGGCCTCTTTAGCTTGGAAGAGACTGAGGGGTGACCTTATTAATGTCTATAAATATGCAAAGGGCAAGAGTCAGGAGGACAGAGCCACGCTCTGCTCAGGGATGGCAGCGACAGGACAAGGGGCAGCAGGTGCAGCTGGAGCAGAGGAAGTTCCATGGGAATATAAGGAGGAACCTACCCACTGTGAGTGTGACAGAGCACTGGGACAGGCTGTCCAGAGAGGTTGTGGAGTCTCCTTCTCTGGAGGCATTCAAACCCCACCTGGGTGTGTTCCTGTGTGATTTATTCTGGGTGATCCTGCTCAGGCAGGGGGTGAGACTAGACGATCTTTCGAGATCCCTTCCAACTCCTAACGTTCTGTGATTTGAAAATAATAATAAGTTATAATTTTATTTATATATTTATATTTATAATGTGTACATGAAGGTATCTATATTTGCAGTTTCTAATTGCTGTGGGATTTACAGCACTGTAGTCGAGAAAGGACCTTTTTTCCTCACAAAATGTAATCATGATTTTGTTTCTAGATGTTTATTGTATTACAACTGAAACAGCATCTTGTAAGCAATAGAATGTTTCATGGTGCAGATTTACTTAAGTGTGTGCTCACATCATGCATGAATATTATGCCTATAAGTTTAGTAGTGTTCCAAGGAATATTAGCATATGGAGTTCAGTTTGTCTGCCTGGGTAGTCCCAGATTGATTTTAGTCATAGATAGCCACGATGGACATGCACTCTGAACTATTGCAGCAGTGACCATAGAAGTATTAGAACTATTTTTTTTATAATGTCAGATGTTATGTGGATGGAATACATGTATATTTAGTCTTTCTTTTGCCATTTACCACGTTTTGGGTTTTTTTGGAGGGGATCATAATAATTTTTCTTTTCATCCTCTCACCTTTGGTGTTACATATTTTCTTTGGTGGGCAGAAGCAGTGAATGATTATCAAATTCTTGAATATGATTTTCTTCTCTGTAATCAAGGATGGGGAACTTAAAAACATATAGTGATGTTAAATGCATACGTGCCCACATGCATATATGCACACAAACATGGAGTGACAATAGAGAGACGACTTCATTAACTGCATAGTGCAGTATTTCTGCCTGTAGATCTGCAGTGGGTGAAGCCTGAGAAATACATTTGCCCTCTGTAAGAAAGTAGTGCCTTTGCAATTAATTGTCTTCAGGCTTGCAGTGCTGTAGCTGAGAAAGGATTTTTTCCCCCCTCAGTTTCTAAAACTGAATGTGTGTGAAATGCAATAAGGCTTCTGTTGCTAGAAGGATCTGTTAGAGTCACTGTAAATTTTCTATATTAGGGGAGATGGCATGTGCTCTGCCTGGCAGTACTACAAGGATGAGGTTAAGGATCTCCTCTCTCTCCATTTAATGTTGGAAACTGCACAGTGATGAGCATAGCAGCCCAGTTTTTTTCACCATCCTTCACCTTGTGCCCTGGGAGCATTATCAATTGCTGTGGTTCTTCATCCCTAGAGCTAATACTCAAGGTCACATGTATGCCAGTAAATTCAAGAGCATAGTTTCTTCCAAAACCAGAAAACACCTGGAAAAAGAAGATTGGTCTGTTTATTAGCACAATAGGAATGAGTATGAGCTACCAGCCTGGTATACTTGTGGAAAAGGCAGCTGTGATCCCATGGTTTCCTGCATAGGATAATTGTTTGGAGACAGAGAAATACCAATGCTGTAGTAAAATACTTCTGGAGTTTGGTGTATGCATTCCTGGTGCACTGGAGAAGGAGCATGTCCAGAAGGGCTAATGCAATGATGTTGAGTATCAGCGTCATGGATCTACCGTTTCAACAGAGAGAGACAAAATGAGGTCTGTTAGCAAAACAAAAGCTGAGAGGGGTTGCAGCTGTGCTCTGCAAAGCTCTCTCTGAAAGAAATAGAGGTTTCTAGGTCTCATAAAAACAAGGGATAGTGACAACATGCTGGTTGGTAGGGTGAAAAGCAAGAAAAGACTAAGGTGGAATGGTTTGTCCTGTGATGGTTTTCCTTTAACACTGAGATGAGGCTCAGGGAACCTCCTGATTTTTCATTTCAAGATCAATATGGTTCCTAATCAAGGGATAATAAACAGCTTATCATTGATTTTTAACAAATACAGCTATTCAATTGGAAATCTGTTGCTGTGAAGCACTACAATAACATGAGAAAACTGTAATTTCCTTCTCAGGTCCAGGAACAGTGAGGATTGGAGCAGGAATCAATGGCAGCAGTAGGTACACAGGGCTGATGCAGGATGTAAGGCTTTATGAGCGTAAATTGACCCAGGCAGAGATCTATGAACTCCACGCAACACCCGCGAAAAGTGATGTCCACCCCATTTCTGGGTATTTGGAGTACCATCAAGGAGAGACCAATAAATCCTTCATTGTGTCTGCAAAGGATGACAAAGAGGAGGAAGGAGAGGAGTTGTTCATCCTCAAGCTCATTTCTGTGCGTGGTGGAGCTCGAATTTCAGAAGAAAACACCACAGCGAGATTAAGGATACAGAAAAGTGATAATGCCAATGGTTTATTTGGCTTCACTGGAGCATGTATCCCTGAGGTAAGGTCTTTGTAAGGAAAATTATAGGTGAAGTTTTTAATTAATGGCAAGACCAGTTGACGTGCCCAGGGCCTGGATTTCACATTGTTAGATTTTGTAGTTAATCAGACTTCTGGAATTTGGAAATGTTTGTACAGCCTTAGTCCCACTGGCATTTGCAATACAATTTTTAAAAATCCCCCCAAATTATTTTTGTTGAGAAAATTGATTTTATTACATAAACTGAAGACTAAGACTTAGATTTTTCTAGGATAATATATTTTTTCCTTTACGTCTGTCACATCTGAGATGGGCTTATCAATTAAAATACAGGTTTTAATATTCTTGTTTGGAGAATGGGTTATTGAAAATATTTTAATTTATTTTCCTGTATAACACAATATTCTTGAAAGAATTTTACTCAAGTTCTTGCAATAAAAAGTTGCAATATATCTTTTCCCAATCATTTGTTATCATAAATTCTAAGGTATAAATTTCATATGTTTGGTGTGAATTCGGTTGACATTAGCTCTGTGTTTGGGGTTTTTTTTGATCATTATTTGGTGGTAAGAGCCTTATATGTAAAATATAAAATTGCTTCTTATTTGGGGAGGTTTGAAATCAACATAATTCATTTGTATTTCTTGAATCATTTATGAGGGAGGAAGACATGATACCTCGTTCCATTGCTGCTGGATTACATTTGAAAACAAATTTCAGAAAGCTCTCCAATTTGGGAACTCTCTTGACCTTTTAATTACATTCTTTCTAATCGAAGTGCTTACGATGTGTTTGGGGGGGTAACTCTGCTGCCTGAGCGATGCTGGTTTTCAGTTCAACCCAGTTAGCTCTCTGCGCGCCTGCCATATGCCACGATAATAGCTTCCCTCAGTTTCAAATGCCACTGATAATACTGTGATGCTACAGATCACCAGCCAACCATGAAGCAAAATTAAAAATTTATATGGCATGTTAATTGCCTTGTGCTTACGTCCGTTTCACCAGGGAAGGGCTAGAGCTCTGGGTGATGATGCAGGTAGATGTACAGTGTTGTTTTATCGGCAGTTTAGCTGCTTCATGTGCCTATCTGTCCACTAGGCAGCTAAAGGCACAGGCAGTATCTGCGCTGTGTTATACAGCAGGTCTGAAAAGTATCTAGTGTTTAAGGTAGCTTTAGCCCTTCTGGCAATGTACAAATGAAATGATTTCCTATTTTAGTTCTATGATCATGATTTTCTAAAGTGTGTGGTCAACATCAGTGCCTACTTTGCTCCAAAGACATGAAACTGATGCTGCTCAAGCCCTGTTCTTTGTTCAGACAGAATTATAAAGACCATAGCACAGAAGATATTTGAAAGTTTTTCCGAATGATGACAGCATATTTTAATTTTAATGTCTTTTTTTCCCCCATAGTTGGGTGAAGGGAGAATCCAGACCTTTCTTTAAATTATGGATAATGAAGATTAAACTAATTTGCATTAATATAAATCAACAGTTTCAGTTGCTTTTGAAATCTACATTTCAAGCATATTGATTTTGTCTTTGGCACATAGTTTTTGGGGGAAGAGATAGCATCCAAGACAAACAACAGGGTATAGTTACTCTCCTAGTTTTGTGGTCCTCAGGAAGATATAAGAAACTGTTGCAAATTCCACTAAGATTGTTCTGACCACCATCAAGTTTAGTTTCAGCTTCCAACCACTCCAGTAGTAATGTGAAGGCAATTTCCTACCTGAACATTTGCCTGGCATTACAGTTTCCATCTATGACATTTGATTGACTTTGACAATAATGAACGTTTCCATTTCCTGCTTTCTTCCAGACCGCAGATGAGGGTTCCACTATATCCTGTGTCGTGGAGCGTACAAGGGGAGCCCTGGACTATGTGTATATAAATTACATTATCTCACAGGTCGATTCCACTGGCATTAATTACTCTGTTACCGATTTTTCTAACAGCACTGGCACTATCACATTCCTTCCTTGGCAGAGATCAGAGGTAAACCCTACCTTCCTATTAACTATTCATCCTGTCCTTTGCAAACCTGCTGGGAAACACCTTCTGAGGGTGCTTTGCTGCTCTTCATACAGGAGAGTGTTTCCTTCCCAGGGCTTTTGTTATAGTTGGCAGGGTTTTTTTCTGTCACTGACAGTAACTAGCAAGTGGTGCAATAGATGCTTGCATCTTGGTTCAGGGTTCACGCATGTTTGGATCCACATATGTGGAATCTTTACATATATCTATGTATATCTACTTGAAGTGTTGATAATCCTGGGCTGAAATAACGTATCCAGCTTCTTTTGAAATTGGAAAGTGGACAGGGTTTGGCCTGAGTTCTGAAACTCTGAATTGTCTCCACATCAATTAAATAGAGGGCAGCAAAGTTCACTGCTGCAATCCGGTGTCTTGCAACCGCTGCTGGCCAAGTTCTGTCCCTTTTGCTTCAGCTGTTTCTGTGGATTCAGTCCTGACTCATGGCACAGAAATTTCATGTTTATTTGGAGAAGAGATGTGGGACTACAAGCCTGTAGAAAGTTAATGTGTGTTTTCTGTAAAATAGAAAGTGTGACTTGTTAGTAGAGAATGCTGTCCTTGGGTTCACTTTTATCCCTCTGCTGAAGTCAGTACAGACTGACCGAAACCCACAGACACCATTTGAAAGGACCCCAGTGGCTCCACTAGAACCGTGGGTCTGGTCCCAGTTAAACCATGTAAGTGATTAGACCTTGGCAAAACCTTGTGATACCTGGGAATTGTTCATGTTGCTGATGGTTCAGCCTTAATTCTCCACTGAATCTTATTGCTGCATTGCATGTAGTCATGCGAAGCAAACGTTTGCAAAGCTTTTCTGGTCTGGCAGCATGGATGAGGCCTGCCTTATCCTATCCAGTGACAGAAAAGGGCTTGTACAGCCACTTGCTCCACTGCTGCCTGGTCCAATTTATCACCTACACACAGAGGAGTTAATGGGCATGGCTCAAAGAAAGCTTTCCACTGATGTTTGTAAGCTTTGCGTTCCCACACCTCCAAATACGATCACCTACTTAAAGCTTTTCTTCCCTGTGTTTGTCTAATTGTTTCACCATGTACCTAGAGCTGGAATTGCCTGAGGTGAATGTTAGCCTGTGCAGAGCAGGTTATATTAATTAATAGTATCATCTGGAATCTCAGGGATCAGATGGCATAAAAGCCGTGCTGTGCTTGCTCTCTCAATTGGATTAATCACCGCAGTTCCTCTTCAGAAACACAACTTCTTCAAGACTTTGAAATTTATCAGATATTTCACTTTCAATATAGATAATTTATACTATGTTTATTTTGAGATATGTTAATAAATAATTGCTTGGTTGGTTATGTCTTGGATATGTGTAACTTGAAGCACATAAGAGAATACACCTCCTTTTTCTGATAGCTTGGTGACATTCTTTTTTTGGAATGTTGAGTCTAAACATGAAGTTGAGTCTTAGAAATTAGGTTAAATTATGTGGAAATCAAAAATGTTGTTGATGTTACTTTCAGAACTGCACAGCACATACAGCTGGCTGAGTAATCAAAGAACTGGATGAGTTAGGTAGGGTCATGAAACTCATAAGTGATGTATGTTGCACGGTTTGATTTGTCCATGATCTGGTCCTTCTCTAGGTCTTAAATTTGCATGTTATTGATGATGACATTCCGGAGCTAAATGAATATTTCCGTGTGACATTAGTCTCTGCAGTGTCTGGAGATGGAAAACTAGGTTCAACTCCTACCAGTGGAGCAAGTATAGATCCAGAAAAGGAAACTACTGATATCAGCATCAAAGCCAGTGACCACCCATATGGTAACAATGATAGAGACAATTTAGCCTTGTTGCAGATAGTTGTGTAGTTCTAGCTGAATGGATCCAAACTTTGCTTAGCCTTAACAGTTGAGGAAGCGATGCCATGTGTTGCACTTTATCTCACATCACTGATTCACCATTTTTATACTAAAATTGAAAGCTTATTCTTGAGAGAATAAGCAAAACAAAAACAGCATCAAAGCTGTGCTGATGAAGCAGGTGATGATGATTCCCTTCTGAGAGAAAAAAAAAAGGTTACATGTACATCATAGATCATAGATCATAGATCATAGAATGGTCTGGTTTGGAAGGGACCCCAAGGATCATAGAGCTCCAACCCCCCTGCCACAGGCAGGGACACCAACCTCCAGGCCTGGAGCTACACAAGGCTGCCCAGGGCCCCATCCAACCTGGCCTTGAACACCTCCAGGGACAGGGCATCCACCACCTCTCTGAGCAGCCTGTTCCAGCACCTCACCACTCTTTCTGTAAAAAACTTCCCCCTAATATCTAATCTAAACCTTCCCTCCTTTAGCTTTAGTCCATTGCCCCTAGTCCTGCCATTATCTGCTCTTTTAAAAAGTCGAATCCCCTCCTGCCTATAAGCTCCCTTCACGTACTGGAAGGCTGCCATGAGGTCCCCCCGCAGCCTTCTCTTCAAAGATGATCCTGTGCAAGGTTTCCTTGGATGAGAATTCCTGACAGAGACATTTCTGCATGCTTATTATATCATTAAGTACCCAGTGCTCTGGCATACTGAGGGTCTTTTGGTAAGAGCTGAGTTCACCATTGTGATGTGGCTTTATCAAGGCTGATATGGATATCTGTGAGGGAGGGGAAAGGTGCACAGCACATCCCTCAAAATGGCATGATTGAGTCCTAAGGGCATATCAAGAATTGCTTTTATATTTCAGAAACGTTAAATACAAATGCTATAAATAGTTTTGTTTCAATCTATTATAATTTAATTTGGGAAGCCATATAAATAGTACTTGTCTGCCAGGTCTGCTGCAGTTCTCGGTGGGGCCACCTCCTCAGCCAGGTGATGAAATGATTCTGCCAGCCTCTGCTGTGCCCCATGTTACTATTGAGGAAGAAGTTGGACACATCAACTTACTGGTAGTTCGTGCACAAGGCCTTCTTGGAACAGTTCTGGTGGAATACAGAACAGTGCCACTGACAGCTTTCAGTCCTAAAGATTATCAGGTATGGCCATCACCAAGGTGTATGTATTACTTTAGAATTTTATTAGTTATTTGTGCTGGAGATAGCTTTCATTTTTGGGTATTTTGGCCCAGCTATGATTATTTTCACAGAAAGACCTTGTTTTACATGGTGATGTGATAAATGGATGTGAAACATTCACTTTAAAAATAAAATCATCATGTGATTTTTACCTCCTTTCTCTGCACCATGTTGTATTTCCTAGGAAAATCTAGTTTTAATTTTCCTAAGAGAATTGTCAGTGCAGCAAGGAGGCATATTTGCAATTGCTACTGAGCATATTAAACCTCATGAGAGCATTCAGGTGTGTGTACAGGCTGAGATTATATTTGTATATATGCATATATTCAACCAAGTAACCTGTACGTATCCGTGCTGGTTTGTCTAACCAATATTAGTGCAGGAAAATGTAGATGAATGCAGATGCTCATAATTCTGTAAATTTCAATGCCTTTTTCTCATTAAAAAGCTTCAGCAGATTTTTTTTAAAGCATAACTGAAGAAAAGTAGATGTTTTGACAAAGACCAAAAAAAAAAAAAAATACATCAATGAATCAATTCTCTGTTTTTTCATTTGGATGAACAAAAATGTGAAGAGCTTTCATGTTGCAGGCTGTTGTGGGCACGCTGGAATTTCAGCCAGGGGAAAGATACAAGTACATTACTGTTAACATCACTGATAATTCTATTCCTGAGTTAGAAAAAACTTTCAAAGTGGAGCTGTTGAACCCCGAGGGAGGAGGTAAGGCACATTTGTGAATCCATTGGTTGTAGTTTCATGATCTCTACTCATCTATTACAATCTTACCTTTCTTAGGTGTACCATTTCCCTGTTATTTCTAAAGACAAACACCCCCACACCCTGCATACAGCTGTGATTTTTTTTCTTAGGAAAGAACTGTTTTCAGATATTTTGTTAATAGTTGCTGGAAACAAATAGTTTCCAAAAAACGTATTATTACTGTGCATTAAGGTCATTTAAAGTCAATTGCTGCTTTTCACATGGCTTAATTTCATGGTTGGTAATGAGAATTAAAATAATGTTAAAAAATAATAAAAGAAAATGTTCATTGTTTATAAAATATTTAAATCTGAACCACCAAGGTTTTTTGAGGTTTTTTTTCATCTGCCACTAGAGTGAAATCAGAGGATTTGAGATACTTGAGCTCATAGTTTATTCAGCTGGGTTATAGCAGTTGGAGGCTGTGGGTGTTGAGAGGCCTAGGGAGTATATCTCAGCTGGGGAGGTAGCCAGTAGCTAAGTGGAAGAACAAGGAGAACAGTCAGAGGAAATCTTGGTATAAGATGTTAGTCTCACAAGGGAGGATAACCATCAATCCTCCTGCCACATAAAAGCACTCAGCCCTTAGAGAATTTGTTTCCATTGGAGAAAAAAAATTAAAGAAGATTGTAAATCTTGTTGTAAGGGAAAAAACAAATTAATTAGAAATGTTGACAGTCATAAAGCAACTTAAACTATGGTGCAACAAGGCACTCTGGTACAACGTAGTGATAAAAATCAAACTTCAGACCTTTCATATATGTGGACTTTTTGGTAAAATGGATGTTTTGAACTAGCTTTGAATTAGCTTTAGTAATTAATCAGACAGATACCTTTTTAACCTCTCCAACACAATTGCAAGTACAAAACTTAGGGTAATGTAAAGCTTTCTGAAGATTTCGCAGACTTTCTGTTTTGGTTTGGTTTTTAATTCACATTTCTAATTTCTCCATGGCAGACCTCATTTAGGAGGGAGAAGGGGAAAATAAAAAGAGGGGACCCAAAGAGGGAAAGAAAGAAAAGAGAAAACAAAATTATATGGGTTTTTTTTTTTTCCTTCTGACCTCCCATTGCTATTTCCAGTGTCATAAATTAAATAAGATGTGGCATAGCCAATGCTTTTTCTGGCTTTTTATCAGACATCCTGTATACTTTCATATCCAAAATTGATGCCTTCCTAGAATACTTCCGTCTCCTTTTGTTTTGTCCAGAAATGTTTAAATTACTTTCTGCTTTCTCTTTATTTATAAATGTATATATATGTGTATATATCTGTGTGTCTGTCATCTTAAAGTTGCTGAGCTCTTTAGAAATGATGGCAGTGGTAGTGGTGATGGGAACATGGATTTCTTCCTTACAACTGTCCATCAGCATGGTAAGCATTTTCAATTAATCCCATTTTTCACTGCTAGCTGTAATATCCCTCATAAATTACCATACTGACAGAACTTGCCATAATGTTACTTTATTTGCAGTTACAGGTGATTAATACAGATTTGTCATGAAGTTCTGTCAAAACATTCTTCATTTTCATTGAGGCATAATTTCAGTAGTGTTTAGCCTAACACAGAAAATAACAGCTTCTATACCATGAAAACTATATTGTTGTGAAACACAGTATAGCAATTCCAAAAAGTACAGTTTGCAAAATCAATTTTATTTGAAAATCCACAAATTTTCTGGAGAGCAAAAATACTCTTAATTTTAAAAATTACCTGACTATATGCTTTGGTATGTGCTCTATGTTACTTCGATTCTTTGTGTGTCAAAAATACCCCTAAAGCAAAGTAAGGTGTGTTAGAATTTTTTTTAAGGAATATTTTGATTGCTTCTCATTTATTCTCTTTAAGTTGGTATTTATGTCATGACATAAGGAAAACAAAGATAATTTAATACTAATGAAATTTTAAAAATACTGGATGCAGAAATAACAGAAATTATGGGGGGAAACTTTAATCACATTGAACTTGAAATTAAACCCTACAAACCTGGAAATGTTGCATGAGCAAACATTACCCAAATTCAATAATTCACTCCCCTGTGACAGCCTGATTTTCAATTTTATTTGTAAAAGCAAAGGATTTCAGTTTGAATCTGAGAGTGAGCCTGTGGTTTAGCCACTTACTGGAGCTTCTGAATTTATTTTTTTTAAATTTGGTTTCCTTTTTCCTTGCTTCCAGAAATATTTTTTCTTGACAGGCTCTTTTTCTCTCTAAGCAGCAAGTTATCTCACTGAAGAGAATCTTTTTAGTGGTAGGATTTGCCAGACTTGGTTTTTAATTTGTTTTTCATTCCAATTTATGTTGGAATGAGACCTGCATTCATCTGGTCTATCCTCCTACACTGTGGTTTACCTGTAACTCCCCACCATCCTAAATTCCGCTCCATTTTCACTCATTAAGCCTGTAATTTTATTTCTGTTCCTCCCTTAAAATATGCATATTTATTGTATTTTTTTTGCTGCATAGTTCCACTGTAAGGCAGCTCCTTATCCATGTGGATTGTTATTATGCACTTCTAAACACCAAAGACAAAACAGCATGGATACTCCCCTGTATTTTTTGTAAAATTATTTCTTCAGCTGTCTTCTTTCATGTAAGAAAAGATGCTAGAAAAAAAAAAATAACCCTTTTTGGAACTTGCACTTAACAGCTAGCTTGGGAATTGCATCCCACATCCTGGTGACTATTGAGGCTTCTGATGACGCTCACGGTGTGTTTGAGTTCAGTACTGAGTCACTCATGGTAAATGGAACTGAGCCTGAAGATGGAGAGAGCGATATTGTTCTGCAGGTTAGAAAGCTCTGGGTCTCATGGTGCTGAGCAGTCCTCTTCTGTCTCTGTTTTCACTGTGTGTTCTGCGATGGTTTTGCCATAAGTCTGTAGGGTTTACAACGAATTTATCATGCACGTCTGTTTTTCCACTTCATACTGTGTTTTCTAATGTGTATTCATAGAATGAATGGCATGGGTTGGACAGGACCCCAAGGATCATAGAGCTCCAACCCCGCTGCCACAGGCAGGCCCACCAACTTCCAGGCCTGGAGCTACACAAGGTTGCCCAGGGCCCCTTCCAACCTGGCCTTGAACACCTCCAGGAATGAGGCATCCACCACCTCTCTGGGCAGCCTGTTCCAGGCCCTCACCACTCTCTCTCTAAAAAACTTCCCCCTAAGATCTAGTCTAAACATTCCTTCCTTTAGTTTCAATCCATTATCTACCCTTTTAAAAAGCTGATACCCCTCCTGTTTGTATGTTCCCTTCAGTTACTGGCAGTCTGCAATGTGGTACCCCCCGCAGCCTTCTCTTCTCCTGAATGAACCAGCCCAGCTCCCTCAGCCTCTCTTTGTAGGGCAGGTGCTCCAGCCCTCTAATCATCTTCATGGCTCCTCTGATCCCTCTCCAATAGTTCCACATCTTTATTGTACTGGGGCCCCAGCTCTGGACACAGGACTCCAGATGGGGCCTCACGAGGGCAGAGCAGAGAGGGACAGCCTCCTCCCTGTCCCTGCTGCCACCCCTCTGCTGATGGAGCCCAGGATTCCATTGGCCTTGGGAGCTGCAAGAGCCACTGCTGGCTCATGTTAAGTTTCTCATCCACCAGAATCCCCAAGTCCTTCTCAGCAGGGCTGCTCTCAAGAAACTCTTCTCCCAGTCTGTATCTGTCTGGGATTCTTCCAGCCCAAGTGCAACACTTTGCAGTGTTGAACCTCATTAGGTTCAACATTAGGTTCACCTGGGCCTCCTATTTGACTTGAAGCTGAAATAATGTAATAATAATATCCACAGGTTTAAAATTACTTGTTTTACATTTGAGGTATTATGATCATAAAATAACAGTGTTGAGATACATCAAACACAGCAGAGCTGAGATGATAAAGATTGAACTTTTAAAAAACCCCACAATTTTATTTTTAACCCATCATATCAATGTCTTTGTTTAATTCCATCTCATACTTTTATGTTTTTCTGTCTCATACGACATTTAGACCTTGTTTTTTTCCCCACTTAGGTCGTGAGAACACATGGGGCTTTGTCTGAGGTGACACTGCATTGGGTCATAGTTTCTGATCCTACCAGAGACCTGATCGCTACAGATGGGAATGTAACCTTTGATGTTGGCCAAACAAGAGCAAACATTACAGTGCAGGTTTCTCCTGATGAAGTTCCAGAATTGGATAAGGTGTTTTCAGTTTTGATCGTCAACGTCTCCAGTGGTCGTCTTGGAAATCATACCAATGCATCATTAACTATTTTAGCTAACGATGACCCATATGGAGTCTTCATCTTCTCTGAGCACAACAGACCAATAAAAGTTGAGGAAGAAACAAAAAACATCTCCCTGTCAATAGTCAGGCGTGGTGGTCTCCTCGGTACAGTAATGGTAACATACAGAACTCTTGGTGATGATGAGGAGTTACCCTTTCTTCCACCTGATGTGGTTAGAGCAATAGAGGGGAAAGATTATATACCCATTATAGGCTACGTGATCTTCACAGCCAATGAAAGCCAGGCCACGATATCTTTGCCTATTTTGGATGATGATGATCCTGAGAGGTCAGAATCTGTTTTTGTGGAGCTGAGCAGTATTATTTTGATCGAGAAAGTACAGGATCGGCCAAGTAAGTAACTGTCATATGCAAAACCTGCAACTTTTAGGTATAAAAGCTAGTATTTAGATTTAATAGGATAAAACACAACAAGTTAAATGATAAACCTTTTACGTCTGCTAAATGATCTGTCAGTTACCTGCCTTTGTGTGCTGTTTGCATGTTTCCTTTAGCACCAAACTCTGTCAGGGATGGATCAGCACTTCTTTATCCCTTTTGCGTTGCCTTCTGCAAGGTCTTTCAGGCCAAATAGGATACAGTATTGGTTTTATGCACTTACACCTGTTTTTCTAATGTTGTTCTATAGAGTTCAGTATTAGGAAGTAATTAGGCTAGTTTTGATTGCTGAAAGCCAAAGAAGTATGTTAAAAATGAAGTGGTGTAGAATTAGTCACACATTGCTTTTTTAGTGTAGAGAATGTTTACTTCATGCTTTATTTAGCTAAGTTCAGGTCATTACAGCCTGATTTGTGTTCCAGAGCTTCTTGGCATGTCTATTTGCTGCCCCTGACCCAGATTAATCTTGATCTTAAGGAAAACATCAAATATAATTCTGCTGGAATGTTGAAATCTTATTTATATTTCAACATAGCAAGTGTAAAAATGAAATTCTCTGAACTATATAGATCTTACTACTGGCCCCATGGACATTGGTGAGGCCACACCTTGAGTGCTGGGCCCAGTTCTGGGCTCCCCACCATAAAAAGGACATTGAGGTCCTTGAGCAAGTGCAGAGAAGGGCAACCAGGTTGGGGAAGGGGCTGGAGGGCAAATCATATGAGGAACGTCTGAGGGAGCTGGGGGTGTTTAGCCTGGAGAAGAGGAGGCTGAGGGGAGACCTTATCACTGCCTACAACTACCTGAAGGGAGGGTGTAGAGAGGTGGGCGATGGTCTCTTCATCCAGGTGACAGAGGATAGGACAAGGGGCAATGGCATGAAGCTGTGCCAGGGCAGGGTTAGATTGGATATTAGAAAAAAATTTTTTACTGAAAGAGTTGTCAGGGCCTGGCACAGGCACCCCCCAGGGAGGGGGTTGAGTCACCTTCCCTGGATGTGTTCAAAAAAAGGGTAGATGAAGTACTTAGGGATATGGTTTAGCATGGGATGGGAATGGTTGGACTCGATGATCTTCAAAGGTCTCTTCCAACCTTATTATTCTGTGATTCTGTGATTCTGTGAAATAGATAAGTAAGTTCACAGTACTTCATCTCTACCAAAAAATTATGGCTTTTATGATCCTTGTTAGAGTAGAACAATAAGCTATTAAAAATTGGGATTTTTGTGTCATAATATAGTGCAAACACCAAAAGTGTGTTGGTGCAGTGTATAGTTATATTTTGTCCAACTAAAAAAGGTGATTTTTTTTTTGAAAACTAGCAACAGTTAACAACTAGACTCATATATATGTGTGTGAATTCTACAGCTATAGATATTAAGTCTCCCAGGCACCCCCTAACTAAAGTTTTCTTTACCTTTCAGTTGTAAATTCTCCTCGACTTGGATTAGTGGGTGAGACAATAGCTCATGTAATTATCAATGCCAATGATGATGCCTTTGGGACACTTCAGCTTTCAGCCTCAACTGTGCGAGTTGCTGAAAATTATGTTGGACCAATCATTAACGTAACCAGAACTGGGGGATTATTTGCAGATGTTTCTGTGAAATTTAAAGCCATGCCAATAACTGCAACAGCTGGTAAGAAATGAAGAGTAGCAAAAGTAAGCAGTGTACGCTAAAGAGCATACTGTATGCCCTGAGCAGTCAAAGCAAACAAGCATGTACTGAATGCACTGTTGTGTAACAAGATGAAAATAAAGTAGCAAGGCATTTACTGGCTCTGCTGAGCAAATGAGAGTCTAAGCTCTATGGGGGGAGGTCATGCAGCAGCTTTTAGAAAGCCTTGATATATCATCATTGAAGAATCGAGGAGGAGAAATGAGTAAAGGAATTGGGGTGATCGTTTAACTAGTAGCCCACCACCACCTCAATAAAATAAAATAAATAATAAAAAATGCTGTAATGGTATATGTAGCTACTGTTTAGTCCTGTGTGCATATTTAAACCCACCATGCAATGTTCAGGTGAGCTTAGTGGAGACATAGTGAGAGCTGGGGACTCGGCTATAAAACAGACAGGCACAAAGCAGTCGAAACCCAAGAAGGCTTGAGCGTCAAAAAATGGGAGGTGAAATTTTCCAGCTGGCCCCTGCCATACAGAAGGTACATTAACAAAAGGAGCAAACTTGTGAAGTGTGCAGGGTCAAAACCATTTAGGCAGTTATAAATCAAACCCACTGTATTTCAGCCGTGTCCAAGATTGAATAGGTGGGTGGTACATGCTCTGAGAACGGGTATTTTCGCTTCCTTTTCATCTAACAGACCTTTCTAAGTAAGTGTGCAGCTAGATTGATGTCAGAGTGTGCTTTCAGTTAGATCATGAAGCAGAGCCATTATCTAGTGTATCACAGTTGTTCATCTAGACATTCTTAGGCACAAGTTTGCCCGAAGTGAGGTCCAGACACAAAATGTGTCCTTCACTAAAATCAGCTTTGACAAAGGTGCTTCTGTTCACTTTTATCTTTTGGAAAGCCAGAGAGCGATTAGAAATCAAAGACAGAAACATCTTGGTGGTATGACCTTGTCAGTGGGTGACAACAATGGACCTGTTGTAATGACCCTTTGGTCTAACAGTGCAAACTCTGTTTTGGCCAAGCTGTTTTATTTTAATCCATCCAGATATCTAAAAGGCAGCGTGAAGTAAAAAAGACAGTGTTGTCTGAGCCTGAACATAAGGGAAAAAAAACCCATAAAACCCCATAGGATTGCATGCATGTGCAAAAAGACAAGTATTACTGATGCTGTTCAATACAGTGAAGCCTAATGCATTAATACTCGTGGTTTTTACTCCTGTTTTTCTTCATCTACAAATCCAGGCGAGGACTACAGTGTAGCCTCATCAGATGTTGTCTTACTAGAAGGGGAAACAAGTAAAGCTGTGCCAATTTATATAATTAATGATATCAATCCTGAAATTGAGGAGTCATTTTATGTTCAGCTGCTGAATCAAACAACGGGAGGAGCCCTGCTTGGATCTTTGACTAGGGCAACCATAATTATTGAGGCTTCTGATGACCCATTTGGATCCTTTGGTAAATGAGTCTTCTTGGCATATTTTCTCCCTTCTGTTAGTACTCCTACTGCAGATTTGTGGGTGAGCTGCTACTGCACAACTGAATAACAGGTTGTGAATAACTTCTGAATAACATCCAGAAGTCTGGATGAAGGCAGTAAAGGAAAAGTTAAACTAAAGGATAAGTTAAACTAAAGGATAAGTTAAACTAAATTTAACATGTAATAAAGCAGCAATGGTGCTTTATATTAACAAAGAAAGCATTTAGTCAGTTGATACAGCAATATCTTAGAAACTTCTCATAGAGATAGATGTACTTGAGAGGGTTTTTTGGGGTTTTTTGTGTTTCTGCAATAGGTTTAAGCCAAAATCTGCATTCTAATTATCTGTTGCTTAAGTGCTTTCATATCTTTCTTTTCCTAGATGATCAGGCAAAACAGATTTAAAAGTCAGGGGAAATGGAAAATAGAAAGAGAAATTAAGTTACATTATCTTATCTTCTGTCAAATACTTTGGGTTTGTTTTTTTTTTCTTCTGTTATTAACAGTAACATGAATTGTGTATACTTCCTAAAATCAGTTTTCTCTACATGGGTTTTGAGAAGAGTTTTGGCTATTTTTAAAAAATGTTATTTCAGAAATCTGTCTTGTTTATTTGTTGGTTGTGGTTTTATGTATGTTTTTCTGCCTTTTTGCTTGACTTACCCTTTTCTCTCTACTGAATTCCTGTTGCTCCACTTTGTCAGTAGAAGAAGATAGCAGAAAGAAAGAAAGACTGTAAAAAATTAATATTTCCAGATGCTTAATTAACAAACTTAATTCTTAAAAAAAACTAAAAGTTTAATACAAGGAAGACTTCTACTTTAAAGAATTCTATGAGATTGACTGTGTTGACTTACCTCTTCAGCAAGTGACATGAATGCTGCAAAAGAGTTTCCTTGCTGGGAATGAATTATGGAATTAATCTGCTAAGAGCTTAGAAACAGCTCATGGTTAGCCTCAGACAACGGGCATGTTGAAATAAACTTTGATGAGGGCTTAATTCTCACGCTAAAATGAGAAGTTTAATACTGAAAGTTGACTTTTAAGTTTAAACCTGATCGAAAGTGACTTACCCATGCAAGCAAACGCACTGTGTACTTCAAGAGTTGATGTATTTACTTTCAACGCCATTGTTGCTGAAATATGTCTCTCTCTGTGCTGTGCCTCAGTTTTTCAGATTACCGAATTCACTGTGGAGGAGCCTGAATTTGGATCGGTAACCATAAGCCTGCCAATAATCCGCAACGCTGGGACGCTGGGTAACGTTACTGTTCAGTGGGTTGCCACCATTAACGGGCATCCTGCTGACACTGACTTGCAGGTCGCCTTGGGTAATATCACTTTTGCCCCTGGGGAAGCCGTTCAGATGTTGCTGTTGGAAATCCTGGCTGATGATGTTCCAGAAATTGAAGAAGTAAGTAAAGCAGTCAGGTCTTTCTTGGGTAGTTTGAGTGTGTTAACTTGTCATAGAAAATGTGTGCAAAGACAAACAAGGCACATTCTGGCAGGAAGGTGTTCAGATTTTGCTTTGCTTGTGATTATTGTTAGGAAATACCAACAAAAAAAAAAAAATTGTTTAGCTGCATTATTCCTTTTTCTTTTGTTTTTTCTTTTTGAGATTGTCCATGTAGAATTAACTCAGGCCTCCAATGGTGGTGCTATTGGGTTAGATGGCGTGGCAAATATTGTAATACCTGCCAATGATAATCCTTATGGCACAGTTTTCTTTCATCAATCCGTATATCGAATTCAGGAGCCACTAGAGAGAAATTTGCTTGCAAATATAACAGTCAGGCGAAGGTTTGTATAATGTTTGCTTTATTTATATCTATTTTTTTCTTCCTTTTTTTTTCTTGGCTATAATTTCAAATGTCATGCTCCTTCTGTATAAGTACTTGCAACAATTTCTTGATCTTCCAGCTCCACACTTTCTATTTCCTATACATCGTTCTTGAACTAGATGTCTGCTTATTAGAAATTTACATAAAGCACTTCAATGTAGTAGACATTGTCATATATGCTGTGCACCTTATGTACACAGTATACTTGAAGTTTCATTTTGCCTGTTTAGTCTTCAAATCATTTTAAAACTGCACAACAGCCTGGTCCTGTGGTTTGAATTAGAGAAAAATCTGTGTTGATCCTTGTGGGATGGAAAGAAACAAGGAAAGGAAAAGAGATTTTATGCACCTTATGTGGTACCCCGAGGACACCTAGGAGGAAAGATAGCAAGGTTGAGCAGCATAAGCTTTTTCTTCCTTGCCAGTCTGAAGAAGATTAGGTTACTGCTTAGACACAAATGTCTGCAAGCATACATTCTTAATGGACTGCTTCCCAAGCTATGAATATCCAAACTTGCTATCCACAAAAATTGACAACTCAGTTATTCTGGTACTAGTGTCAAGGGAATCCTCCTCTTCAGTTATCTGGTTGGAACTTTCCAACAATTCAGAAAAGGCCAGGATTTTTGTTCACTTTAATTCCTAACCCAGAAGCTTACAGAGTGCTGTACATACTTCATCAGCTAACCTTACTTTTCTGTTTTAATGTCTTTTAGCGGGGGAAGGTTTGGTCAGCTGCAGATATTTTACAGCACCTCTGAGACTGATGTTGTCGCTCTTGCCATTGAGCAAGGTCAGGATATCCTGGCCTGTTATGAGCCTCCTGTACAAGGAATTCCTGACCAGCCATCCAAGACCAGAGTGAATGTGTCGGCAGCGGGTGACCCGCTCTACGCCTGTGCAACTCAGTGCCTAAAAGAACAAGCGTGTTCAGCCTTTACATTTTCCAGTGCCTCTGAGATTCCTCTCTGCCTTTGGCTGACCTCAGAGATCAGCCCCTTCACGAACACTTCAGGATTCTGGACCTACAAGAAGAACATCACCAGCTCATCTGCTCTCTTCAGTGCACAAGCCATTGCTGGTAGTGACTATGAACCTGTTACGAGGCAGTGGGCCATAATGCAGGAAGGGGATGAGTTTGCAAACCTCACCGTTACCATCCTCCCTGACAGTCTGCCAGAGCTGGATGAGAAATTCACCATATCCCTCCTGAAAGTTGAACTGAGGAACGTCTCAGCCAGCTTAAAAAATCAACCAACTATAGGGCAGCCAAACACTTCCACAGTTATCATAATGATGAATGGAGATGCTTTTGGAGTGTTTAAGATCTACAGCGTAAGTCCCAATGCGACAGAGAAAGGGCTGTACGTTGAAGTAGAGGAACGCCCTCAGACCAGCGTGCAGCTGATGATACATAGGACAGAAGGCAGCCTGGGGCAGGTGACAGTGGAATGGCGTGTAGTTGGTGGAACTGCTACCCCAGACTTGGATTTTGTAGGTGTTGGTGAGATGCTGGTGTTCGCTGAAGGTGAGGCAAGGCTTTGCATTGGCTTCTGCTCTATGAAACTAAAGAAAAGCAAAAAGTACCTGTCAAGCACTTGGTCCTCTGGCTGTGCTGTTAAGTGTTATTCTTAGGTTATGCCTCCCTGAATGCTCAGGGTACACTTGTAAAAGCATATAGTTCATTAGCATGTAACATTATGTTCCAGACAAGCACAGTGGTACCAGGGGGGGGAAAAAAAAAGCATATATATCTAAGTATTTTTAAAGAATTATTGCAATGTGCATTATTTTATGAAAAAAAAAGGAGTAATAATGCTCAAGACAGTTGTTACATTCAAGGGTAATGAAAATGAGAATCAGGCTTAAATGGTCTTTTGTTAATCTTTGGTTTGTACAGTACTAATGTTTCATGTTGTTTGCTTTCAGATTCTGAAATGGTATTGATTTCATCCCATCCCATCCCATTCCATCCATCATCCCATCCTATCCCACCCCACCCCACCCCATCTCACCCCACCCCATGCCATCCCATCCCACCCCATGCCACCCATGCCATCCCATGCCATCCCATCCCATCCCATCCCACCCCATGCCACCCCATGCCATCCCATTCCATCCCATGCCATCCCATCCCATGCCATCCCATCCCATGCCATCCCACCCCATCCCATGCCATCCCACCCCATCCCATCCCATCCCATCCCATCCCATCCCATCCCATCCCATCCCATCCCATCCCATCCCATCCCATCCATCATCCCACCCCACCCCATCTCACCCCACCCCATCTCACCCCACCCCATCCCATGCCATCCCATGCCATCCCATCCCATGCCATCCCATCCCATGCCATCCCATGCCATCCCATGCCATCCCATGCCATCCCATGCCATCCCATCCCATCCCATCCCATCCCATCCCATCCCATCCCATCCCATCCCATCCCATCCCATCCCATCCCATGCCATCCCATGCCATCCCATCCCATCCCATCCCATCCCATCCCATCCCATCCCATCCCATCCCATCCCATGTAACACGCATCATATTTAAAACACTGCAAACGGAACAAACAAGTCAATGGCAGACATTACTGAAGTACCACGTAGCATGACAGATACATTTGTACATTTTCAAAGTCAGAGATGACTAAACAGTTATTTTGAAAGAATTTATCAGAGTATAGTAAAGATTTTGGTGTGCTAGTTAGCTTGCTAAATCAGCTGAACTCAAGGGCATGATTGCCAGCAGTGATACTGAGGCTGATGTGTAATTACTTTAGTGTTTATAAGTTTAGTAAGAACTGTTTTGAAAGTATTTTGAAACACAGTGTATCAACAGGTTACACACATGTACTGTGCTGCAGGACCATGCTGTATATGATAATGGATTATTCAGACTGCTAATTGATTGCGTTTGCTGCTTACACTTTTGTTCTTGGATAGTCCAGAAGACAAATAACTAACACAGTGACAACCTATTGTAATGCATTAGCTGGCCCAGTAATTGAGTGCACATACTTGTGTATTACGGTTCATCAGAGAATTTATGCATTTGGCAATTTTTTTGCAAGGTGATATTCCTTATAGGTTAAATATATAAGTAAAATTTGGAAGCCGGAGAACTTAAAATGCAAGTAAATTTCCTAAATTTTCAGAAACCATGACTAGATTACTAATTTCTATGTAGTATACTTAATAATTTGGTAATTACATTGGCCTGCCATTCAATAGTAATTGAATATAACTTCATAATGATAGTATCTTCTGGAATGGAAAGTAAGTAAATATGTTTCATGTCCTTTTTTTGGTACTTTTTAGGTATTTCCCACAAAATGACAGGGTTATGTCTCTTTAACAGGTGGTCTCCATGTGCACACATAAGTATGTGTATGTTCTTCTCCTTGCAGGGGAAACAAAAAAGATGGTCACACTGACCATTTTAGATGATGCAGAGCCAGAGGATAATGAGAGTATCATAATCAGCCTGGTCCATACTGAAGGAGGGAGTCGGATTCTGCCCAGTTTTGACACTGTCACAGTGATTATTCTGGCAAGTGACAATGTGGCAGGAATTGTTAGCTTCCAGACAGCCTCAAGATCTGTTATTGGTCGTGAAGGTGGGTTCTTTGTGTAGACCACACTGTTTGTTTCACACGAGCTTCCACCTCTGTGCTTTCTGTTGATAATGGCTCCACAATGTTTGTTTCTATGAGTGCTCAGAGAATGCCAGCAAGCAGAGTATAACCTTGTAATTGGCATATTTATTTATTTATTTGAATTCTACACTCTTGAAATCATTGCACTTAATAAGATCTATGGAAAAGATGACATTTTATATATCATCATCTGTGCTTTCCTTGTTTTCTGAAGGCCATGCCTTGCTTCTATTGGTATTGCAGTTCAAAGCTTCTCTTAAATTTTCTTGGTCTGTGTATTACCTCATCATACACACCTGCTCATCCTCATGAGCAAATTTCATCTCTCTTGCAGTTCACATTAGATCTTGTAGAAAATATCCCCACAGACATATTTGAGTCATATCTTCCCTCTCCTGGATTAAATAACGTGCTGTTTTAAAATTTTCTGGGTTGGGTTTTTTTATCGTTGCTGAATTGGGAATGTAGTGATCTTGCCATTATAACTCTGTCACAAGACTTGAAAAACATGATGGGGCCAAAGATGTGTACCAAAGATTCCTACTGGTGCTTTAAAAGAGCACGTTGCACATTTGATCTGAGGTTTGATGTGATCTGCCATAGCATCACCATAATGGCACCAACGGAGAATTGCTTTTGGCAGCCCTTGGTGGAGTCTCAGTGTGTTGCAATGTCATACTTCTCTGACGTATGAACTGATGGGCAGGGAAGGCTAACAAAGCAGAAAGCTGCTGTGCAGGAATGTGTGAACTGCATTTTCTGTATGAGGGAAAGTGTCTTTTCTCAGCTGGATGAGTTCTGGTTTTCCCCAGACATGATAGGATACCATAACCTGATGTTTTCTGTGTAGATATAGTTTGTGTTAATTGTGTGCTAGCATGTGCCCAGTTTTTGTCCTTTGTTCTGATCCACCTTCCAAGCCAGCTGCAATCTGGCAAGCTAAAAAGAGCAGTTAATGAGCACAAGGCATTAATACAAACCCTCTCATTCCCAAGGGTTGCGATGACCCTGAATACTTTGCACTGGTTAAACATTACTCATAGAAAATGCTGCCCACTGGGAGCTGAAATACTGAGCTATATAGTTTGGACATTACTTGATTCCAGTTCCTCCAACTTGTGGAGAACAGCACAGTGTTTTGCAGCAAGAAACAGCCACCAAACTAAGTCCCTTTGATAAAAGAATGGAACAAGCTAAACCCTTTAGATTATTTCAGTGTGGGTATTTCATATTCAGTACCAAGATGGATTTCTTTCTGCAAGCCAAATTCACTGAGAATCAAATCAAATGCAATTACCTTTTATACTTATTGTATTATTGAACAATCTTTGTCAGGGAAATCTCCTTTATTTTCAAGCTATGAATGTTGTTTATCACCTTGGTGAGGACAAAGATACAGGCAGAGGCATGCAACAGTTGTGTGGCTTTGACTGCATTAGAGGGAAAAGCACTGCAGTAGCTTGAAGAAACAATGAGGTGGTGGATGTAAGATCCCCCCCCTTCTTCACCCTGATGGATATAGAAATCCATAAAGATATGGATAACATGGATAAATGTGAAAAAAAATATAAAGTAGTTAAATTAGTCTATTACAACTTTCTCAGTTAGCATTTGTATTAATATTTCTTTCTTTGTAGGGATACCAAAGACTTTTGGTAAAGCTGACCAAGAAGCATGGTTTAGTAATTAGCTACTTGGAGTCTGTAACTCAGATGAGTTCTACTTCAGGTTTCTTCTCACTGTTTGGATTAACAGGCTTCTACCTCATAGTGTCTCAATCTGCAGTGAAAACCCAATTTGTTACATAATGCCACAAGAAATAAGCTTTGTATAGATTGTGCATTCTGCACTGACACTAAAGTAAACATTTTTCTGTTAAACACTTATTTGTTTTCAATGGAAGGGCAAAATTCTCAGGGTAGGATGGATTTCAGTGCAGTGTTGAACAATACGGTAGTTTGGCCTTGTAAACCTGTAGTCTCACCTTGGCCATGTGACTGCAGGAGCAGAGTCCTCGCAATTTCAATACATTTTGAGTTCTTTTGTGCTCTAGAAGCAGCATGGATCATCTTAAGAGAAAGATATGAACATTGATACACCTCCAGAGTTGTAATCCTGAGGCTGAATAGCACATAATTTGTATTTGAAAATGGATTTATACAGCTCTTCATGTTCTTGTATTTTATTTATGGTCTCTCAATGTTAATTGGTCACATTTCTCTCACTGGTAGCCAATATAGATGAATCTCTCTAATATTTCCTTACATAAAAAAAAAAAAACTAGAAAATTTTCAAATTGTTCTGGCCAGCTTTGTCTATACAATACTGTCCTACAATATAATGTACTAGGATAGCCAGGCAGTATTCTAACTGGATGCTCTTTGAATTACATGATCAGAGACACTAGCTGGGCTGCTCAATTCTCTGAGCCATGGAGTAAGAAGCCATGTAACCCCACATCTTTTCTTTTGTTCTCATAGATGTGTCCCAAATGGTTCTCAAAAAGTTGGCTTCCAAGCATGTATCTAATGCAAATCAGAAGATGGAATTATTCCAGATTTTGCAAAGAAAAGAAAAAAAAAAATCCAGTCTGTTTATAGGACTCCTAAGAAAGAACATTTCAATTGGGTAGTGATGGAACTGATTTTTTCAGACTTCTCTTCCTCCATCACTAAAATACATTTTGACAAATTTTTCTTTAGTTTTGTTCGTTCCTTAGTAGAGCAAAAGAAATCTCTTGTATGATTTTTTTTCCAAGCATCTCAGTATTGTAGATTTCTGCATATTTCATGTCTTTGAAAGCCAATGCAACACAGCACATGCTGGCAAACTTAAATTCCATACACGTGATAAATGCTGTTGACATACAGATGCAATACAGTTGCACATTACAGGTATAAACCCGTCTGCTAATGGGAAAGTAGTGCATAATAACACTGATTTTACCTGCTGATTTGTTTCATATTGCTATAATGTCTTTATTTTCTATATTTAAAATATTTACTATTAAATAAACTATATCAATTTTATAAATGGATATGCATATTTAACATTATGCAAATTTACTAGATTTACAAATTTTAGAAAGGTTTCTAAGATCTTTACTGTTTAAAATTTAAGTGGCCATTGGGTTAAATCTTATAAATGTAAAAAATACCATATTTTTTTCTCATAGATGCACATTGTCAATTGATAATGCTTATCCCAGAAACTGTAATAAATTATTAAAACTCTAAATTATTAAATCTCTGAATTACAAAGTATTAATTATTTATATTTCAGTCTTACATGCTTTCTATTTTTTAAATATCCATTATTAAATATTAACATTTTCTGAATATTTTCTTTTTCTAACACTGAAGTTGTTTGTAGGTTCAGACTCACATAAATAGACCTTTTTAAAAGTGTTTTTTTCTCCATGAACAAATGCAGAGAAAAATGCAAGTCACAAGTGTTAGAAAAAAGTATATCCCATGCCAGTTAGCATGGGTACCGTGAGGTACTTAGGGATATGGTTTAGCTTAGGATGGGAGGGGTTGGACTTGATGATCTTCAAAGGTCTTTTCCAACTTTGTGATTCTGTGATTCTAGAAAAAAAATATTTTAACTGTGATGCATGTTTTTGCATCCTCGTTTTTCTGATTGGTATGTAGCAGAAGAAATCCTAAAATATTGTGTCTTACCCTTGGTTCCTAGGAGAACAACTGCAATTCCATGTTGTAAGAACTGCCCCAGGACTGGGAAACGTTACTGTTGAATGGAAGATCGTTGGGCATAATGTAAAACAAAATTTTGAAAACTATTCTGGGATACTCTTTTTTCCTGAGGTAAGTCCACAAGCAAAGCTAATGGCTATGAGAATATTGCAATTGTAATCGAGCTGAGAAAACAAATGTGCTTTTATAGCACTCTTTGTTTCTTGGTCTGGTTATGTACTCACTCCCTTACTCTTGGAAGTTCTAAACTGGATGGAATTTATAGTTTTTAATGCTACAAGTTTACATTTCTTAGAAGTGATGTTCAGAATGCATTCTATACAGTGATATTACTTGATTTTATACAATAATGACTTACCACTTTGTCAATAAAATAAATAGGAGACATTGAATACAACACTGTACGTTCACTTGCTGGATGACCATATTCCTGAAGAAAAAGAAGAATACCAGATCATCCTATACAACATCAAAACTGAAGGTAATGTGGACCTGTAGCCTGCTGCAGCTTAACACTATCATTTAGTGATCATTTAGTGACACATTTTCCTGTGTATTAATCCATTCTGGAGGTGTAGCACTAGGCATGCTGCAACTGGTGTGAACTGTGCAAAGTTCAGTCACATTTTATTGACCCTTATGTGTGTCTATATGCACACACACACATATATAAAAACCTACCCTTTTCCATAATTGGTTTTAATGGTGATTTAACTCTGCCTGTTACATTCAGTGATTATTTGCTTCCCTTTAACTGAACACAGTCTTGAGCTTGTTAATGTATTCTGGATACAGTTGCTATGAAATAAGTGGATATTTTTGTCTTTTAAAGCAGTCTTGTTCTTCAAACTGATTTCTGATCTGTCTCTGAATTCAAGGAGATCAGAATTACATTCAATTTCCAATGAGAAAAGAAGCATGGAACTGCATCCCTTCTGAAAATACCCTGTTTTAAACTGAAATCCACACACTAAACTAACTTGACCTGCATTGTGTAGCTGTACCAACTTTCCAGAATAATTTATTGACTCTTCTAGTCCATCAGGATAAGCATAAATTGATGCACCAACAATTGTACCAACTTTCCAGAATAATTTATTGACTCTTCTAGTCCATCAGGATAAGCATAAATTGATGCACCAACAATTATTCATCAAGGCAACACGGGGGAAAGAGAGTAATTTCTTAATGCAATAACTGAGAAGTGGAATATAATTTTAACTTTTGCAGTTAATTCCTGGGAAAATTTTCCTTTTACAGTAGAGGAAGTTTAGGTAAATCAGTTTTGGCACCAGGCCATTAAGATTTCTCATTTCCTGCTTTGTTTTTGTGACTTTATACTTGTCCTGGTTTCGGTCAGGATGGAGTTAACTTCTTTTGTAGCAGGGGATGGGATGCTGTGTTTGAGAGTTAAAATGAAAGCACTGCTGGTAACACCCTGATGGTTTTAGTTGCTGTCAGACAGTCAAGGACTTTCTCAGCTCTTCATATTTCTCTATTCATGAGAAAGGAGGGGACAAAGCCAGGACAGGTGACGCAACTGACCAAAGAGAGTATTCCATGCCAATTACGTCCTGCTCAGTATAAGGGGGCTGATGGGAGGAGGAACAGGCGGCTCTAGGACGTGTGGTTTTTGGGGCATGGTCGGGTTCCGGGACGGCTCAGGGTGGCACAGCCTGAGCTGTTGGTTTGGTGAGAAACTGCATCCTGTATCAACAGTTTCATAGATTTGTTGCTGTAAAGTCCTGTTAGCATTGCTATATTTTATCTTTCTGCTATTCTAGTAAACTATCCTTATCCCAACCCACGGGCTTTTGGTTTCTTGGTTTTGGGGTTGTTATTTGCCCCTTCCTTTTCCCTTCCCTTGCCTCACCACCCCTTCTCTTCCTCCTCTTTTCCTTTAAAGAGCAGGCAGCTGGCTGAATCTTGGCTCTCAGCTGGGGTAAAACCACAACAATATTTAATATGCTTGCAACTTCAGTTCATTATGTTTTCATATTTGTTATAGAAAGTAAGTATATATACTTTCTACACCATCTATATACTTCAGTGAGCCCATCATGCATTTGATTGAATTTAATCCCAACTATTACTGAACTGTCACTCGTATATAATCATAGAATCATAAAATCATAGAATGATCTGGGTTGGAAGGGATCCCAAGGATCATAGAGCTCCAACCCCCCTGCCACAGGCAGGGACACCAACCTCCAGGCCTGGAGCTACACAAGGCTGACCAGGGCCCCATCCAACCTGGCCTTGAACATCTTCAGGGATGGGGAATCCACTACCTCTCTGGGCAGCCTGTTCCAGCCCCTCACCACTCTTTCTGTAAAAAACTTCCTCCTAATATCTAATCTAAACCTTCCCTCCTTTAGCTTTAGTCCATTCCCCCTTGTCCTGCCATTATCTGCTCTTTTAAAAAGTTGAATCCCCTCCTGCTTATAAGCTCCCTTCAAGTACTGGGAGCCTGCAATGAGGTCCCCCCGCAGCCTTCTCTTCTCCAGGCTGCATAATAATAATGTAGTAACGTAAGACAAAAAAATAGCTGCATAACACTTTATTCACTGTAGTTCATTTATTCTTTTGCAGGTGTTGCTTCTTCAGGTGCTGCTGTTTTGGACAGTCAAGGATATGAAGCTGTGCTAACAGTAGAAGCTAGTGATGAACCACACGGAGTCTTGAATTTTGCTTCCCCATCCAGGGTTATTTTAATTCCAGAGGAAAACAAAACAGTCCAGCTTTTTATTAACAGAGAATTTGGATCTCTAGGTTTGTATGATAACTCTGGGGAGTTGTGTTTTGGCAATCATCAGGCAGATGAAGGCCAGGACAGGAAGTCTGGAAATTTTAAAGAGTCTTGGTTCAGTTGGTATTTTCAGAACTTCTAGCTTTCATGAAAACTGGAGCCATAGCCCTCATTTCCCCAGCAAGGAGCCTGGGAGCTGTGATGTAACTAATTGGCTATTAGGGCTGCTACCTTTATGTCTAATGAATCTGTCTCAAAGTGTTACTCTTTCCAGGAGAAAGAAATAACACAGAAGAGGAGCTTGTGTGGAATGATCATTCCCCCGTATTTACCCTCTAAGCTTCCAGAAGTTGGCAGTTTAAGAATGTCCTGTGGAAAAAAGTTACATTCAGACCACTGAATTAAATTTACATCTCCTCTGAAAAATTCTTATTCCTTTTAAAATCAATTTTTGTCGTTTAACATACATTAAATTAAGTGGTACTTAATCAGAATCACTGAAGTGTCAGGGTTGGAAAGGGACCTCCAGAGATCATCAGGTCCAACCCCCTGCCAAAGCAGGGTCCCTAGGACAGGGCACACAGGTCAGTGTCCAGATGGGGCTGGAATCTCTCCAGAGAAGGAGACTCCACACCCCCCTGGGCAGCCTGTCCCAGGGCTCCCTCACCCTCACAGTGGAAAAGTTCTTCTGCATATTGGTATGGAACTTCCAGAATTCAGTAACATGCTGAATGCAAAAACGTTTTCTTGGGTTCATTGCCTGAGGATTTATATTGTGGGATACAGCATGATAATTTTCAATTTACCCTTTTAGACTATATTTACACCTCTCTGATAGTCCCTCTTAGTTTCACTGCATCTGTTTTGAAGTGAAGTGACCGCTTACAACCAGTATTCACGATCTGGACACCAGATTTGTAGAGGCATTTTAATGACATTTCTCTGTTTTCCCAATTCTTTTTTAATATCCATCAGTGTTTAGTTTATGTTTGGAACACTAATCAGGAAACTAATGCTTTAAGATAAGTATCCAAGGTAAATAAATATAAGATCTCTTACTTAAAGTCCATCATTATTTATTAAAATTAAGGTTCTTTATGACTTACATTTTATTGCATACAGTTGAGCTTTGAATGCCATCTGTCATTTTATCTCCAGGATCAGCCTCTTTACATTTTCCATTTGACTTACCCTGGCAGATTAGTGACACATGGCTTCATTATGAAAAAATAACACATCTAACTTTCTGTACTGAACCCTATGTCAATCTGCTTGAGAAAGAAACTAGATTTATTAAGCTGTATTTCCCAGCACTGCCTTTAGTGCTTTTCTTAGACACCAGTCGCTGCTGAAACATTCTACTTCCCCTGGCACCAAACCTGATATGAATAATGCATCACATGTCCCAGGTAGTAATTCAGCAGGGTAGTATTTGTGGTGCACAGCACCTCAAGTGTCTGAATACATTTTTTCCTAATGCTTTTTCAGACCAGTGATGTTGGACACATCACCAAAGGCTGCATTTAAAACACTTCAAAACAATAACAAAGTTCCATTGGCTCCAGATTAATCATTTAATCCTGTTTTGCAGTTAGTCTTTCCAGTTTTGTGGAGGAGCATTTGATCTCTTTTCTGTTCCAGTGAGCATTACATAAGAGTTGAAAAAAATATTGATTTTAATTTATCTCTATTTTTTGGTCACAAATAAACAGGTGCTGTCAATGTTACTTATGCCACAGTTCCAGGATTGCTCCCCTTAAGTAATCAGACAGAAGAGACCTTGGCTGAGCCTGGAGCTGATTATATAGCTGTTTCAGGCTCATTGGTTTTGGAAGAAGGAGAAACATCAGCTGCCATAAATGTTACTATTCTAGAGGTAAAGTCTAAAGCTTTTTGTTCTGTACTGATCTGTATGACATCCGGAGTGTTTTGAAATATAAAGCTGTCAATCTATATATTTATTGTCACTTAGATGGTTTTAATATTAAAATCACAGAAGGATGAAGAATAACAGAAAGCTGAAATTTAGCTGTCTCATTAAGACTGATATTCAGAACAGCTTGCTACAGGCTTTTACTTTCAAGAACATTGCTTGCTACAGGCTTTTACTTTCCTAATGGTCATTGTTTATGCCTTTAAAATTGGGCAGAAACTTATTCATGAATATAGTTTAGTGTCACCACAGAGTCTTTTTCATGAAATATAATGTATTACTTCATAATTAATTCAGGATAATCAATTTCACACTCAAAGTATTTCAGAAAAATGGAAAAATAAATTAATTCTAGTGTTGCTATAATATTAGAGACTCCTAGTGTGTTGCTTTTTGGTGACTTCTGCTACAGTAACTTGAAGGAAAAGGGAAAGGGGATGTATTGATCTTCTGTTTTGCAGGATGATGTACCAGAGGTGCAAGAATTCTTCTTGGTCAATTTGACTTCAGTGGAGCTCATCATGAATCACTCAACTTCATCCCCACCAAGGCTGGGTATAACAACTTATACAGAATTATCATTGGCTTTCCCTTTCTTTGAATTGATTGCAGTTTATATTACTCTGGGATGTTAACATTATTCCACTTAATGCCTTAATAACTATGCCAATGCTGAACAGGCTATTCTGAAAGGAACATTGTAAAATACCAATCTTTGTTACTACACTTGCTTCTACATTTTTAAGCTCTGCAAAAATCATAAGGCAATTTTTATAGATTTTTATAATTTTTTAGTAATTAACAGAGAGCAAAATTATCTGAGTTTTTCTGGCAGTGTCTTAGTCTGATTTTCATTTACATAGCAGAAACAAAAATGTAAAAATAAATGCTTTATGTGGTTTCTTTGTTTACTCTTTTAGAAAGCTTCTTCCTGTTACTCTCTATCAGATTTAGTAGTTGTGTCTTGTGGTTTTCTTGCTCTTCCAGTGAACATCACTTATCATTTGCTTTGTCAGCTCCTTCTGCTTCTGAATTCAGTAGCATGGCTTCCAGTGGCTTTAAGAGCAGTTGTATTATCCTGCTGTACTAAAGATGATATATCAGCTATTTCTAACACTTTGTTTGACTCTTTTCCCTTCTCTTTGCATGCCTATAGAAGTGACTGAATTAATTCGGTACAGATTGAAAGGTAACTGACCAGATTCATTGCTGATTCATAGAGACTGGGCTGGGACTAGTCAACTCTAACATCTAAAATGTAAAAAGCCTTAACATATCAGGGAGAAGGATTCACCTCAGCCAAATTGTGCTGAGTGCTGTATAGTCCCAACTTCTGTTCTATGGGGTTGGCAGCCTCCTTGGACCATGAGCATCCAACCCTGACATGACACCTGCACTGGGTTAAATGTGCATGGGATGAGCAGATAATAATTATTAACCCACAAGGCAAAAATTTGTAAAAATCTCACTACAAATTCTCTTATCAGGCTGTTTTCTAATCTTGCTTTCCCTTTGATTTCCCTTTTCATAGAATCACAGAATCATAGGGGTTGGAAGGGACCTTGAGAGATCATCAGGTCCAACCCCCTGCCAAAGCAGGCTTCCTAGCTCATATTTGATTTGTTATGATTGACAGCTCAGCTCCTAGGTGGTGTGATGCATTTCTTTAGCATTTCTCTCAAGCCCATACCCTCTGCAAGGTATCTGAAGTATTTCTAGGAGGTCTTTAATATCAAATAGAGAAGGGTGTTCTGCACATGGTACAGGCATGAGTAGTCAGTCCTGCTCATCTGGAATATATTACATATGCTGTTGCTGTCATGGCCATGTGTGTGCAATATGTGGAGTAAGTCTGGGATGTCTGGGATGTCGAGTTTAACACACCAAACTTGGGTGATGTTTGTTTCTGATCTGAGGCTTCACTGATGAGGAGCAGAAACAGAAAGAATAAAGACAGTTCTGTTTTCTCCGTGCTCCTCTTACTTTACATCTTCTAGTAAAGAAGGAAGAAAGTGCCTGACTCAAATACAGAAGTGCAATAAATTTTAAAGAAGTGTGAGTGATTGGCAGGTGAGAATGATGAAAGAAAAAACCTTAATGGATACAAGAAGGAGCTAAACTGGGGTAGGGGAGTAGGGGGCTTTAGGGGGAGGGGAAGGATGTCAGACATGAAATAAGAGGCTTGACATTGAAAGCAAAGTATTACAGAGCTGATGGTGATGCCAAAAGGGAAAATGCAGGTTAGGTGTGAAGCTGAAAGGTCTGTAATTGCTAGCATTTCCTCTGGATTTCTGCTGTTTGTGCAGAGGTTCTGCAGCCCCTGCTGATCTTCACTACCTCATAGTCACATGTTTAGGTTCATGGCAATGATCTCTTAGTCTTATTCAGCTTTATCTGAATTGATAGAAATATTTTCTATGGATGTTAATATAGTATATTTTCTATGGATTCAGTTGAGTCAGTTTGGTTGTGTAAACTGTCATTTTTAATGTCTTTTTAAGTCTTGCTAATATTAGTTGAAGTAAATTTAGTCATAAGGTGGTGTTGTCTGAACAGACTTCTAAGAATCAGTTTCTGCCTGTCAAGTTCTGGTCCCTGAAGTTAGTGAACATTTCTAACTGTAATCTATTATTTAGTATTTTTACAGTGCAATGAGTACAATAATCTTTCAGAGTTACTCTGAAGATCCATATGTCTTTATGGAGCGATAAAATGTTACAGTATTTTAACAACATACAAAAAATTAACAATTCTATATAAAATTAAAGAAAGAAAAAAAAAAAAGAAAAAAGAGAAAAAAGGCAACACAGCCCTGAGCTGGACTGAGTTCATTAAGTGCCTGGATGATGCTCTGAGTCCCATGCTCTGACTTGGTTGGCCCTGTGTGGAGCTGTGAGTTGGACTATATGGTCCTTATGGGTCCCTTCCAACTCAGGAGATTCTAGGATTCTAGGATTCTGTATTTGTAGCAAAATCTGAGGTGTGTGCCAGTCAGGTTTATGGTCAGTCCCTGAGACTTGAATAGAAAATGAAATACTGCATCATTTGCATTGTTTTCCTTCCCACAGCCAGAATGGCACAGTCTGCAAAATCACAGAACCCCAGACTGGTTTGGGTGAGAAGGGCCCTCAGACCCCCCAGTACCCCCCTTTCATGGGCAGGGACACCCCCGCCAGCCCACGGTGCCCAAAGCTCCATCCAACCCGGCCTTGAACCCTGTCAGGGATTCAGGGGTAGCCCCAGCTGCTCTGAGCACCCAGTACCAGGGACTCCCTCCTCCCCAGGAAGGATTTCTGCCTCCCAGCCCCTCTTCAGCTGCCCTCCTGCAGCTGAAGGCCATTCCCCTGGGCCTGGCCCTCCCTGCCCTCTGCACCAGCCCCTCTCCAGCTCTCCTGGAGCCCCTCAAGGGATGGGATGGAGCTCAGAGCTTTCCCCAGAAGCAGCCTTCTCTTCTCCACACTGAGCCACCCCCCATGTCTCAGACTGTCTCCATAGGAGAAGTGCTCCAGACATCTGAGCATCTTCATGGCCTCCTCTGGACCTGCTCCTACAGCTCTGTATCCTTTTTATTTCTGGTACCTCCAAGCTGGAGGCAGCACTGCAGGGAGGTCTCTGTCCCAGAGCAGAGCAGAGGGGCAAAATCCCTTCCCAGATTCTGGTCCCGCTGCTGAGGATTCAACCCAGGACACAGGTGGCTTTCTGGGCTGCCAGCGCGTGGTGCTGGGTCATGTTGATCTTCTTGGCCACTGTCACTCCCCAGTCCTTCTTGTTAAGGCTACTCTCATGTTGAATGTCATCATAATAACACACAACGGAGATAAATTAAGATTCCAGAGTCAATCTTACTTTTGTGTATTTCCTGGTTCTTCTCTGCTGTGCTTTGCTTTCCACATTTTGCTTAGTAATTTAGTAGGTGTTATTAAATGTAACAGTGGTAGTTCAAGGCACTGTGTGGCTGTGTTGGTGAGGACAGATTTTCTGTGGGCCTTTCCAATTATCTTGCCCACTACCGTTTTCTCCTCCACATTTTGGCAGCAGACAAATGTGTGTTTCTTCAGTAGAGATTTGAGAAGTGCTTCTGTTACTCATGAAAACCACGATAATGGACTTCATTGATCTTTCATTTTTGTCCTTCTTTCAGATGTGGAAGGCCTAGCTTCTCAAATTATTATTGATGCTAATGATGGAGTGAGCGGAGTAGTTCAATGGGAAAGTACCAAGTAAGTCTCGTTGCCTTAAAGGACTCATCGTGTCACCTAGGGACTGGGGTTGCCCAATTATGTAAATTTACAGTTAAAGTTAAAACCCTGATTAAAAATAGGCCCAGACCCTTGAGATGCCAAAGCATCAGTCAGTTCAAAAGAACTGGAAAGCGTAAGATAATTCCCACACTGAAAACCAACATTTGCAGTATACTTAGACAGAAAACTTTCCCCCTGTCCTTATTTTTGCTGCCACTCTTCCATATTGTGGACTTGTGTCACTCCTCCCTGCCACCATCCAATGGGTCCAACTTGCTTCTGCATCTGTGTCAGAATACACACTGGCATCTCCTTGATCTTTTTCCCTGACTTATTTCTAGGAGCTAGGAAGAAAGCATCCGTGAGGCTGGAAAGAAGCCTCATTCATGAAGAGGCTTAATCTGTCACTAATAATCAGGAACAAAAGCACAAGCTCCTATAGTTAAATTCCAGTTAGATGAGAAAGGTAAAAAGGTTGTATTTCAGAAATGATGATGATGATGATACTGTAATGATGCCTTTTTCCTACAAAGCAGAGGGAAAGGTTTGAAGTGAAAAAAAATAATAGCTGTGTATCATCTTACTCAAAGGAACATGCTAAGTGAGCACTGAGAATTTGTCTTGCTTTTCACTGTAGTTTTGAAGTTAATGAATCTCACGGGGACCTGACAATAACAGCATACAGAAACAGAGGATCGTATGGCAACGTGTCTGTGTTTTTTTATGCCCAAAATTTGGAGGCACAGCTGGGTTTGGATTTTAATGTCACCTCAAGGGTAAGAAGCGAATTTGACATCCAGTACTTTTCATTCTTTTGGCTTCCCCAAGATAATGTGTTGTTTATTCTGCAGAATGATTGGTAAGGCAGCTAGATTTTTCAACTTGTTTCGACTGCTTTGGTCACCTGAGATAAAATAGTCATCGTAATTTATTGTCTCTTTCCTCTTCAATACTAAAGTATTTTTAATTACAAGGCACTGTAAACTTTCAAACATCTCAAACGCAATCTTGCTGTAAACTTTCAAACATCTCAAATACAATCTTGCTCAGACAAGGGCATATAAGAATTCATAGAAGTTTTCTTATTTGTTACAACAGAACCTTTGAAGTGCACTGCTCTGTCTTGGCCTCATTCTGCAACGTGCTGGACTTTTTTTACTTCTGTTCAAGTCAACTAATAAGGGGCGTAGATTTTATAGCTCTTCTTGCCTCCTCTTACTTCCTATTTAAGGCAGTTCTGTTTACCTTAGTTGAATAATTCTGTATGTATTTAACAGCTGTTGATTCAATATGCAATGCTTTCTGTGTTTCCATGCTAGACACTTTTTTTTGCTGATGGAGAAAGGAATAAATCTGTCGTCGTAAAGATTTTTGATGACGATATTCCTGAAGGTGATGAGAAGTTCCAGTTAATTTTAACAAATCCCTCTCTGGGCCTGGAATTAGGGGAGAATACAACAGGTAAAACTTTGGAATTATATGCACTCATTTTAATTTCATTCTTATGAGTAATCATATTTCAGAGAACACCAATTGCCCTGCTGTGGTAGATCTTTATATTCCTTTGGAGAGTTCTTAAACATCCCTATGAAATCTATGCAATGAGCATGATAATTTGTAAACTAAGGAATCCAAAGGTGTTCTTCCTCTCTAGAAATCTTCCTCTCTAAAAATTTCTTCCTCTCTAGAACTCTTCCTAGAGTTTTTTCTTCAAGCAACTAGCATTATACATATACTTAAGAAAGCATGTTTGTATGTCTTGTATTTATATATATGTACAATTCTATTTTACTGTGTTAATTGAAGAATTTTTCCATTATTTATTTCTCAAAAGCCACAATTACTATACTTACCAATGATGATGGCCATGGAGTTTTGTCGTTCAATAACAGCGACCACTTCTTCCTAAGAGAGCAAACAGCTCTCCATTTGATGGAAAGTGTTGCAGTATTAAATATTATTAGAGAGCCTCCTCAGGGGATATTTGGCACCGTGACTGTTCAATATCTTGTGAGTGAAATAAATTCTTCAGAGCCATCAGTGGATTTAACCCCTTCTCAAGGATATATTGTGCTGGAAGAGGGAGTCAGATTCAAGGTAATATGACAGTTAATAGCAAAAAGTGAGAAAAGCTTTTTCAAAATCGTTGGAAAGATGTCAGAAATATCTGTGGTTTTTCCTGTATTTATCTTTTTCTTATGTTTTCTTCATTCTCAGAGCAAATTGAGTTATGGGAGTGTGAGTGCATAAAAAATAAAGGTTCATTTCTGTAGCTATTTCTCTCTTTGTAATAATTGAAGTAAATTGAAGATAATTTAATGGGTGTATAATGTTTATGTATGCATAGGAACAGTTGGTTGTGTGCACTCAGCATGTAGTTGAAACACAAATTTGGCATGAAGTGATAAATTTCAAGAGCAAATAGGTAAGGTTGAAGTAAAAATCCCATTCTGTAGTGTGATGCTTCAGCTGGTCTGAACTGAGCAACAAATTTTTGCAGCTAATACAAAGAGCAAACATCTCTCAGAGTCTTAGGAATAGAAAATTACCTATTCTTCTGGGACCCTGTACTGTCCCCACAAGAGTGCCAGGCAGAAAATGAGCTCGCTTATGTTTATTAAATCCTCGCCCTTCTGAAGTTTAACAGCAGGTTGTCTCATTTTATCAGTGAAGCTGGGGTTGGTAGCAGGTTAGTGTTTTATGGACAGTGTGGTAGAATCTGAAATGAAAGCTTTCCATAAATGCTGAATTTCAGTTTCTGAACTTTAAGTGCATTTGGAACAGCAGAACTGGCCAGCGTGGCACAACTGTGGGAAGTCAAAGACTTCTTAAAAAAGTCTCAAAGTGCAGTTTATGGCAGAAGTAAGCAGGGTTCCAAAAGATAGTAAGCTCTATTTGTGTTGTAAGATTGTAAGGTCTATTTGTAACACAAATAGTGTGGCCAGCAGGTCTGGGGAGGTGATTGTGCCCCTGTACTCAGCGTTGGTGAGGCTGCATCTTGAGTGCTGGGTCCAGTTCTGGGCCCCTCACTACAAGGACATCGATGTCCTGGAGCAAGTCCAGAGAAGGGAACCAGGCTGGGGAAGGGGCTGGAGGGCAAATCTTCTGAGCAGCTTATGGAACTGGGGGTGTTCAGCCTGGAGAAGAGGAGGCTAAGAGGAGACCTTCTCCCCTCTGACAGGAGGGTGCAGAGAGGTGGGTGATGGTCTCTTCAGCCAGGGGACAGGAGATGGGACAAGGGGAAATGTACTCAAGCTGCCCCAGGGCAGGGTCAGCTCAGATGCTAGGAAAAACTTCTATACTGAAATAGTTATCGGGATGTGGAACAGGCTGCACAGGGAGGGGGTTGAGTCAGCATCTCTGGGTGTGTTTAACGGATGGGTAGATGAGGTATTTTAGAGATATGGTTTAGCACAGGACAGGAACAGTTGGACTTCTCTTGCTGTGCTACACAAAGGCATACAGTGACAGCATAGAAACAGTAGCATGGTCTGATAGGGTTGTGTCATCATTAGCTGTCAACTCTCAACAACTTTCTGTGATTGTTTTCTTGTCAGACACTGCATATTTCTGCAATACTGGATGAAGAACCAGAAATGGATGAGCACTTTGTTGTCACCCTCTTCAATCCCACTGGAGGAGCCAGACTAGGCACAAGAGTGCAAACTCTGATTACAGTATTGCAGAACCAGGCTCCACTGGGGCTTTTCAGCATCTACCCACTTACAGATAGGTACTAAACACTGATGTGTTTAAAAGGACATATTTTTCATGTTCAATAGAGATGGTACCTTGGGTAGGATTTTGTTTTTCATTAATCCCTTTACAGAAATTCAGTAATGCAATTGTGAAATACTTGTACTTTTGGAAAGTGCACTGTCAAATACTATTACTGCTATATGAAGGAACAGAAAAACTTTTGGGAGTTTGTCACAAGAAATGTCAGTTTATCTGTGGATTTTTTTCATTTAAAAAGTAGTTGATTAGTGCCTCAACATGCCATTAACCATAATTGACATTGAGCTCCCAACCTCAGATCAGTGCCCAGGGAGTCATAAAACTTACAGTTTATTTTTGCTTATATGCTTATATGCAAAAATAAACTTTTATGCAAAAATAAACAGGGCTGTTTTTCAGAAGCAAACAAACCATATGGAACGATGTTTTCAGAAATCATTCAGCTTAAGCCATACAGCTGGTGTGTTAAATTTCAGACTGGTTTAAGATTTGCTTGAATTGCCTGTGATTTTGCCAAAGTCTTCTACTATGAAACGCTGGACAATCTTAATTAAAGTATTTACCAGTCCTACTGGGTGGCAAACCCAGCTATTAATATTTCCTTTTTATTTCTTTTCTGCATGCTACAGGAAAAATTTCCTTGTGATTGAAGAAGCCAACACCACAGTTTACCTGAGAGTTTCACGGAGTAATGGGCTCAACGTCTCCGTGAGTGTCGAGTGGGAGACGCTGTCGGACACCGCGTTTGGCATCAGTACGTTCACCTTGTTGAGAGACTGTCCACTGCTTTTGTCAGAGTGGAGATAGCAAGAGACTAGCCAAGCATATAGGAGGTGTAATTTTGGAATATATTCAGCCTTGATCACATTAGTTATTAATATTTTTCTAAGCATGTTAGACAACCATTAGATAAAGGAGCTTAGCTGCTTAAGAGTCACCTTGTCATCAGGCACTGCTGCCAGACTTTGAATAATCTGTACCACTCTCCTTGCTGCTTGTATGAAAATTATGTAGACTTTACCTTAATAAAACCTGTTCTTTAATACTTGTAACTTTACATAAACCTGGCATAGCGTTAGTCTGAAAAAATGCCACCACAGGTTTTCTGTCTCATCTCCCAGTCTGCCTCCTGGGATGTATTTGTGGGAGGCTCTCGTTGTAATTTCACAAAGACTTTAATCTGGTCCAAGCTAGCGCTGCTGTTGAAGGAAGCCATCCTTCCATCTCTGCCCCCTTGTTGCCACTTCCATGCTGAGCATTTTTTCTTGCAGTACTGATAGAGCTGCCCATTAACCCAGACTGAAGCTAACCAGGTAAAAAAGAGAAGTGCCTGGTTTTGAACATAAATGAATACCCTGTCTGGCTCAGCAGCTGGTCTCAGCTAGGTCTGGGATTGGGAGTTCAGCTCTTGGAGTTTACTTCTGGCAACACAGGGTTTTTTTTTCTGTGAGCCAGTCAGATGGCTTAGGCAGTGTAAGAACGTTAGTGCCCTGCAGCTTGTTGCAATGAGAGGGAGAAAGAGGACAAACACAGATATTTTGTAGTGTCTTTGTCACTTTTTTCATTACTTGCTATCTAGCTAATTTTCTCATTAGGTAAATTCCAAGCTGAATCATTCTGAGTCAGACTGAAATTGCCTACACATCTTCCACATGCAGCTGTAGTATGTGAAGAATACACTTACTGCTTAACTCTCATTGCATCCTCACTACTATTACATTTCTGTGCATTTGCTTACACTTACACCCACTATTTAGAGACAACTTCAGCATTTCTGATACCAGGACTGGTTTTGGCAAGTAAATGATGAAAATGGCTTTTAGAAAGACCTCAAGAATAAACAGTAGGTTTTTTTCCCTTACTGTATTGCAGGGGGTAGTATCAGCGTCCTGTCTGTCTTGCAAAATTTTGAGGAAGAGTCAGCATCTAGCTGGTGTTTCTTTACATCAGGAGAAATGCTATATGGTGTTCTGTTGCATATGCCTCCAGCTGTGTTTTCTACTCTCTACCAGTGGAAAGGAGTCTTTGTTCCTGTGGAGGTAAATGCTTGCTTGCAAACACCAGACGTGCTCCTTTACAACCAACTTCAGTCTCAATATTACTTTCTTATTCCTCTCTCAGAATATCAGTGTGTGGAATCCTAAGAGCTGCGTGTCTTTCCAAATCCATGCCTCTCCCTACCTTGTGATTACTCATGGAGGAGATGGGCAGGGATCTTCCAATAGCAGTGTGTTTGCATTCACGCCTGGACGCAGACTCTTGAAGGTAAATCTGTTTTACTTACAAAATCATCAGATAATGGGGTTGGAGAGTGTATTGTGAGGCACTCCAGTCCGGACATGTTTTAGAAAAAAACACTCTGTGCTCAGCTACTTCAGGGCCCCAAACACTCTGCCTGACTTCAGTGATGTCATTTTTACAGTTGGGTGTCTACTGTGGTTTTGTATTTATATTTTGGGTGTGGAGGAAAATGATCTGGGAAGTGAGGAGAGAAATTGTGGAGAAATCAAGTCATAGAACATGTTCTGGAAAATAGATGATAAGTTATATTAGTTTTGTAATTTAACCCCACATATTGATAAGGCCCTGGCACAGGGTGCCCAGAGGAAGCCCCATCCCTGGCAGAGTTCAAGGCCAGGTTGGATGGGGCTTTGGGCAACCTGGCCTAGTGAAGGGTGTCTCTGCCCATGGCAGGGGGTTGGAACTAGATGGGCTTTGAGGTCCCTTCCAACACAAACTGGACCGGAGCATCTCCCCCATGAGGACAGGCTGAAAGAACTGGGGCTGTTCAGCCTTGAGAAAAGAAGACAGAGAGGGGATCCGATCAATATTTATCAATATCTGAAGTGTGAGACACAGGGGGACATGGGCAGCCTCTTCTCAGTGTCTGTGGGGACAGGACAAGGGGCGATGGCCTCAAGTTAGAGCACAGGGAGTTCCGCACCAATCCGGGGAAGAACTTCTTCATGGTGAGGATGAGGGAGCCCTGGGACAGGCTGCCCAGGGGGTGTGGAGTCTCCTTCTCCGGGGATATTCCAGACCCGTCTGGATGCCAACCTGTGCACCCTGTCCTATGGACCCTGCTTTAGCAGGTCCCTTCCAAACCCTGTGATGCTGTGTGCTCTGTGATTTTATAGATATATATAAGCTTTAAACAAAAATTCACCCCATGTGTACAGACATATTTTAAAATAGATCTAATTTTAATATATTTATATATAGTTTTATATGTAATTATGCTATTTTAAAACCATATATATATAAAAAAACATATATATGTATACATATATGTGCATAAACCTGTCAGTTGAAGAGACTTCTGATAACCAGTTTTTGTCATATTTCCCTCACAGATACAAACTCTTTCTGTTCCGGATACCAGACACGTGAAACATTTTGCCATGGATGAAGAAGACTATTTGATTTTTGTGAGTCACACAACCAGTTCCAGTTCAGTCCAGGTTAGAATACACTTGTCTTTCCTGGCTTTGATGTGAGTATTTTGTTTAGTTTAGTTTTGAGCTTGAAATATGAAGGGATATTAAAAGACCCTATATCTTTCTGAAAAACGGCTTACATTTTTATTATGGATGTATAAGACCTAAAATTCTAGGCTCATTTAGTTGTATGAGTACTCAATACTTTAATGTATAGTTTACATTTGGCTTGATTTTATTGTTAGTGTTATATCTGTTTGGAAATCTAGCATCTGAAACACCTATAAGAACAGAAATCACTTCTGATCATAAACCTGTGCATCTGAAGGGCAGGCACAACTGCTTGCACTAAGGTGGTTACTTACCAGTGTGCTTCTACCTTAATGTAGAACTTCCTCACCCTAGAAGTGAGGAACTTGGTTCACCTATAGTCTTCCAAGTTTTCCAGCGTGATACTTAATTTCTCTTTTCTTGTTCCTAATTATGAATATATAAAGAAAAAAAAAAAAACCCAAACTTCGTATTTCCACAGGTTTTCCAATGGAATAAAGAGATATTTGTGCTACATCATCAACTTCCACTTTATGGAGCTCTGAACATAGCCTTGTTTCCCAGAGGAGGCATAATGTACCTGTTGGTTTCTCTGTCAAATATCAGCCAGAACATGCTCTTGTACCAGTGGTTGAATAATGAGTTTAGGAGTCTTCATCAAGTACCTGCAAAAGAAGTAAAACATATGGAGGCCTGGATTTCTGGATCTGATATCTATCTAATTATTGCAAAAGGTATTTAGTAAGAGACAAAGGCTGAATTTTCTCAGTATATGCTGGATTGTTTGGTAGCAAAGGTATTTGGGGTAAAGGAGTTTAAATATGAGTTAAAAGTTTTAGGGGAGGAGGGGTGACAATTCTCTGATTGGTTTTATCAAATTGATCTTTACTTTGTCCCTCAGAAAATAAAAACATTGCCTTTTTTCTCAAATATTTACAAAACTAATGAAATAACTTGCCAGGGACGGTAGGAAATAACTCCTCTATTCATCTGGCTGCTGGTTGCAACCTCTCTAAGCTTTTCTGAGCTTTGTGATTGTCCTGGTTCCAAGAGGGGTAAGGTTAATTTTCTTCTTTCTGTTTGGCATTTTGCTGTGGTTCGAATTTAGGATGGGAGTAATGTTGATAACACACTGATGCTTTGGCTGTTGCTAAGTAATGTTTATACTAAGACAAGGACTTTGCAGCTTCCTGTGCTTTGCCAGTGAGAAGATGCACAAGAAGCTGTAAGGGGACACAGCCAGAGCAGCTGTCCTAGACTAGCCAAGGGGTTATTCTATACCATATGATGTTGTGCTCAATATATAACTGTGGCAGTTGGCTTGTGCTGTGGAAAGTAGCTGAGCATTGCTTTGTGAGTGGTGGGGGTTTGTGCTGTGCATCACTTGCTTTATATATTATTATTATTACTATTATTATTACTATTATTATTATTGTTATTATTATTATGTTTATGTTTATTATGTTTATTGTTGTTAATCAGCATAATCATCACAATTTTAATTTTCGTTATTTTCATTTTCAGCTATTTTAAACTGTCTTTATCTCAACATTTTTTTATCTCACTTTTTTTTCCCAATTCTTCTCCCCATCCCATGGCTTAATTGCTGGATGTGGTTACATCACAATGATCCTATGCAAAGAGCGTTGGTCAGCAAAGTGTATGAGCTTTTTAATTACAAGTATGACATTTTAGGTATTGTTTAATGACTTCAGGAGTATATGTTTCAGTCCATAGGTTTCTGCTGGCAATCTCACTGTGCTTGTATGTATATAAGTACAGAAAATTCTATAAATTATGTCAGTGGATGAAACATCTCACAGAGATCAGTCACACTGTGGAGTTATGCACCAAGTGAAAAAGGAAAATATGATATTTGGTCACACTTTGTAATTCAAGCTTCTAAACTCTGTCTTTTGAATGGGTATCAGTGTGTGATTTTAGTAACAGGCAGCAAAACAGTGTAAATTCTGCTGTTTTGCTCCTTTGTAGAATCTGGAAATTCTTCCGAGATTTTCATCTGGGAGACAGGGCAGTCCACCTTTAGACACTTCCAGTCTCTTCCAGTCTGCATTGTAAGAGACATCCATGTTTTCATCCCTCCTTCAGGTTTAGGTAAGTCTTAAATGACACTATTTGATTGAATCCTTGTTTATAATGGTAGAATTGCAGAAATATACGTGCTCATTTTTTCATATTATCTATCGTATTAAAAATTCCTGTCATCATTGTGCTGCCAGGGCAAGTTTCTGGTGTCACAAGGGGAAATGTTAAATATATATCACCAAATACTTCTTTTTTCTCCTGCTTCCTCAATGTAGTTCACATCCTCATATCTGGTAAGGACACGACAGCACTGTATTCCTGGAGCTCAGAAGGGAACCAGTTCTCTGTCATGTTGGAAGCCCCGTATGCAGATCACATCACTTCAGCTACTGCAAGATCCCTCAACTCCAGCAAGAGCCTGATTGCTTTATCTGTAGAGCCCAACTCACAGATTTATGAGCTGACCACTATCTCCAACCAGTCAGATTTCATACCTAGGTAGGGGGTTTTTTTTTAATTTTATGTAACTTTTCCCCAGCTCTTGCACTTCTTTTTTTGAGATGCTATTTCTGTTACAGTGGAAAGTGTTACATGCTTCTCTATGTTGTGTGCTCATTGACACTAAAGACAGTTTTTTGCAGGTAGGTTTGAGATAACCTTAAGTCAAACAGCCTCAGAACTGGCTTTAAAACATGGCAGGAAAGGGCTTGCAGTCATGACCTGATTTTCCTTAAGCTTTTAGCTAGGATAAATTAAATTACTTTCATAATTAATTTCAGTTACTCTGTGACTTGCTGTAATTTAAAAAAAACCCACCAACCAGCAAACAAACCCCACAACCTTTAAGCCTCAGTTTCTTCCTGGGGAATATAAACAATAATTTCAGCTCCAAAAACCCTCCTTAAATTTATAGCAGTGCTTTCAAAGTTTGTTAATCAGCTGCTCTCAGTTTATAATTATTTGGTGTGTGTGTTTTTATGCTAGTTCAGGTGAATTGATATTTGAGCCTGGGGACATGGAAGCTGTGATAGCAGTCAATATCCTGGATGACGTCATCCCAGAGGAGGAAGAATGCTTCAAAGTGCAGCTGAAGAACCCTAAGGGAGGTGCAGAGATTGGTGCTCATGGTTTTGTTAACATAATTATTCCTTCCAATGACGATGCCTATGGAGTCATTGCATTTGCTCAGGTAAAACTTCTAAGGTAAATCATTAAAATATGTATATATAATTTATGAATAAGGGAACACAAACTAAACCTGTAAATAGGATTTTTTTTTTCTAAAGCCTCGTAGCAGCCTGGATTAGGAGCTTTTAAACATCCATTTGGCATTGATATGTGATTATATAGAACACAAGGTGATAGAAAGTCAGTTCCACAGTCACTCTCTATTTTGAGATTTTCATCATCTCCTTATATGTAGATTAAAACACTAGTTTCTCAGCTTGGTTTTGCAACAGCCTAAGAATTGATTTTCAAATATCTTATCATCATGGAGCTGCTACTGGTTGGTTAGTCAAGGGAAGTAAGAAATCAAATCTGAAGATCCTTTTCCCCTGAAAATGTACTCATTGGGTTGTGTCACAAGATTGATCAATCTGCCAGAACCATATAGTTTCTCCAGAAAAAAATTCTGGCTGCTTATTATTTGAAGTGGATAAGTCTTAAATCATTAGACACTGTAGAAGTTATCTAGACAGGTTATGTAGTAAATCCATGGTGAAGATACCAAACACAGAAGAATCGTTACTGAAGTGAAACATTGCATTTGGACTTGTGTGAGGAGGCTAAATAACAGCAAAGTAATAGCAGTAAAAAGATGTCTCTCTGGAAGCTCCACTTTTTTGTCATCTGCTTCATGCAATTTGGACATGAACTACTGTACCATAAAACAAACAAAAACCAAACAAAAAAAGCAAACACAAAACCCAAGCAAAAAATATTGGGGTTTTTGCCCTAGGATAAAGAGTCCATTTTAAATTTGTCTGTCAGTGAAACTTGGGAGTATTGAGTACCTCTGAAAATGACCACATATAAATTTAATCAATGAACATACATTTAGCTACTTAATAATATGTTAACTTATTGATGTCCAATGTCACTAGCCCCCACTGAACACTCAGACTCCTAAAGAAGCTTTTCTTTATAAGAAAATAATGTATTGCTTGTGCTATTTTATGTTTTCCAGAGTTCTTTATTTAAGCAAGTTGAAGAAATGGAACAGGACAGCTTAATCACTTTGAATATTGAACGTCTAATAGGATCATATGGACGAGTCTCAGTAGAGTGGGTTGCTAATGGGAGCATAAGCGATGTATTTCCAGCTTCTGGAATGGTATGTAATGACATCACTGATATTAGGGAAGCACTGACTGCATTGTCTCAGACAATAGGTGCAGCTGCACAGAGACAGAAGGATAATCTGTGTTAGATTGTCCCATTCTTCCTGCTTCCTGGTCCTTTGCTGTGATTCTGGCAGTTTGCACTTCTGGCTGGCACACAGTACCACAGCATCACTCTTGTTCTCCTAGAACCAGATATTGCAGTGCTGTCCAGGTGCTAGAAGTGTCTGCCTGCAGTGTCCTGTTCCTTTCTTCCCATTGTGAGATCCACCTGCTGTGGCAAATCATCCGCATAGTTGGGAATCTGGAAAGGTTTGATCTTCCTCTTGACATTGTCAAGGCAACAGGGACCTTCACTAGCCCAGGAGAATGTCAAGTCCTGGTCTTCCCTGTTTCTGAGACTGTGTTCCAACCATGCTGGCCAAATTTCTGCTACCCAAAGCTCTTGGTATGCCTTAAGTCCAACAGACACCATGTTCTTCAAGTCAGGGGCCTCCATGCAGTGACTGTGAGTAGAAGACACAAATTCCCTGTGGGCCTTTCAGCTGAGGGAGGAAAGGGACAAAAGACTGTAGAAATTAACTTTATACCTGGAGATAATGAGTCTGAAGTACAACTTCAGGGGAAAATCAACAGAGGGGAAGATCAAGGATGCCAAGATAGCCATATAGAGATTATTAAAGTATTCCTTGAGTGTTCTAAACAGGTGTGATGTGATCTTTCTGCATCTTAGGCAGACAGAAAGGTGAAGACAGTGTGTTCACAGGAAATTTGTGTTTATCCTTCAGTGTAGGTGTAGCCTATGTGTTTATAGATGTCTTCCATGTCAAGAGAAACTGAGTCAAGTCATTGGCTCTTTGAACTCAAAAGGAAGAAAATATAGACAGATGCAGTATTCCTCAGTCCTTTTGTCTGAAAAAATAAGATCAACAAAACTGTTGACTAGGCATTTTTTCATTTCCCACTAATATTGGTACCTGTTGTATGTTCATCATCCTTTTGACATACTTGTATGTGGTAGGTTGACCTTGGCTGCCTGTCAAACCCCAACTCAGTTCCTCTCTTACTTCCCCTCCTCAGCAGGACAAAGGGAGGAAATAAGGTGGGAGAACCTGTGTGCAGTTAGTAAGAAAAAAGCCAGACAGAGAAGCAAAGCAAAAGGAGGAGGTTATTTTCTACTTCCCATCAGCAGAGAGATGTCCACTTCCTCATAAGCAAATCTTCAGTATGCAAAGCAGTTGCTTCAGCTGCCATAACACAGATGTTCATCTGTGCATCCCTCCTCCCTCCCCCTCCCTTTCCTTCAGCATCTATTGCTGAGGGTGATATCTTGTGGAGTGGTCACATATCTCTGTGGTCACTTTGGGTTGGCTGCCAACCCCCAGCCTGTTGGGCTTCTGGGAGGAAAGCCTTGGTGCTGTGGGATCACTGCTCAGCAATGGCCAAAATGTTGCTGTGTTTCCAATGCTGTTTCAGCCACATATGCAAAGCACAGCACAGCATGTGTTAACTTCATCCCACCAGGCCCAGTACGCTGCACAAGAAAGAATGTTGAGTTCTCAGCAGCTTCCTGAGTCTTCCTTTTCTTCCATAATCTTGGAGAGTCTTAAAGGTACTTGTATTATGCAAGAAACCTCAGTAAAGACGGGTAATTATTGAATGATTTGAAAGGTGGAAGGTAACAAGTGGAACATGGGCCAGCTGTGTGTTTACAGCAAGGGAAACATACTGATCTGAGGTAGAGCACTGACAGCAGGTTGAGGGAGGGGATCCCTCCCCTCTATGTAGGACTGGTGGGACACATCTGGAGTGCCAGGACCAGCTCTGTGCTCCTCAGTACAAGAGACATGAGCAATTGGAGCGTGCCCAGTGAAGGGCCATGCAGGTGACAAAGGATTTGGATCATCTGACACAGGAGAAGAGGCTCAGGGAGGAACTTACTACTGTGCATAAATATGTCAGGAGTAAAGAAGATGGAGCCAGGTGCCTCTTGGCTGTGTCCTATGCCTGCAGTGGACACAGTACAGGAAATTCAGTGTCAACACAAAGAAAAAAACCCACTACTGTGAGGGAGGTGAAACACTGGACCAGGTTTCCTAGAGAGACTGTGAAGTCTCTGTCCCTGGAGATACTCGCAAGCTGGCTGGACATGGCCCAGAGCAGCCTGCTGTGGTTGAACCTGTTCTTAGCCAGGGAGGTAAGACTAGGTATCTCCAGAAGTCCCTTCCAACCTCAGCCCTTTCGTGGGTCGGTGATAATGAAGATGTGACATCACTTAGAAATGACTGCACTGTTCTACTACTGTCAGACAAGCGGTCTGAGATTCAGTGTCTGTCTGTAATGCAGGAACCTGCAGTTAGCTTGGTTGTACCAAACCCATTCCTGACTGGGGATTTAGTTTCTGGTTATTATACTTCCAACTGAGACTCCATATCTTGCTATTTCATATGCTTCAATTACTTATTTTTACCTGTATTTTGCCACAGCATTTTTTTTCCCCCAGAATGACTTCTGTTACCTGTCCCTCTCATTTTTTGCACGTTTTCTTAATATTTTGTGGGGGGTGGTTGGGTGGTCATGGGGTTTTTTTGGGGGTTCTTTATTTGTTTTGTGTTTATCGATAGAGTTTTACAGAATAAAGCGATGGGTATAACAACATGGAGAAGAAGTTTGACTTCCTTTTTTTCTTTCTTTTCTTTTTTTCCCCTCCCTCTGAAACTGTAGATTACGTTTTCTGAAGGTCAGGTCCTGTCCACAATCACCCTGACCATTCTTGCGGACAGTGTGGCAGAGCTCGCGGAGACTGTGGAAATCACGCTGACCCGCGTGACCACTGTGGGTGTTCAGGACACCGCAAAAGGGGCCGTGATCGATCCCAAGCGGGCAAAGGCTGTGCTCACCATCTTACCCAGCGACTCCCCGCACGGTGTGATTGGGTGGCATATGGACTCTCTCTTTGTTACAGTCACAGAGCCGGATGGTGAGTCCGTTTCTTGGTTCTTAGGAAAAAATACACATTTTTTTTCAAAGTCAGCATTGCTGATGCTACAGCATTGTGTGGGTATATATATGTGTATGTATTATATACGTTATATATATATGTATTATATACAATAAATATATAATGTGTCTGTATATATGTGTATATATAAATATATACAAGTAATTTATACTATATATAAAAATATATCTCTAAATACTATATATTCATTTTTTATATGTACACTCTATATAAAGTATTTATATATTTTTTATATATATATATACATATACATATATTTTATATATATAAAGTGTATATATAAAGTATATCATGTAGATGTGTGTATATATACACGTATATATACATATATGTATATATACACATACATACATATATAACATATATACGTATACATATATATACACATATATACATGATACATGTTATATATGTAAATATGTGTGTATATCTATGCATATATACAGATGTATAATACATATGTATGTATATGCATATTTACATATGTATATGTATAATATGTATCATAGATACATATGTATAATGTATATATGATACATATATTATGTATAATATATGTATATATGTATTATACATGTATAATACATATGCATCATATATACATATGTATTATGTATATATAGTACATATATTATACATATACATATATACATATGCATATACATATATATACACATATGTATATGTATACATATATGTGCATATGTACGATATACATATATGATATATGTATATACATGTATGATATATGTATATATACACATATATAACGTATATCATACATACATTTTATTTGTACATATCTCAACATTTTTCTGTAAAAGGTTTGTAGCAGAAATATGCTGTAAAATAAGTAACTGTGCTATTTCCTTACAGATGTTTTGTGCTGAATGTCACATTCCTTACGTCAGCGTTACCCAGTCATTTCGGTTTAGGGGATAAGTTATGAAAATCCTGACATCTTGTGTTGCGAATTGCTAATAGATAAAATAATTCTGTTTAGATAAAGAGCCAAACTTGCCCATTTAATGGGTTTAATATATTGTTTTAAATAATTTACATAGAAAGGCTTTCCTCATGAACTGGGTCAGAAAGGGACACTTTTTGTTCTGTGGCGTAGGAAAGGAAGGAAGAAGCAGAAAAGCAACTTCCATTTCAAGAAAGCTGAATTGGAGGGGTGGAGGTTCCTGCTTGCCAGCTGCATGTTGGATTGGGCCATGTCCGTTTTCCTTCCAGGCACCAAATGAAATTGCAAAGGATCTACCAGGCAGTGGGCCAGAGGAAGACAACCATGGTGCTTGGGCTCCCGGCTGGCACTGGGGACCTGGCAGCTGGTTGCTCTGGCATTCCAGCAGCTGCCTGATGGGCTATTCATACTTCAAAAGCCCAACTGAAATTTCCTGGCAGTTTAGTATTCTGTCCATACTAAAAAATACAACTTATGAATAATTCAATTTCTATCAGTATACTATTGCAGATAAAGCCTCCTCACCAGTTTATGTTCAACTGGATTAGTGTTGCCTCCTTTTTACCACCTGAAAGTGCCATGAAGGGGTTTTCTTGGTTCTTTATATATATATGTATATGCACATTAAAAGTTTGTATTTTGAAGCTAGGATTCCAGGCATGTTCTTAGGTCTCATTTGTTGCAATGTGTCTTTTCCAGTCTTTAGAGGTTGCATTGTTAATGAGTTGTATACAGGTGCTTACTGTGAAGTAGTATCTAGTCAACAGAAATAACAGAAACTAATCTAAAGCATGGAGCCTCTTGCTGTTTGTCTATTTCTCTGGTCATAAACCCAGCACTTTCAGACAAATGGAAAAATGTAATATTGGAAAAAATTGTAGATCTGTTTTCCAAGAGGGATGAGCCTGACTGATAGAAGGGTATCTCCAATGGCATCCCGGGGTGTATTAGAAAGGGGGTGGTTAGTAGGTCAAGAGAGGTCCTTTTCCCTCTATCCTCTGCCCTGGTGAGACCCCACCTGGAATACTGTGTCCAGTTCTGGCCCCCTCAGCTCAAGAAGGACACAGAACTCCTTGAAAGAGCCCAGCACAGGGCCACCAAGGTGATGAAGGGAGTGGAACACCTTCCTGATGAGGAGAGGCTGAGGGAGCTGGGCCTCTTTAACTTGGAGGACACTGAGGGGTGACCTTATTAATATTTATAAATACATAAAGGGTGAGAGTCAGGAGGACAGAGCCAGGCTCTTCTCAGTGATGGCAGTGCCAGGACAGGGGGCAATGGGTACAAGCTGGAGCAGAGGAAGATCCATGTGAATATAAGGAGGAACTTTTTCCCTGTGAGGGTGATGGAGCCCTGGGACAGGCTGCCCAGAGAGGTTGTGGAGTCTCCTTCTCTGGCGACATTCAAACCCACCTGGATGTGTTCCTGTGTGATTCAGTCTGGGTGATCCTGCTCTGGCAAGGGCATCGGACTAGACGATCCTTCGAAGTCCCTTCCAACTCCTGATGGTCTTTGATTCTGTCATCTCATTTTCATCCACATTTGAGTTGAAGAAATGTCAAATTTGCAGCCAGAGTGACTGCCTCCAACTCTGCTTTCTGTGTTAGGCTGACTAGTGACCTCCCAGGCATGTAAAGGTACTGGACAAAGCCAGGCAAAGCAGCAAGATAGGGGTTTTGAAGGAAAACAGAACCAAAATGGCAATATTGAAGCAACACTTTGTGTGGCAAACATTTAAAACTGTAAATATTCTGTATTTTATTCTTCTTCTAGATCCAGTTTTAAAATGCTTTCCAGATGTACACACTGTGTTTTGTGTGTGTCCACACCACTTGTATGTGCTCGTTTGCCCGAGTCATTGAATTACCCAAGTGGTGGTGTGTGACAAAGCAGAATTCCAGTGAGCTTTAGCAAGCAGCTCCAGTACATGTAGGTGAGCTGAAAATCAAGGATGACAAGGCTTAAAACAACCATGACTTGATTTTATTTCCCCTCTCCTTGCTATAGGGCGAGTGAATACAACTACTCTTACTTTACAAATTGTTCGAGAACAAGGTTTTGTTGGAGAGATTGCAGTCCAGCTGAGCACCACGCCTAACTTTGAGCTCCCCCTCTCCAAACGAGCAACAGAGAATGAGGATTATACACTGGAAAAGAAGATGATCATTATGGCAGAGAACACAACAGTAACTTCTGTTGTAGTCACAATTTTGCCTGTGAGTAGTCTAACAATAACTTTGGATAATAATGTCTTTCCAAGGAAGGGAAAATGGTGCTGTTTCTATGCCAGAATAGGATTTAGAATTCTAGGAATGGCTAAGGTGGGGCTTTTGGCCACCTTGGTTGGTTGTGTCAGAATTGCAGCCATCTCTTTCAAAAGAATCTGAGAACTCATGCCTGAAAATCATTCAAATCCTTTCTTTTGCAGTAGTCTCAAAATTATCACGTAATAATGACAAAGAAAATAAAAACTACAAATGTCTGAGGTGCTTGCTGGTTTTTTTTTTGACTTGCTGCAGGTTTTTGCAGAGGTTTTATTTTCTTTTACGTTCCAATCAACAGATTTATGCTGTGGTTCAGGAAATGTTAATTTTCCCCAAAATTACATGTCTCTTTTAAATATATCCAGGATGTATTGCTCTTCAAGACCTGGCTTAGTTTCTGAATTACTGCTACCTTTCTTATAATAGGAGAAAAAAGTGACAGCCAGCAATACTTTCCTTTTGGGGTTGGGACTAGATGATCTATAAGGTCCCTTCCAGCCCAAACCAGCCTGTGATTCTGTGGTACCACTGTTATCTGGCACCAGACTGCCAACCTCAGTTTCTAAAGCTTAGCAAAGGTAGTCTTTCTCACCTTTCCTATGGTGTGAAGCAAGGGACTGGTGATATGATCCCATATACTCAGAACTTTTTGAACAGCCAGCAGGCTACAAGTAGTCAGGTGCCTGCAGATATTATGATTTACAGTGTTTTATTAAAACAACAATTTCAAACTATTTTTTGCAGGATGATGTTCCAGAATTAGAGGAAGGATTTATTATCAATATTACTGATGTGCAGCTGGTAGGTGCTCCCACTGGAGGTCAGCCAAGTGTGAAGAGGCTTGGGTTAGAAATAGCTGAAATTACAATTGAAGAAAATGATGATGCCAGAGGAGTATTCAGCTTCAACATTACAAAGGTAAGTAAGTCTGAATGAAAAATACTTTAGGTAGCATGCCAGCAGGAAAGCCTATTTTCAGACCGCTTTTGATAGTGTTCTAATAGGGTTTATGGTTCTAAATGGTTCTGGGTAAAAAAAGCGGATACCAGACAAACAATTCCTTCTTCAAATTCTTCTTCAGAATGGAAGTATTAGATTTGTGAGGGAGCTGGAAGGGTTAAAACTGGTCCCATAGAATATTCTGACAGGGACCTCACAAGGTGACCTAATCCAGGGTTTTGCTCAGAGCAAAGGTGTGTGCTAAATTCAGACCAATTTTCAAGTGATTATGTAGTTCTTAATTTATTTTACCATCAAGTCAATAAGCAAAGTTAAAAACAAAAAAAACAACCAAACCCCCCAAGCAAATGAACAAAAAACCCCCAAACAACAAAACTAAATAAACAAGTAAAAAGGTTGCTGTGATAATCAGCAGTTTCTTGTTGAATCTACAGGATGTAACTGGTGCTGTTGCTGGCTATGAGGTACCACCACCCCAGAATATACTGAAACTTCCAGTTGTTCGACAGGCTGGGAGGTTTGGGTCAGCAATTCTGTACTGGGAAGCCATTCCTTCAACTGCTACCTTTGAAGATTTCACGCCATCCTTTGGGAACCTTACCTTTGCAGAGGGGCAGGTATGCACTTGCTGAAGGTTTAGCTGTCTCTGGGCTTCCAGTTTAAGAGTTTCTTATGATGTCTTCCAGCCAATTTTGCCTCTCTTAATTGAAAACACTTTATTTAAGGCTTTATCCTTGTGAACAATGCTCCTGACTTCAGTTCTTGAACATGGAAAACTAGAATGTTCATATGCATTGCCCAAATAGTGTGGAATGCCTTTGGTACCTCCACAGGAGGAGACATAATTTCTAATAATAAAGCCTGTTACACTGAAAGTTTGTACCATACCCTGTGTTCACCATAAATGTTCAGAATAAGCCTCTATGTTTCCTTGGCTGTGTTACACACATGGTGTTCAAATTTCATCCTGCCCCTGAAAATACTTCATGTACACAAGGGGTTTTGATTTCATAGGGTTTTGATTTCAATGGAACCAATCTTTGGTAAATGAGGATATGCTTTTGGAGCAGAGTTTTGGCTTAAGTACAACATTGTCTACCTGCACTTTCTACAGAGTACCAAAACAGAGCTGGTTTTAACACAGAAGATTTACATGGATGGACTTAAAAACCGCTCATGAGGTTTTGTTGTCTTACTATAAGTGCATAAGTACAATAAGAAATAAGCAGAGCTGAACAATGTGTGTTTATTGTTAGATAGAATTCACCTATTTTACTTTTCAGATTTTTTCAAACAACATATATATATTGTTTGAGATATCTATATATATATATATCTCCATATAACCAAATACAACCAAGAATTTATTGCTTTTTTTGTTTTGTTTTAAAAATATTTGTGCAGGCTACAGGAGAAATAGAAATTACAATCGTAGATGACAGCGAAGTTGAATTCCTTGAGATCTTCAAGATTGCCTTGACGAGGGTAACAGGTGGTGCAAGACTTGGGAATGACACCCTGGTGACTGTGGCTATTCCACCAAACGATTCCCCTGTTGGAGTATTTGGGTTTGAGGAAAAGAACGTGAGTTTGGTTTGGATTGTGCTCTTTCTGCTACAGCTGGGGAGTGGGTCTGGGTCACTAACACGTAGCCAATCTTGGTAAGACTTGGGTGCAGTGGAAGACATGACTTCAGTGAGAGGCATGGTAGTGCTTGTCTTCATCTAGCTGTGTAAAATGGCAATGACAGTGGAAGTGCTGATGCATAGAGGCAGATTTCTGCATGGCTGACTCAATCAGTACACTAATGACCACAGGTAGGATTTTTCGTAGCCTGTTGAATATTAAAATAGTTTTGTAATAATCTTTATAACTGAAAGTAAAATTAGGAAAAATTTTTTGAAAGGCATCTCTTTGGATGTGGGACTGTTGGAGAGGGTTCAGAGGAGCCACAAAGATGATTAGAGGACTGGAGCACCTCCCCTACAAAGAGAGGCTGAGGGAACTGGGCTTGTTCAGCCTGGAGAAGAGAAGGCTGCGGGGGGACCTCATTGCAGCCTTCCAGTACCTGAAGGGAGCTTATAGGCAGGAGGGGATTCAACTTTTTACAAGAGCAGATAATGGTATGACAAGGGGCAATGGATTAAAACTAAAGGAAGGAAGGTTTAGATTAGATATTAGGGGGAAGATTTTTACAGAAAGAGTGGTGAGGTGCTGGAACACCAGAGAAGTAGTGGATTCCCTGTCCCTGGAGGTGTTCAAGGCCAGGCTGGATGGGGTCCTGGGCAGCCTTGTGTAGATCCAGGCCTGGAGGTTGGTGTCCCTGCCTGTGGCAGGTGGGTTGGAGCTCTATGATCCTTGGGGTCCCTTCCAACCCAGACCATTTTATGATTCTATGATTCTATTCTATGATTCTCTTCTTAGTTCTTATGAGTGACTGATGCTTCTGCTCTCCATTCTGCTGACGCTGTGCTGAGACTTATGACTCATTGTCTGTCATTGTTTTGAATCATAGGGCTTACAGAAATAACACAAGTGACTAATCCTTGCGAGCAGAATGCAACACAACCCTTACACCTATTTTCTTCCTGTTGATTTTTCACTCATCCTTTTTTTTTTAGTTGTCACTGATAATGTTGTTTGCTGTTTATCTCGAGACGGTGTTGATATGCCTTTTTCTGCAGCCTTTCCTACATCCCCCTTCTCTTTCTTCACCAGGTAACAGTGAAGGAACCTCAGACACCTGACGACCCTGCTGCAGTTGTGTTGCTCACTGTAAGTCGAAGCCAAGGAGGACGAGGAGCAGTTAAAGTCTTATGGATTCTTGAGGAAGCAGCCAGACACGACCTGACCCCTCTGAATGGTACCCTTCACTTCAACGAGGTACTTTTGATATTGCAATAAATTATTTGCTATTAGATTTGTCAATATTTTCTTCTCCTTATGTGTGTTTGCATGGCTGCCGTTACGTGTTTATAGAAGCAGGGGGTTACCAACGGTTATAACACAAGGAAATGGCCAGTTTGGTCCAGTCAGGTTAGCAGTTTGCAGTATTTTTCAAACAGAAAAGGAAAGCTGACATGCTCTTTTTTGAGGCAGCATAATGCCATCATTAGGAAGATAGGCTGTTCAGATCTGAATCGCTCGTACAGTTCAGAATGAGGAACAAAAATGTGCTGAATGAGAGGAATGATTACAGGAATGTTTATTCCACTGTAGTATCAGACAGCTGAAAGAGGTGATTGGTAATAAAAATGTGAGAAGGAGAAATACGTGCTCGAAATTAGCAGATTTAAAAATATAAAAAACAAAACATCCTAGTGGCTTTCAAACTGCCCAGGGTTAGTTGATCTGTGTTTCATGGCAGCTTAAAACTCTGAAGTAGGAGGCAAAATACTCAGTATTGTCAAGTTTCTGTTGTTATCTTAATACTGCTCTTTTACTGTCTAGTCGATATACTTAATGAAAAAGAGTGTTCTAACATAAAGCATGATCTATTCTACTTGTACAGGGCTGTTTTGCATTAAACACCAGTTGTTCCTTTTACTTCTAATCAGCTGGAAAATGGTTTGTTGGTTTTATTTTTTATAAGGCAACCAGCATTTGGCAAAGTTTTGTTATCATTTTGCTATCCTTTCTCTACTGATAGTCTGGGACATTGTTTTTAATTCCTGAAGCTTTTATTTAAGCATACATTTAAGAATACAAGTATATATCTGTGTTATATTGAGGTTCTAAACTGTTATATTACTACTTTTTTCTATATCCTTATCTTAAGCATTTGAACTACCCACTGGCAAAAATGTGGATTCTACAGGAATTTGATATGATTTAACATATTTAATCTTAATAATGGTAATTCTTAGAATGTATGTATTGTATGTAATCAGCAATTTCTGATGGAAAAAATTATGTAAAGAAAATTTCCTCTGAGTTGAAACCTTCCACATGAATACAATTTAAGAGCAATTTCCATCTTTATTAATTTGAAAATAGCCAGGTGACACACAATGGTGGTGAGGCCATTTTTTGCCACTCTTCAGCCAAGTCAGAAATGTCCAATTTAAAAGATATTGCAGAATATATCAAACATATGCATGCTTAACACCTGATTGGTTCAAGAAAACAACTTTTTTAATAACACCATATTTTGTTTAGTTTCACTTTATGTATATATAATGTGTTCTGGTCTTTACATGATGCAGACTGAATCCCAGAAGTTGATCGTTTTACATGCGGTACAAGATGGTCTGCTGGAGGGGAATGAAACATTTACCATTCAGCTGGTCTCTACTGGTGATGCAGAGATATCTCCTGTAAATGGTAAAGTGCTAATTCATTACATTTTGTTTTGAGACCATTCATATGAGAATTCTATTAAGTCTGTCTTATTTTAGTTTGCAGTACTTATATATCCTGTGTGCTGCTGGTTGGTAGCAGTTCTGACTGTCAGTTCTTTTCCTGAAGCTGTTTCCTTCTCTGAAGAAATCAAAGTGAATTCTAGGTCGTAATTTTCCATTCTCAGTTGTTGGCATAGACTTTGTGTTCAGACAGTTAGCATTGTCCATAAATAATTCTGTAACAAAAAGAAGCAGACACCAGTACCAGGCTCAGACCTGTAAACTTCACAGATAATTTCATTTGTAAGCGACCATAGAATGGGGTCACCTAGTTGAACACCCTACTTAGGGAACAGGAGACTTCACAGTTGGATCAGGTTGCAGAGTGCTTTCTCCTCTCAAATTCTGAGTATCTCTGAGGATGGAGTTTCTGTGGGCTCTCTGGGAAGCCATCACTTAACCACTCACCTCACATGGTTTACAAAAGCTACCTCATCAGTTTTCATTGATCATGAGAAGCTTTTTTTTTCTATTCACAGGTGTGGCAACCATCATTATTTTGGGAGATGAAGGAGCTTCTGGAGTGGTTGGGATAGCACCTTCATCAAAGCATGTTCTGATTGGAGAACCTTCAGGAAATTATAATGGAACTGCTCTTATTAGGTGAGCACACTTATTATCAGTGTGTTTTTCCAAAGGAAGGACAACAGCTCAGTTTCAAAACCTGTGAGACTCCACATTTGGCAAGAATTTCTTGAGTGCATGTCATTATCACTCCTAAAATTAGAGCCAGGGCAGAATATACTGTGTATGTGTCTTTTTGGTATGACTGGGGAGCCCTACATATTCCTCTCAGTCAAAGTAATTACTACGCTGATGAGAAAGAGGATTCTAATCAAAGGAACAGGGGAGAGACTCGATGATATTTGAAGAGGCTTTGTGCTTTTTGGGTTTCAGTTCAGGATTGGTGCCTGAACAAAATGTTTCAATATATTGCTGTGACAGCTAGCATAACCAAAGCAGCAACTGGATTTTTAGTTGAAACAAGATGCAATTATTTCACTGCATTCAGTCAACTGAAAACAGGATGAAGCAGTGAAGACGTTACCATAAAGTCATAGCACTATAGAATGCATTACATTGGAAGGGACCTTTAAAGGCCATCTCACCCAACCCCCCTGCAGTGAGCAGGGACATCTGCACTAGATCAGGTCACTTAGAGCCCCATCAACCACCACCTTGAATGTCTCCAGGGATGGGGCCTCCTTTGTGCAACCTGTGCCAGTGATCTACCACCCTCATATTGAAGATTTTTTTTCCTAATATCCAACCTAAATCTCCCCTTTTCTAGTTTAAAACCATCATCCCTCATCCATCTCTCCATGCCCTTGGGAACAATTCTTCCCCAGCTTTCCTATAGGCACCTTTCAGGGACTGGAAAGCCACTATAAGGTCCCCCCAGAGTCTTCTCTTCTCCTGTCTAAACAAGCCCAACTCTCCCAGCCTGTCTTCATAGGAGAGGTGCTCCAACCCTTTGATCATTTTTGTGTCCCTCCTCTGGACATGATCCAACAGGTCCATGTCCTTCTTGTGTTGAGGGCTTCAAAGCTGGATGCCATACCTTCTAAGATTACTGGAAATAAAAAGGATTGAGATACTTCTTCTTGGTGCATCAGCAAATATAATCAACAGAAAAGCTTCTCCTGTTGCCCCGAGAAACCCAAAAGACAAAGTGATGCTTTGAGCAGTATTAGTTGTAGATTACGTGGTAGATCATGTTAGATGTAGAAAACATTTTTGCTGTGATGTAGTTCACCAAAACTGATGTCTGGAGTAGGATTAGGGTGTAGGTTTTCAGACAAGCAGCAGGCAGAACATTTCTGAAGTGATCTCACAGTAGAATTCTAGTGTCCTTCTGACTTAAAAATGAAACTGCCTCTGGGCATTACCCTTCAGTCCCATTTCCCTTCTATCTTGCATGTCTATCTCCTGGAGAGTAGACCAGAAGTGACAAAGTTTGGTTTTCAGCCCCAGTGGTTGGGCTATAAGTGCAAATAAACTTTAAAGTGCTCACTGTAAAAATGCAGCTCAAGATGCCTCCTGACACAGGGGAATAAACCAGAGCTATTGTAAAGATCCTAGTAGTGGTTTGACTGCATTAAAACCCAAGTTTCACAGCACTGATAATCATAGAATCATAGAATCATAGAATGGCATGGGTTGGAAGGGACACCAAGGATCACACAGTTCCAACACCCCTGCCACAGGCAGGACCACCAACCTCCAGTCATGATCTAGACAAGGTTGACCAGGGATCCATCCAACCTGGCCTTGAACACCCCCAGGGACAGGGCATCCACCGCCTCTCTGGGCAGCCCCTTCCAGCCCCTCACCACTCTCTCTGTAAAGATCTTCCCCCTAATATCTAATTAAACCTTCCTTCCTTTCACTTCACTCCACCCCCCTTGTCCAGCCAGTGTCTACCCTTTTAAAATGCTGATTCCCCTCCTGTTTCTCTGCTCCCTTCAGGGACTGGAAGGCTGTAATGAGGTCCCCCCGCAGCCTTCTCTTCTCCAGGCTGAACCAGCCCAGCTCCCTCAGCCTCTCTTCGTCGGGGAGCTGCTCCATCCCTCTAATCATCTTTGTGGCTCCTCTGAACCCTCTCCAACAGTTCCACATCTTTCTTGTCCTGGGGCCCCAGCTCTGGACACAGGACTCCAGATGGGGCCCCACGAAGGCAGAGCAGAGAGGGACAATCCCCTCCCTGTCCCTGCTCCCACCCCTCTGCTGATGGAGCCCAGGATCCTATTGCCATTCCAAGCTGCAGTTAGCATATAATAACATTTCCTTCATGCAGAACAATATGCTGTACTGTCTGTCTCTGGGTTGGATATCAAATATTAAAGGTGGGAAATTAAATCTGTGTTTGTCTTCTTCCCTGCAGCCTGACACGTGGCCCTGGGATTTTTGGTGAGATCACAATATATTGGAATATAACACCTTCTCATCACACAGAATTTACTGAGACATCAGGGACACTGACAATGCGAGACAGGCAGTCAGCAGCAGTTGTTCTAATACAGGTATACAAGATGTTTTGCACCAGTGGCTATTTTAAGTACTTTCTTTTATTTACCTGCTGTCTTTGTTAGAAATTAGTTACACCTGTCTCCTTGGAAAGTCTCCTTTTGACTTCCACTGTTTCCTCTCCTTAGGCTGTAGATGATGACCGTCCTGAGGAGAAGCATTACTACCAGTTTCAATTAACTGGAGTCACTGATGGAGGGCTCATAAATGAGTCGAGCAGCACAGCAAGTATCACCATGGCTGCCAGCGATTTTCCATATGGAGAGTTTATGTTTTCCCGGGAGCTACTGCAAACAACAGAAGAAGAAAAATGGGTATTAGACTAAAATCCCTTCTTATGTAAAATGATGATCTATATCATTGCTAGACTTGTGCTTTAGGGAAAAAATATATCAAATATTTATCATAGCAGCGTCTCTGCAATGGCTGTCTGAGGCTTTTGGAGTTTTTCAACAGTCTGATAAAAGAAAGCCATCTGCTAAGTTATGTGTAGAAAAGAAGACTGAGAGGGGATCTGATCAATATTTATCAATATCTGAAGGGTGGGACACAGGGGGAAATGGCCAGCCTCTTCTCAGTGTCTGTGGGGACAGGACAAGGAGCGATGGGCTCAAGTTGGAGCACAGGAAGTTCCGCACCAATCTGGGGAAGAACTTCTTCCCAGTGAGGGTGAGGGAGCCCTGGGACAGGCTGCCCAGGGGGGTATGGAGTCTCCTCTGGAGATATTCCAGCTCTGTCTGGACACTGACCTGTGTGAGCTGTCCTAGGGACCCTCCTTTGGCAGGGGGGTTGGACCCAATGATCTCTGGAGGTCCCTTCCAACCCCTACGATCCTGTGATTCTGTATACTCTGTACTAAAGCAAATAGCTGTTGACTGACAGAACCACTGAAAAGATGCCATTAGAATAGTCTCTTAAAGGCAACTGTAACAGAAGAGCAAAGGCATATTTTTAAAGAAAATATCCTCTTTCCCTCAGGTTAACATCACTGTTGTGCGTTCCAGGGGATCCTATGGCAAGGTGCGTCTTTGCTTTCAGATAATAAACGGCACTGCAGAGGAGGGAATTGATTTCACTCCCACAGTAAAGGAATTATTGTTTGAACCACACGAGGAGAGTAAGATGATTTTGATTGAAATTCATGATGATGACTTTCCTGAAGGTCCTGAAGACTTTTCAGTGATGATCACTGAAGTGGAACTCCGAGGAAGGTAAAGATAAAATTCCCAGTTGATTGATTATAGGCAGAAGAACAACTATATTCAGAACTAAAGTCAGAACAAAATCTTCCTTCAGCAGAAGAACAAACTATATTTGGAATCTGATCTACCTGCATAAAATCAACACTGGATTTCAGCTGGTTTACTGTAAAATTTCATGACAGCTATGATAGTAATCATAATAGAAATTGGATGTCTGGGGAACGCAGTTCTTTTAACCTTAGTATAAAGATTTTTCTGATGAAGATTTATTGAAGCTAAAAGTCTGTGCAGTATATACAAGCTGATAAGTTGCATGAATTTAAAAAAAAGTTAAAATTAGAAAGAAAAAAATGATACACATTTCTGTAAATAAAATACTATTTTTGCAAATATAATGTTTTGAAAAAGTGTGACCAAAAAAATCTCCAGTGACAACTGCCATAATAAATAAAAAGAAGTATTTTTAATTCTTGGGAAAAATTGTCATACCTGTATGTTAATACATTCACAAGGTTTTTTTAATGTGTTTTTTCTTTAATGTTCTTGCAAGTGGATTTGATTTTACCCTAAAAGAAAATGGTCTACAGATGGATCAGCCTCCAGTAATAGGAAATGTCTCCACTGTACGAGTCACTATAGCAAAAAGTGATAATGCAGAAGGCATCATAGAATTTGATCCACAATATATCCTTCTAGAAGGCAAGTTTATCTGAACTTTTCACTGTGGTTTAGCAGATAAGTCAGTGGCTATGGCATACATTTTAAAATAAAATAAATTTTTCTCAATTATTCTTGCAGTGGAAGAGGATGCTGGATTAATCATGATTCCTGTTGTGAGAAAGCATGGAACTTATGGCTATGTAACAGCTGAATTTATGTCTCGAAGTATTTCAGCCCTTCCTGATGGTGTTGATTATGTTATCCATAATAATTCTGCCATTTTTTATCACGGCCAGAACAAGACTTTCATTTATATCACCATTATAGATGATGAGGAAAGGTAATTAATTATTCAGATATTTAGTCACTAATTAACTCCTGGGGAAAAGAAAAAAATACTTTTTTCAGCATGTGAAGCATGCCTGTGTGTAGAATTGGAACTGGAAAACAATTTTCTTAAGTGCTGAGAAATCACCTTTTAAAAGGTGATTTTAAGGAGGTTTGGAGGATGGAGAGAAGCTACTATTAGAGATTCATAGCTCCTGTTAAATTCTACACAGAAAAATATGGGGTTTATATTAGTTTATCAGATGTTTTTTTGTGTTAATAATACTGCTGTGAATAATAAAAGTTTGGCTTTTTTTTTTTTTAACCTAAGACAAGCTGAAAATAGGAACATCATTTTCATTTCAAGCATCACTGTTCTACACAAGTGTTGGGAATCCATTGCTGTGTGCTTGCAGAGATGACTCCTGTACCCCCTTTAAGCAGACCCTGTTGGGTGCATGATTGAATTACTAAGTTTAATATTATTTTATTCATTTTTTTTCCCTCCTCGGATGTCGAGAATCTCTGTTTTTTCTTTCCTCCCTGCAGTGAATTCGCTGAGCAGTTCGAAATCCAGCTGACGGGAGCCACGGGAGGAGCAGTCCTTGGGCTCCACCTTGTGAGCCAGGTCACTATTGCGAGAAGTGACTCTCCCCAGGGCATCGTCCGGTTTCTCAACCGAACTCGAATTACTCTCCCCAATCCCGATAGACCCACAGAAGTGTCTCTGGTGCTGGAAAGAAGTGGAAGGCTGTTGGGGGACACTCAGGTGGGCCTTGGCTGCCACAGGCAGAACGCTGCCAGTGACTGGGTCAAAAAGCATTTTCCTTCAAGAACTGGTGACTGTTGCCTAATAGCAAATTTGCCATTTTCCATTAAAAATTAATTGCACATAGTTTAAGAGAAAATGTTGCTACCCTTTTAATCTTCTCTTCCTCATCCTGCTTGCTTTCTTTTTAATTACAGTCCAGTCTACTTTGTTTAGAACTAGCTCCTAATCCCCTGGAAAATGCTGTTAATTTCATGCACCACCACTAATTTAATTCACTTGAATGGCTTCCTAAAGCTGGCCAGGTTTCTTCAGTAAATTGCTTACTGAGAGTTTTCTAAATTTGTTTTCCTTTGCTCTATCCAGACCACTGAGAAACCGTCTGTAGTATAAATACGAACCAGGGTGGGCCTTTCACAGTCTTGGCAAGTGACTGAGATTGGCAGCTCCTCCTCTCCCCACATAAAACTTGACTTGGCCTTCTTTGTCTTTTTCATATGACAAAACTGGAAAACAATTAAAATGGCCAAGATAATATTTCTGAAGTGCCAAATATGACCTCCTCCAAAGCAACCTAATTTGTGGGAAATCTTTGAAAATAAATTTGAGCTTCCAATTAGGCTGAAGAAGTATGAATAATCATGGTTTAAGGGATTAACTTCTATTGCAGACTGAAAAAAACTCTGTCTTGATATCACACTTGAAGGGGGACTGGTTTTGGTCATGAGTATTCATTTGGGGAGCTTTGTAAAACAGCTCATGAAAGGGAGAGAAACAGAAGCTGTTCCCTGTGTTTCCTGTTACGTGCTGAAGAAATCTGTTTCTCTACTGTTACCAAGAGCTAGAATTTCATACACTGGCATTGTAGCTACCTAGCACTTCAGAGTTTTAATTTGTAATTTGTCATTTCTGTTTTTCCAAAGGATTATATATTTTCACACGTAGAATTATGAATTATTTTGTACTCTTTCTCTTAACAGCAAAGATTTAAACATGGCTAGTTATGGGGTACATGAATGTTTTTGTCACTTGTGGTACTCTGTCATTTATCCCCCTGGGAGGCTCCTCTGATATATCACCATCTAAATCTGAAACTGGTGTCTTCCACAGATTAACTGGGACATCTTGGGACCCAATTCAGAAGAGGTTCTCCCTCCTCTGAATAGTGACATTGGTGACCCTGTAAATGGATCATTCTATTTTGGAGAAGGAGAAGGAGGTCTGAGATCTATTAATCTACACATCTATCCTCATGAAGAAGTTGAGGTTCAGGAGATCTTCATCATTAGGCTGAGCCTTGTGAAAGGTGAAACAGAAATAGATCCCAAGGCAAACAACGTTACACTGATAGTAAGTCATTATTGCTTTTCTTTCTGCTGAGATCTCTGTTGGTGCTGCTATTTATCTTGCAAAGCCTTAAAATAAACATTTTTTGTGTAGTTTGTCATTTGTCTTACTTAGCTGCACTGATTCAGCTTCACTTCTTAAGAAGGCAAAGAATCTGTCAGTAAAATTTGGTGTATAAACCTGGACTTGGCCCCCTTATTTAGAGATTTCTGTGATTCTCTTTGGAGAGATCATGGATTGGGTCCTCACTTCTAAATGCCAGTTTGTTGCTCACCCCTTCTTGATCTCTTCTCCTGATCCACCTGTCACATAAGACATAAAGGAGAGAATATGACTACTGCAGAGCCAGAAAAACAGAGATATTTGTGGGAGAAGGCAGAAAAAGTTGTCAGAGACAAGTAATTGCTCTAGGGATGCTGCAATTAAGAAAATATTTATAAGGCTCTTATAAGAAACCTGCAAAAAAATTTCCTAGAACCTGGATTTTATTTGTTTGTTTGTTTGTTTTCTGGCCTGTAGAGCATTGATGGAATTCGCTCCTATTTCTACAGACTCTTCATGTTCACCTTCAGTGACCCAGGTCTATTCCCTGGACTCAAATGTCCCATCCTGCATCACAATGAATCAGCCCTTCTGGCACACAGTGTCACACAGATGTGGATGTGGGCACAATCTATCCCAGAGAGCTCAGTTTGCAAACTGATGATGTTAGAAGAGTTTCTGTACTAACCCAAGGCACCTGAGCACCAGAAATTTCAGATGGAGCATTTGAAATGCAACTCGGTCCTGTTCTTCCATGAATAGTCCTGGAGATCAGGAAAGGGGGCATTCATATTTCCTCTGCTGTTGCTTAGCATCATGGATCCGTGTGATATGTTTACCAAATCCTCTCAAAATTACTCTCTGAAGTGTGTTTAGACCATTTATGCTTTACCAGATATTCAAAGCTGAACGAGACTCAGCTCAGTGGCCAGAATCCTTGCCTGCAGTCGTTTGCATACAATGCTTTTATTAACCTGAGCCTGAAAACTTGCCATATCTGTTGGCAATATCAACAGGGACTCCTGTTCCATTTGCATCCTGCTTAAATTATGTATGGAGATCTCATATTACAGTCTTGCTCTCTGTATGTGTGTGTGTATCTGTGTTTGTGTGTGCATATTTGGCTGTGTGCACGCATATGGGTTTGACATCACTCCCCATAACTTGATGGTCCTGCTTCCTGGGATGCAAAAAGTTAAAACTCTCTCAGAGAGTCTCTCTTCCAACTACTAATGGACTCATGTCTGTTTATGAGGAGAAAACTCAGTAGGAAGAACTAAAGTTATGTGCCCTGTTGCATCTAGCAATAAAAATCTCGGTGATTCATAAAAGAATACAACTCGCTTTACATTTCTGATTTGATTTTTGTATTTGATTTATCACAGATACAGAAGTTTGGTGATCCCAACGGCATCGTACAGTTTGCTCCTGAATCATTAATTGAGAATAACTATGATGAGCCCTCGGCAGTGGAAGGACCACAAAGAATTACACTGTTTGTCAGACGAATTCAAGGCGTGATGGGGAACATAACGGTATCCTCAGCCTTTTCCTAATAACCAGTATCATCTGAAGTCATCCTCAGTAGTGATGTTCAATAAAAGCAAGTGTAGAGTCTTGCCCCTGGGAGGGAATAACCACTTGAATCAGTCCAGGCTGGGGGATGACCTGCTGGAGAAGAGCTCTGTGGAGAAGGACCTGGGGGTCCTGGTAGATGACAGGTTGGCTATGAGCCAGCAGTGTGCCCTGGGGGCTAAGAGAGCCAATGGGATCCTGGGGGGCATCAGGAGGAGTATAGCCAGCAGGTCACAGGAGGTGATCCTCCCCCTCTACTCTGCCCTGGTCAGGCCCCACCTGGAGTATTGTGTCCAGTTCTGGGCTCCTCAGTACAAAAAAAGGACAGGGATCTCCTGGAGAGAGTCCAGTGAAGGCAATGAAGATGATTAAAGGCCTGGAGCATCTCCCCTATGAGGAAAGGCTGAGTGAGCTGGGACTGTTCAGCCTGGAGAAAAGAAGACTAAGGGGGGACCTTATTAATGTTTATAAATATTTTAAGTATGGGATGCAGGGGGAAGTGGCCAGCCCCTTTTGAGTGGTCTGTGGGGAGTGTGGAGTCTCCTTCTCTGGAGATACTCAAAACCTGTCTGGACACCTACCTGTGCAACCTGTCCTAGCGAGCTGCTTTGGCAGGGGGGTTGGACACTGATCTCTCGAGGTCCCTTCCAATGCCTACAATTCTGTGATTCTGTATAGAGGAAAACTTTGACTCTCAGTGGCTTACTTCTCACATTTGTTTTTGAATTGTGGCCTTTTAGAGTCAATGGGGTCAGCCCAAGTACTTGTGGTTTGGAGAGTCAGATACAGTCTATTCTGCTCAGGGGAAAAAGAAAAACAGCACTGCAGTGCTTGTCTCTCTCTCTCTCCCCTCTCTCCCTGTGGGAGAACAGAGCAGAGCATACTTACATAGTAAGCTGTCTGTGACATCATCACAATTTCAGTTTTTTCCCAGGCATACTTAAAAGTAAGAATCAGACTGTTTTGAACCATCGCTCACATTGATTTTTACATAAAACTGTGTAGAAGTTGAAATTTTAACAGCTACTTGGTTAATTTTTTTGTTTGTTTTTTTTTTTTTTCTTTAAGTCAGTAAGAGCATTTTCTTTGTTTAATGAGAATCGTTACCCCATTCTCATGTGAGGAATCTTGGAAAGAGGAAAACCAGCAAGAATGTCTTGCTGTAAAAATAGAAAGATCTTTCTAAAACAATTCAGGTGTTCCATATAATTTTAAATAAATCTTCTAAAGATAAAGGAAATCTTTATTTTCATAACTATTGTTAGAGAAACAACACACCCTCCTTCTGTACCACAGTTTCTGTGTCTCTTTCTATGCATACCTAAATAATTTCTGTTTTACCTGCTGAAAACCACTCAGGTCCATATCTGAGTCCTGACGATGAAACTTTCTGACTCTCTGCACAGTTTTGCTTTATTTTGTTTTGTGCATTTTTCTAAACTCATTTCAGGTTTACTGGGAACTACATAGCGACTCTGACATCACAGGGGACTTCCTTAGCACAGAGGGGTCTGTTGTCATTGCTGACCAGCAAAGTGCAGCTGAGATAACTCTCTACCTGCTACCTGATGACGTCCCAGAACTGGATGAAACCTATGTGGTGCAGCTGGTTTCAGTAGAAGGTGGAGCAGATTTAGACCAAGAGAAAAGAATTTCAAAGATCAATGTCTTTGCAAATGATGATCCCCATGGGGTGTTTGCCCTGTACTCTGACCAGCAGTCAGTATTAGTAGAGAGAAACCTGGATCGGTACGTTCAGGTGAACGTTACTCGGCACGCTGGGGCGTTTGGAGACGTGGTGGTTGAGTACCGCATCTCCTCCCGACACGAAGAAGCCCTCATTGCCCCTGAGAATGAGATGGGACACCTCACAGTGAAAGATGGTGCCAGCCTTGGAGTGAAAAGAGTGCCAATATGCAGCCAGGTCTGTCTGCTTGCAGTTCTTACCATACCTGTTGTTTCCCCTTGTGTTTATCGCAGGGCGAATGTACTGGAGCAAGATGCTAAACCCTCTGTAGTATCCACTGTGAAGAAGTACTCACAGAAGAGTTTCAGGGTTGTGAATTTCCCATTTATGGAATAGAATAATAGCTAATGATTGCAAATCCACTGACATGATTGTGTTCAAATACTCACTTTTTCCTTCTATCGTGGCTTTGCCTTATGATCAGTTCAATATTTGGCTGGAGAGCTGTCAGGCAGAGAAGGACCTCGGGGTATTGGGTGACTGCTGATAGAACATGAGTCAGCAGTGTGCCTGGGTGGCCAAGACAGCTAAAGGCATCCTGGCTTGTGTCAGAACTAGTGCAGCCAGTAAGCCTGGGGAGGTGATTTTGCCCCTCAAGTGCTGGGTCCAGTTCTGGGCTCCCCACCATAAGAAGGACATTGAGGTCCTTGAGTGAGTCCAGAGAAGGGCAACCAGGCTGGGGAAGGGGCTGGAGGGCAAATCCTCTGAGGAGCAGCTGAGGGAGCTGGGGGTGTTGAGCCTGGAGAAGAGGAGTCTGAGGGGAGACCTTCTCCCCACCTCCCCTGCCCTGCCAGGAGGGTGCAGAGAGGTGGGCGATGGTCCCTTCAGCCAGGGGACAGGAGATGGGACAAGGGGCAATGGGCTCAAGCTGCACCAGGGCAGGGTCACATTAGATGTTAGTAAAAAACGTTCCCTGGCAGAGTTGTCAGGGCCTGGCACAGGCTGCCCAGGGAGGGGGTTGAGTCATCATCTCTGGATGTGTTTAACAGATGGGTAGATGAGGTGCTCAGGGATTTGGTTTAGGAGAGGACAGGAACAGTTGGACTCAATGATCTTAAAGGTCTTTTCCAACCTGGTGATTCTGTGAATCTGTGATATTTTATTATTACATATATTCAAATATTTTCTTAGGTTTCCCTTTTGGATTGTAAGTGGTGAACTGTTAGCACTGACTCATGAAGCAGCAGATAGATTTATCTTCAGTTCCCTGGTCATTGTTATTATTGTTATCATTATTATGATGGTTGAAGTCTTACAACCTTTTACATCCACCTTACATCCTCTTAGTTCTAAGAATGATAACCAAGGCGAGCCACAGCAATAGCTGTTCTACAAGCTCACAGCCCAACAAGCAGCTGGTAAATCTCATTCTATGATATTAATTGTTTGGCTGCATTTCTTTTGAGAAACATAAGCAACAAAGCACTTATCTTGACAACACTGCTTTTTGTATGCATGCAGAACACAATCTGCCAGTTGTGCTGGTATTTAATTCTTTGAATTGGTGGGTAGGAATTAAATTCCTGTTTAAATTCTCTCTCTCAAAGGTGTTTCTTTTACTGGGCTTGAATTTCACTCTGGAGCTGCTTAATGTAAGCCTGGTTAGGGGAAGTGCCAAGGATGTGCCTAAAATACTAGGAAAAGCAAAGTCAGCTGTTCTGCCCGTCCCTGAGGAAGCTGCCAATTCACAGGTCAGTAGACTGGCTGCAGTGTAAGGTTTCTACCATGGAAGGAAGGTACACTTCACTACAAAAGATGGCTCCTGTAAGAATGCAGTTGTCCCCTTGATGTTTTCCTCAATTAAATGACTCCCAAGGCTCCTCCAGTTATTACTTGTGCTGCAGGTTATCTTTTCTCTGGTGCAGATTCTTACAGAAATGTGTTAGTGCAGATTGAAAACACCTCTTCATCTGTAAAAAGCAAATAGGGTGAATATGATGATTGATTTATACTTTTCCTTCCACTAAATGCAAGTTCTTGGACTTGAAGAAACATAAATTCTGGATGTTATTTCTTTAGGTGTAGCAGTCCAAAAGTAGATAAAAATGTGTACTCAGCAGCATGTGCAAAAAGAGATGGAGGCCATGATGGGTTTTATTGCAGACGAGAGTGTATTTGGCTGAGTGGGAAACTGTCCATTTGCCTACTTATATATGAGAGTCAGAAAAGGGAATTTGCCTATTCAGATATGGTATATCTGTTCACTCTTAGTGTGTCAGGCACAGACAACAGCATGATGAGTTTTATCTGTTATTTTCTATCTAACTTTTTATTGAACTATTTTGCCTTGGAGCACTGTGCTGCCCTTTAATTTGTAATTAAATCTAATGCAAGTGTCTTTCTGCATGCATTGTTTATTACCATATATCAATTTATCACTGCTTTTTAGAATATGCAAATTGTCCTTCAGTCCCATTTGTTGCTCAAAGAAAGAGAAACCACACTAGCAAGAATAATTTGGCAAGGAATGTTCTGTGGGAACCACTAACTTTTCACTGGATACATATCTTATTATTTATTTTAGATCTGTGTATTTCTATAATAATACAGCTATTGCCTGTGAGCGTTAGGGGCAGGTTGGTTTGTTTTTCTTTCAACCAACAGACACAGTTCAGCATTTTCAGTACTGCAGTATCAGTGGTACTGGTTTCTTTCCCCTGAGACCCTGAAAATCTCAGATTTAAAAGTATTGTTAAAGAGTTTTGAAGGAAGTATGTATGTATACAAAGACACACACAAGCATGTATACATACAAACGTATATATATATACAGACATAAGTATTATAAAAGGCCTGTTTTATAAAATAAATTATACATATATTTTTGCCCATTTTAATTCCATTTTTCATAACAAAATCTCTTACCTTTCTACAGGTTGGCTTTGAATCTGTGATTTTACGACTTACAGACATTGTAGCAGGGACAGGCCAGGCTGTCATTACCAGAAAAGGAGTTTATGGCTCTGTAATAGTCAGCTGGAGTTCAGGATACCCACCAGATCTAAAGGCTGACTTTGCTCAGCCTGGCAATATTACTCCTCCATTTGGTAAGTACTTGCCTGAGGAAACAGCTATGAGAGGTGTGTGAGTGGTGGTACCACATTTAATTATTGGTCCCTCTGAATGCTTCCTCTATTAATGACAAGTTGTCAGAATGCAAATGACGGAATGAAAATATAAAACCCCACTGATTTCTCTAGTGCCAGCCCTAGAAAAGCAGCAGCTGTTTTGAATGATAGATTCCATTTTCTGTATTATTTGCCAGTTTGCAAAGATTAGAGAGGAAAGCAGGGGGGGATTTTTTAGACATGCATGGAGTAATAGGATGAGGGGGAATGGTTTTAAATTGGGTATCAGGAAGAAATTCTTCACTATGAGGGTGGTGAAGCACAGGGTACCCAGGGAAGTTGTAGCTGGAGGTGTTCAAGGCTGGGTTGGATGGGGCCTTGAGCAGCCTGGTCTGGTGAGAGGTGTCCCTGCCCATGACAGGAGGTTGGGACTTGATGATCTTTAAGGTCCCTTACAGCTCTAACCATGCTGTGATTCTATGGTTTGCTGTATCAGAAGAAAGCATTCCTTGGGAAAGCAATGTGTGTGAATGGAATGCAGCACAGGTTTTAACACAGTAAGTACTCTGGTACCAATCTGTGAGTAACAAAGTCTTCAGAAAGGGAAAATGAAAAAAAAAAACTTAATAAATATTCTCCTCATCTTTATTTACACTAAAAAATTATCGAGAAGTTGTGTGAAAATGCACAATCTAGTTTTCACCTGTGTGGGATCTATTCGGTTTATAAACAAAACAAATTACTAAATGTCGTAGGTACACACACCTGGTAGGCAGGCACAACACCATGCCCCCAAAGGACTGCTTTGTGTAGAAAAGACCTTACTTAGCATGCAGATCCCTTCTTCCTAAACAGTGTAGGGTTGTGATTATAGTCCCTCTCTCCACACGTTCCCAGGTATGAAGAGGATTCCTATGTAGTGGTTTTGACTTGTGCTCTCTCTCCATCTCTCTTTTCCTTCAGGCACTGTTGTATTTTCTTCTGGTGAGAAAAGTAAAGTAATTGCATTCCAGGCTACTCCAAGCCTAAGCAAACCTGAGTCCTTTGCCATCACTTTAACAGCAGTGCACAGCAATGTGTCTGGTGGGGCTCGCCTGAGGTAAGGATGTTACTCGTACTTCTGAGTTGCACAGAGGCTGTAAAAATAATGTACAAGACATACACCTTGTAGGAATCCCTATTAAGTTTTAGGCAGCTACCAAGCTGCTCTGCCTTCTTTGATAAATTTGTCTGCCTTGTCTCAGGTGGAAACAAGTGTCAGTAGTGCAGATCTGAGCTGATTAGAAGTGGGGCTTTTCTCCAATTCCTAATTCATACCGCTGGGATCCAAGGTGTCTGGAATGTGTCTGGAATGATGGAGGCATTGAGGAAATGAAGAACCAAGACTGACAGTTTTAGCCAGGAAGGTGAAGAAGTAAAGCAGCTCTTAAAGGTTTTCTTTAGTGTCCTTAAATATACATATTCAGAAGATCTTAGATAACAAACATTATTCAAAATAAATAAAATGAAACAATAAATGCTCCAAAATACCTAATTCATATAAACCCCACTTTTCATTCTTAAAGCTGGAAATGCTCTATTTATTATAGTTCCCCATCTCAGCTAAGTTGTTATTTAGTCTTCAAAATACTTTCTTTTCATTCTTCCTCACTCACTGGTCTCTAAAGGTGGTATAGAAAGAACAGCCATAGAGTAACCCCTTCTCCTATGGGCTGGTGTCCTCAGAGCACTGTTCACTTACCAGGTGAGTCTCGTACCTTGAGTGTACAAGAATGACCTTTCCCAGGAAACTGAAGACCACATCCCACAGGAAGTAAACCTGACCGTTACTTTGAAGACTTTTTGGCTTCCTTAGTTTATCTACTTTGTGGACCAAAATCGCTCACCCTAGTTGTGGTGGCATTTGGCAGCCTCTAGTACTGAATAATGGGTCAGTTTTACAGACAAGTGTGAGACACAAGGTTTAGCAGAGAGTCTTGGTCTCTATGCTTCCTGTGTAATAAGAAGGGGGTATATTTAATTTGAGCAAAGTAGACCTTCAATTGATACTGATAATAGGGCTTAGATCTGGAAAAAGGTACTGAGTACTGTTGTGAGGGGGTAGTTGGTATTTCCAAGCCCCACTGGAAAGTTTAAAATAACTTCCTTCTCTACCTTCCTGGCTAAAAGTGAAGATCAGTTAGCATGCCTACCCCACATTTTTCCCTTTGTACAGGAAGTCGGTTCTGCAGTTAAAACTGGTACCTTTTCTGGGAGTGGCTTTATGGTAATTGTGATATAACTCCCTGAGTTGTATCCCCAGTAGGAAGACATCCTACTTCCCTTTGCCTGACTCACAATGCATTAAGCCTGTGGAGGGCTGTTTGGTGAAATCTTTGCAAAAAAAGTTTTTTCAGGGAACCTCTTTATATCCTGCTTTTTTGGGGGAGTTGGACCTGATGATCTCTGGAGGTCTCTTCCAACCCCTACGGTTCTGTGATTCTGAATGGTCACTATCTCTTCTCTCTACTCTTACACTTTTTTTTTCTTTAATCTACTTTCTTGCAGCCATCATTGATTGTTCACTGGAGATTTATTCTGCTAAGGTGTTTTACTTTTCATACTTCATAATTCCTCTCAAACCTCTCTGTCTTTTCTGCTTCAGACCAGGATTTACGACAGTTGAAATTGAGCCAATGGGGATCTTCCAGTTTGCACTTAATTCAAGATCCACTTCGGTTGAAGAAGATGTTCAGGCAGTCACACTGCATGTCCAAAGACTGTTTGGTTTTCAAAGTAACCTCACCAAATTGACATATCAGACCATTCCAGGAAGTGCCAAACCACTAGAGGACTTTATACCCATCTATAATGGAGAGCTTGTGTTTTTACATTCTCAGACCAATGCTGTGATAGAAATATCAATAATTGATGATGCTGTGTCAGAAATGGAGGAATTTTTTTTTGTAAATTTGACATCTGTGGAAGTTTTGGAGGTTCAACCTATGTATGCTGCCTGGAGTCCACGTTTAAATCCAGCTTTCAGTGTTGCCACAGTTAATATCCTGGATAATGACATTCTTCACGGAATACTAAGTTTGGGACCAGAGATTATTTATGTAGAAGAAGATGCAAACAATAGTACCCCCAACTCAGTGATACTTCATATCAGAAGGACCAAGGGTTTTACTGGTGATATTAAAGTAACTGTTAAAACCTTTGGGGGAGTGAGTGCACAGAGTGGAGTAGATTTGTATCCTTTTGGAAATGTTTATGGAAAATCAAACTTCACATGGGCAATGGAAGGGGAAGATTTTGAGGAACAGCCACTCTCTGTCACCTTGCTGGATGGAGAAAGAGAAAGCAAGGTGTCCATAAAAATTTTTGATGATGATGAGCCTGAAGGACAGGAACTGTTTTATGTTTTCCTCTCGAATCCTGAATATGGAGCTCAGATTGTGGAAGGAAAGGATGAATATGGATTTTCTTCTTTTACCACAGTAATTATCGCAGGTAATATATTTTCCCACAGAAAATTAGTAAGCACATCTGTATTTAATAATAATAAGTAACTCTATGATCTCATAGCAATTTTCATGTAACAGGTGGAATTATATTTGATAATAAGCAGGGTATTCTATTCCCAGTTCTTGAGATTGCCAGATCAGGGGAAGCAACCAAGGCCCTAAACCCACTACGCATCCCTTAGCAACGTAGCTCAAAATACATTTATAGATGTTGTTTATCTTTGTTCTTGCCCTGTTTAACCTCATGAAGGGGGAAGGCTAAGCTTGAGTGTTTTTCTTGCAGGTGTGGTAGAATTTCAGACAATTTTTTTGTTTTTCTTTGCCACTTTGTCACCTTTAAATTTCATGAGGGTTGTACAAAGTACAAAAAAGTTTTCTAGTTTCATTCCTTGATACTATGCAGTTTGTATGTGCAGTGTAGTATGTTTTCCCTTGGCTTCTACATCTCTGTCAGGCTTATCAATTAAATATAAACCAAGTTTAACCACAGTATAGATTAAGTTTTAGAAACAACTTGGGATTGAAGCAGTTTAGGCTAATCAAGAAAATTACACATAAGGTCCAACATTTACTAGAAGTTTTGTGCGTCTCTGAATTGGAGAGATGTGGATTTGATGGCTGGACTATCCAGTGGATAAGAAACTGGTTAAAAGGAGGCCATGAAGATGATTAGAGGGCTGGAGCAGCTCCCCTACGAAGAGAGGCTGAGGGAGCTGGGCTGGTTCAGCCTGGAGAAGAGAAGGCTGTGGGGGAACTTCACTGCAGCTTCCAGTCCCTGAAAGGAGCAGAGAAACAGGAGGAGAATCAGGTTTTTAAAAGGACAGACACTGGCAGGACAAGGGGGATGGAGTGAAGCGAAAGGAAGGAAGGTTTAATTAGATATTAGGGGGAAGATCTTTACAGAGAGAGTGATGAAGTGCTGGAACAGGCTGCCCAGAGAGGTGGTGGGTGCCCCGTCCCTGGAGGTGATCAAGGCCAGGTTGGATGGATCCCTGGTCAACCTTTTCTAGATCATGACTGGAGGTTGGTGGTCCTGCCTGTGGCAGGGGTGTTGGAACTGTGTGATCCTTGGTGTCCCTTCCAACCCAGACCATTCTATCAATCTATGATTCTATTTACACAGTCTTAACAAAACAGGGTAGATATTGAGAGCCAGGATTGAACTGTGCTGTTGGATGAGAGCATGCAGCACCCAAATTATGTCTGCAAGAACACATGGTATAAGATGCACACTGCCTTAGTGTGCATCACCTCCAGAACTCACCGTGCGAGTAACGCAAGTATGTGCATGGGCCCGGGTTGGAATTTGGGCTTGTATTGTATCCCACAAAAATGTACTAACAGGCTCTGGAGTTACACCATGAGTACAATGAGTAGATAAAGTAATATCAGGGGACAACTTGTGCTAAGGAGAAGGGTCAAAACAGACTGGGAGAAGAGCTTCTTGAGAGTAGCCCTGCTGAGAAGGACTTGGGGATTGTGGTGGATGAGAAGCTTGACATGAGCCAGCAGTGTGCTCTTGCAGCTCGTAGGGCCAATGGTATCCTGGGCTCCATCAGGAGAGGAGTGGCCAGCAGGGACAGGGAGGTGATTGTCCCTCTCTACTCTGCCCTCGGGAGGCCCCATCTGGAGTACTGTGTCCAGATCTGGGGTCCCCAGTACAAGAAGGGTGTGGAACTGTTGGAGAGGGTTCAGAGGAGGGCCACAAGAATGATTAGAGGGCTGGAGCACCTGCCCTACAAAGAGAGGCTGAGGGAACTGGGCTTGTTCAGCCTGGAGAAGAGAAGGCTGCGGGGGGACCTCATTGCAGCCTTCCAGTGCCTGAAGGGAGCTTATAAGTAGGAGGGGAATCAACTTTTTAAAAGAGCAGATAATGGCAGGACAAGGGGGAATGGACTAAAGCTAAAGGAGGGAAGGTTTAGATTGGATATTAGGGGGAAGTTTTTTACAGAAAGAGTGGAGAGGTGCTGGAACAGGCTGCCCAGAGAAGTAGTGGGTGCCCCATCCCTGGAGGTGTTCAAGGCCAGGCTGGATGGGGCCCTGGTCAGCCTTGTGTAGCTCCAGGCCTGGAGATTGGTGTCCCTGCCTGTGGCAGGGGGGATTGGAGCTCTGTGATCCTTGGGGTCCCTTACAACCCAGACCATTCTATGATTCCATTCTATGTGTCTGTATTTAATTGCTTAGATAGAAACATGCCACGTGCATGTGCAGAAGTGAAGTTAATCTTCAGTATATAGATTGACATTTAATAAGGATTGGGTCAGAAGTAATTGCAGAGTAAAAGCACCACTACCTGTAGGTAGAAATACTTTAGAAGCAAGATTCGATGTGAGGACATTAAATTCCCCTCATTAGCCCTGTTTTTTCTCCCCCCCTTGCTGTTTTGCTGGAGTTATTTATGTCCTCGTGGGCACACAGCAATATTCTGCAGCTCCCTAGTTCCACACACTGAACTAAAGATGCAGGAGAAAAGTCAGTGTAACAATTTGAGAAAACAATTGGGTTCAACAGTATTATGTGTGGGAAGAAGAAGAAAGCTCTCCTTGGAAGCCCATCTTTATCCCATAAACTACTGTGTCCATCAGTGGGCTTGCTGAGGTCCAGAGCTGTTTAGAAATAATATCTTTTAAGGGTTATGGTAAACATGAAATAATATATCTGAAGTGATGCATCCTGTGGGCATTGTAAGCCAGGTTTTTGACACTGTCCTGGACTATTGTATCTCCTGGTCTTGTGAAGTCAAGGGACACAGAAATCAGTCAGCTTGCTGACTATTGCTGGAAACTCAAGCTTGTGTGCAGACATAGTGCCAGGAAAATAAAGTAAAATTCATAAATGTCAGCATTTGAGGTTCTAGACAATACTTGAAGTTCTAGATAAGTATGGAGTGCAAATTAAGAGTAGAAATATGAAAATAATTTTTCTCAAGACATCCCCAAATTGTAGTTTGCAACATGCCTTTGATATCTAGCTTTTTGTTTTTTCCAGCAGCTACCCACATTAAAAGTATAGTTTAGTCTCACCTTAACTTTCTTGCTGATTACTTCCATGGACTCCTTTCCTGTATAGGAAGTGATCTCCAGAATGGCATTTTGGGATTTGTTCCAGAAGTGCAGAGCGGTCTGGTACTTGATGAAGACTCAGAAAACAGAGAGGTGCTGCTGATGGTTGCAAGGCAACCAAACAGGTACAGGAAACAGCAAATTTAAGTGTCCTTCCTTCCCTCACGCTGCAATATGTGATTAGGTCTGTCATGCCACTGTTAAAAAGGAGACATGGAAGGAAACAAAACGCTTCCCAAGTTGTATGGTAAGGCAGCAAGTGTGAAAGCTTTGCTGAAGGTAAAGTATTTGCACTGCTAAAGGTGTAATTGAAATTCTTCTCTCTCTGTGTAATATACTGAGGGTATGAATATTAAAATAAGCCATTAAGAAGATACCAAAGTGTTAGTACTATGCTTACATCCTCACTCACACAGCTACTACATTTTTTCTCATTATCCCATATCTATGTTGCACATTTATGTGTCCTTTAAACAAATGTCCTATGTACTCTAAGCTCCTTAAACTTAGAGGAAAATATGAAATCTGTCTGGCTTTCCAGACAAATGGTTACTGTAGGAAAGTACTTGGGCACATCCCTGTCTTCCCAGGACCAGGGTGTCTTGTTCAACTAATCTCATGTCTTACAAAACTAAAAATTGAGAGAAATCTACCTGCCCAGAATTGCTGGTTTGTTCCCTAGTGAGAAGTTTTGAATAATAACATAAGAAAACCTATGATAGATCTGTGGTTTATGTTTCCTAAAGCAATAGTGCTCTCACTTGTTACGTTTACTATTTGGATTTGCTTATAGGGCTTTTGAAGACGTGAAGGTCTTTTGGCGTGTGAGCTTTAATAAAACAGCTGTGGTCCTTCTGAAAGATGGCATGAACTTGGAGAATGAACTTGTGTCTGTGCTGGGAGCCACTACCTGCATGGCAGGTCAGACAACGTGCAACATCTCCATTGAAATAAAACCAGATAATGTAAGTAATTGTCACCCCTTTGTGTACAGCACTGTGGTGTTGCATTGCAAGCTACTTATCTAGATGAAAAATTCCCCTCCGTTCCAGAGGAATTGATGTGTAGGGGACAGTTTTAAGATGGTAACTTGACATCTGCTCAGTTCCTCTGCAAGCACATGTTTATTTACTGGCTTGGCTTATGCCCATTGTGACTGGTAAAAATTTGGGAAGGAGTTGAGTATTTATTTGAAAGAGTAAATTGCAGATCTGTGATTTTTATAGAATAGTAAGGAAAAAATAAAAGAATGGGTCTATTTCAGTGAGATGCATATTCATGCACTGGACTTCTATCCTTCACACAGTAAATTTTTCATCTATCAATTCTTCATCTAGTGTGGTTTATGGGAAGAATATCCTGTAAATAATATGTCATTCAACAAAAAACAACCCCTTTTATTACAACTTGTACATAATTTTACTTGCCAAAATGTGGCACATAGATCTGTGAAAGCTCTACTTCAACATAAAGCTGTGTAAGAATCTCTTGAGTGTCTAAAAATCTGTTGCTATGTGTACTTGTGAGTAGTGAAGTTCAGTTTAACATCCATCACCCACTAAATCCATTTGTCATTCATCAGTTGGGCATGCCTAAGCAGCCCAAGAGCCTTGAGAGGCCCATATGGCACTCAAAAATACAGACATCATTGAATTAACACAGAGCACAGCATTCACTCATTTTTATTGAAAAAAAAAAAAAGAAGGAAGCAATTTTGTGTGAATACCTAGTTTTTGGAGCAGTCCCTTAAGAATGGAAGGATTAATGTTTGCCATTCTTTTAGAGTGGAGAGTTTGAGTCTTTGCCAGGCTAGTGGCAAAGCTGAGGTCTGGGGAATGGAAAAGGACAAGATGAGAAAGTTTCCTTGTTTTTTCTTTACTACCTTCTAGAAAATAATGCCAGATGTAGAATATGGGAAATGGTGACTTCCCACTAGGATGTAGGGTGCATTCTCTTAGGTCAGTAAGAGAGCTATTCTCCTTCACCTTCAGGTGTTGTTTTTAAGTTGCAGAACCAATGAATAAAACACACTTAAGAGCAGGGCACAGGCTGCCTCACCGTGTAAACTGGGATTTTGAGCCCATTTGGTGCATAGGAGTGAAATAACTATTTAATGACAGCAGTGCAGCAGCTGCAGAGACATGCAGTCATCCTCGATGAAGCGCAAGCTTGCACCACTCATAACTGGTGCTAATGGAAGGCTGAGGTTCCCTGTGGCATTGCAGTAAATTTGTGCCTGTCATCAATTAGTCAAGATAATTCCATTTAAAGTCTTACTGAACGACAACTCAGTTAAAAATACATGCTGTTTAGCCCCCAAAATATTTCCTAATTCTTCTTCCAGTTCTTCCACAATGTAGCCTATAAATTAGTACAGATACATTATGAAAAGATTAAGTAATAGATGCATTCAATAATTATTTTATGTTTTCGATGGCATATGCTGTGTCATATTCATAGAATCATAGAATGGTCTGGGTTGGAAGGGACCCCAAGGATCATAGAGCTCCAACCCCAAATTCTAGCTGTGAACATTTTTACTTAGTCAGTTGTACTGACTTCCTCACCTAGGAGCTGAGTCCTGCTTTCCTAGAATTAAAATAGGATTTCCAGAAAATCCAGAGCTGAAACAAAAAGCTCTTTCCAGTAAAAAAAGTCTTCAATGATCAACTTTTTTTTTGTTGTAGTGCTATCAACTTACAAAGAACTACTTTTTTGGTAGTTTGCTCTTCATGAGTGCATATAGTAGGTTCAGATTATGTATTTCCAACTATTTCTGGAATCTCAATAATCAGGTGTCTATCTGTTCAATGTATTAGGTCTGTATTTAGGTGCAAAATCAAAGACAGAGCATGTCTTTGATTGAAAGTTAACATCCCTACCTTACTTTCAGCAAACCAGCATTGCATTTGTAGAATTGAGTAGACCAATTCTTTGACATATGAACACAAAAATTGAACAGACTGTATTTCCAGACTGAGACAAGGTTTTTGCATATCCTAAACTCCACAGAGGTCTACCAGACAGTAGCTCCAGGCTTTGGGATTTTTGAGTAAGTTCAGTTAAGCACTCAAATCTAGCGAGATTTGCTTGTAAAAATGCACATAAGTGTGTCAGTGTATAAACACTGAGTCTGTATGTTAAGTGGTTTCCAAAACTTTACCAGTGCTCAGTACTTGAATACAATCAATATTTACTGCAGATTCTGAACTGCATACTTAGGCTTCCATGATGTTTCTTTCCACAGGTAATAAGGTGTGAACATGCCTCTTTTTAACTAAAAAAAAAAAAGGCAAAACCCACAAAAACCCAAGCAAAAACTGAAAGACAAAATTCCTCTCAAAATGTACAGCTATGTAAACCCATGATCTGTAAAACTGAGCTCTTTAAGAGCTTAGCATCATGTTTTACGGCAGCTTTCCAGCCACAATACTTGCAGTATATAAATAGCTGCCTGGTTGCAGTAAATCCCATGCAAAATATTGAGATGTCAGTATTGTGTGAGTGGTGTCAGCTACAACTTTATTACTTTTAGGATATATTTTGTCATACTTACTGTGCATTTCAGCTAACTTGTGTTAGTACAGGTAATCCACTGAGCATGCAAAATAATGTATACAATTTTTTAAAGCTGGAAGTAATTAATAACTCGTGTAATGATATTAAAAAAATATCATCCCTCCTTTCCAGGTGCCAGAATTTGAAACATATTTTTTTGTTGAGCTGTATGCTGTAGGCACAGGAGCTGCATTGAACAGCAGTGCCAGATTTGCTTTTATAACAGTCCTTGAAAGCGATGCTCCTCGTGGCTTAATATATTTTGCTGTGGGATCTCGTTTTGCTGTGGCTCATAAGAAGACGACTTTAATCAGTCTGCAGGTGCTTAGAGATTCTAGTACGTCAGTAAAGACAGTGGTTAGCTACAGCACACAGGTAAGATTATTTTTGTTTAGCTTACTTTTGTTGTTAAATTATTGTGCATACTCTAAAGTAAATGTGACTGTAACTTAGCATTTCTTCAGGAAACAGTCAATCATTTTCTGGCCTCATATCGTCTAACTTCTTTGGTTTTCCATTCATAAAAGGACCTTGTTTTTATTGCATTCATAGAATCACAGAGTCATAGGATGGTGTGGGTGGGAAGGGCCCTCTGAGCTCCACAGTCCTCCTCTCTGCCGCGGGTAGGGATACCTTCCACCAGCCCAGTGTGCCCAAAGCCCCATCCAACCTGGCCTTGAACCCTGCCAGGGATCCAGGGGCAACCCCAGCTTCTCTGGGCACTCTGTGCCAGGGTCTCCCTCCCTCCCTTCCCAGGAAGTATTTCTGCTTCCCAGCTCCCGTCCAGCTGGGAGCTGAAGGCCATTACCCTGGGCCTGGCCCTCCTTGCCCTCAGCACCAGCCCCTCTTCAGCTCTCCTGGAGCCTCTTGAGGGACGAGAAGGGTCTCAGAGCTCTCCCCAGAAGCAGCCTTCTCTTCTGCAGGCTGAGCCAGCCCAGCTCTCCCAGCCTGGCTCCAGAGCAGAGAGGCTCCAGCCCTCCCACCATCTCCATGGCCTACTCAGGACTGGCTCCCAGAGCTCCATGTCCTCCTTGTCCTGAGGACCCCCAAGATGGAGGCATCGCTCCTGGAAAGCAGAGCTGAGAGAGAGGTCCTCCTGCTGGGGATGCAGCCCAGGACACAGATGGCTTTCTGGGCATTATAATTTTGCTTGTAGCACTTTCCAGTGGACTCAAAGACTAAAGACAGTCAAGAATTTCATACCTTTCTTTCTCTGTCCTAAGGTTCTTATGAGACTGCAATTTTTGAGGTTTCTTTCTCTGAGATTAAGTTTTCATCATGATGGCAATGACTACCAAGATTGAGACTCCAATACACTTGGTGCTGCACATCATGAATTTATTAATACACAGAGCACATTTAGGAAAAGAAAGAGTACTTTCATCACATTTTATTCTGTGTTCTTAAAGCACTAAGCTTGAAAATTGTTCTTCTGACTGAAAATCTCCTGTGCCATCCCTGTGAGTTTTTGTTACGTTTACAGCTGTAACAGCAGACTCCTCTGTTGACCCTTTTATGCTTAAAGGAGAATCTTCATCATCTGCCAGTAGTAATAGCAGAAATAACATGGCTGCAAGAATGTGATTCCTTCCCCTTCCTTGCAGATGTGACTCCAGTGTCACAGTACAGGTTACAAGAGGGACTTCTCTAAGTTGACCATCACATTGGAATAGCACTTAGCCCAATCTGCTTGGAATATGTGTCATTTTATACCTAAAAAAGCATTATTTTGAAAGAGGATTATTATTAAACTGTGTGAGCAGAGTACTTCCAACACTTTGTGATCTGCCTTTATATTGCATGCATATATATATATTTTAAGCACATGGGATTACGTGGTGTTTCTGTGTATTTATTATACAGTAGCTGACCAGTGTTTTAGGTAAATTATGTGTTAATAAATTTCCATGTCTTTCTAGCCAAATTAATTACAATTTTGCTGTTAAATGGAGGAGAAATTGCTACTGTCCAGTGTATATGTAAGCTAAAACATCAGGGGCAAATCCTTACCTGTTTGTACTTTCTATATACAGTCCTTTTATTTTTTTTTGGAGGTTGTGAGGGTGAATAGTGAAGTTCCAGAGTATTGGTACTATTGGTACCTGGAAAATAAGAGGTCACAGCAGACAGGAAACACGAGGCACTAAGTGGAAACAGATGTTTATCTCATTCCTACAGAGGTTTCTTCAACATCGTTGTTGTCACTAGTGCTTTTATTGACACTTACTTCCCTGTTTCCTATTTCATTTGGAAAGGGTAAACAAAAGGAAACTTCTGTCTGGAGTTTGCACAGATGATGTGATCATGTTCTAGAGGAATTCTGAACAGATACGCTCCACATTGATGTACAACTCAAAATCATCATCTATTCCCTAAGTAACTTAACAAGTTGAACCTAAATGTTCTCAAAAAGAGTCTGGTATTTCCCAAATAGAAATCCTCATTTTTTACAGTAGGAGACCTTTCAAGATGACTTCAGAGTCAGTATAAAATCTGTACTTATTAAATGAATAGATAGTACTGAAAACCCATACATTTAAATAATAACACAGAATGTTAGTTTCCACTTAAGGGAAGTTTATTGTATTGCCAGATATAGTATCAATGTTATGGCAACTGACAAAAAGAGCAAGAATGTGAAGAATGAAACAATATCTGCAAACTCATAGAAGGTAAAAATAGTGTTACTTCACTGGGAAATGAGGCCATGTAGCACATGTAGCACTCCTTGATAAATTAATCTATCTCCCTTGCATGTGTATGGTATAGTTTTTGCTTTGCCTTTGGACCTAAATGGATTGTTCTTCTTAAATACCATGAAACAATCTTAGCTTGGGTACAGATTTCCAAACCGTTGGCTTTGCTTTTGTTTAGTTTTTATGTATGTGTAATGCCTGTCAGTACCCTGAACAGAGGCACTTCATGCAGCAAGACATCATAAACCCCTCTGGAATTCACCTTATGGATGTGCTAACATTTCTGTAATATCTATTCACTCAGAAAAGCTTTGTGACTTTTATTCTGGAAAAGAAAGAGAGGTGTCCAGTTTACTTTTGACAATATATACAATTTTCACCCTAGGCTGTCACTGAATACAAGTGAGAGATTGCTGTTCCAGGGAGGTATTTAATTTAATTTAATCATTAGATCATTCTTAACTGCATTTTTTTTTTACACATTTGTATTTTACCCATTTAAAATATGTCTGCTTTACAGGAGGTGGCTTTGAACAACTGTGTCTATCATAATGTTACCTAAAACTCTTTTGGTTTATTTTAAGGAGCTACAAAAACCTGAACCTATTGGTCGGACCTTCGTATCCCCAGCTGTGACAGGACAAGATTTTGCCAGATCTGAAGGTTTATTGACTTTTGAACCTGGACAGAGAAACACATTTCTGGATGTGACCCTGACTCCAAAGACAGGATCTTTAAATCCATTTCCTAAACGTTTCCAGGTTGTACTTTCTAATCCCACAGGCGGTGCCAGAGTAGATGACATGTATGGTATTGCTAACATCACCATTGTCTCAGATTTGGACTCCTTGCCAGTTTGGGGACTGATTGATCAACTGCATCAGCCTCTTGACGACACCGTTTTGCACAGAGTCCTGCAGAATCTGAATGTCAGAGTGGCTACAGAAACTACAGAAGAGCAGCTCACTGCTGTGATGCATATAATAGATAAGGTAAACCTTTCCTTTTCTTTCCTGAATGACCAATGGCTTCAATACCAGTATAACACCTGGAGGCCTGTGAAAAGGTCAAGGTTAGCATCCACAGCAGTGACCTAAGGACTCAGGCTGCAAAGGTGGAAAAAAGGAATTGTCAAGTCCCACAGACAAAGCAGCAGCTTGCCTGTGAACAGTTGGGATGATGGCAGGAAGTCAAAAGTAAAATAGCAACCGGTATTGACTTTGTTACTGTACCTGTAGGTCAAGATTCTCTGCTTCTTAAAATTTTCCCTGGGTGCCACACTTGCACAGAGCTGCTTATGGTTTCTTGATTCTCAGGCCTCATCTTTTTCAGTTTTAGCTGTGGCACAAGATGGTGAGACCCAAGGTTTGCTCAGAACTCCACAGCTGACTGCTGTCACCACACAAGCGAATCCTACCAGGACCACCTGGAGTCTGTTGTGCTTTTAACCGCTCATGAAAACAGTCTTGTTTCCTGCAGAACCTTTGGGAATTAGGTGGTCAGGGTAGATGAGCACTTAAACATTGTGCTAAGTTTTAAAAAAACTCATTTTATGCCTTCCTGGGTCTTCTGGACTTATGGAATAATGCATGGGAGCTGGAGAAATGTTAAAATACCTAGACACAAAGCAATACAATCATAGTCATAAACAACAAGTCATTTCTGATTATTGCTTTTTCAATATAGGAAAGAGAAAATTGTGTAAAAAACTCTCAGGACTCAGTCTTTGATTTGTGAAAGATTGAAAAATTCCTCACAGTTTCTTTTAATAACCAGACCCCTGTCAGTAAGCATGTTTTTATGTAGTTTTGACGTAGGCTGCACCTCATGCCTTGGTAACAGTGATCAGGAGATGGAAGAAATATTCTGAACTTCCAGAATGAGCACTGGGATAAAAATGATAATTTTATGAGGAAATGTTATAAGCAGACTTCTGTCCATAAAACATTTGTGGTTTTTCTCCTCTCATTAGGTTACAGATGTAGGTGAAAAGCAGTTACTCACTGATAAAAGTAGAAGTCTTTTCTATGAGATACTCTGTGCCCTGGCTAGCCCAAAACGTGAGGACACACGAGGATATAGCCTGCTTGCTGAGGTGACAGAGAAGTTTGCTTTTTCCCTATTGACTGGGATAATGTGTGGATCACCAGGAGAAAGGTTAGTAAACTTCAATTCACAGATTCAGGACTGGTAGGGATTGGCAGGGTCCTCTGGAGACCATCCAGTTAAACCCCTGCTAAAGCAGCATCACCTTGAGCAGGCTCCACAGGACAGCATGCAGGCAGGATGCTTCTCAGAGACTTCTTCAGAGAAAGAGACTCTACAACCTCTCTGGGCAGCCTGTCCCAGTATCATCCTGGTGCCTAGGATTATCCTTCCCTAGGTGCAGAAACCTTCACTTGTTCTTATGGAATTTCATTTGGTTCCTCTCTACCCAACTCTCCAGCCTGTCCAGGTCTCTCTAAACAGCAGTGCAGTCTTCTTGTATAGTTGGTATCATCAGCACACCCTGTCCCCTCATCCATTTCACTGGTGAATATTTTGACTAAGACCAGACCAAGCACTGATCCCAGGGGCACACCACTGACTACAGACCTCCAACCAGACTCTGAGTTGCTGATCACAACCCTCTGGGCTCTGCTTCTCAGCCGCTTCTCAACCCACCTCACTGCCCACTCATCCAACCCACACTTCCTGAGCTTGCTTACGAGGATGTTGTGGCAGGCAGTGTCAAAAGCCTTGCTGAAGTCAAGGCAGACAAAACCCACTGCTCTCCTTTCATCCACACAGACAGTCATGCCATCACAGAAATGCCGTATACTCTGATTTCCCTGGGCTTGTTTTGCTCACTTGGAGGTTATTTAATTTTATTTTTTTAAAAAATAAAAACCTGTTTGTGGTTTTAACATATAGTTTCAAATTGCCAGTTTTGTCTGCAAGTGCATAAAACATTGGTCAGGCCAGTGGGCAAGGAAAATAACTGGCTGCAGGAATAGATGACATATAAGATTGATGGTTTTAAACAGTGGGCTTCTCAGGCTATAATTCTATTAAACAACTACTAGTTGAATTTAGGAAAAAAATAGCTTTTTTTTTTTTTTTCCTGCAGAAAACCATCATGGTTTAGATTTCTATCTCAACTTTTTTTGGAGATGTAACTTTTCTTGCCATTTTCTAAGTTGTAGGGGGTATGAAGACCATCTTAGCCAAAAGACAGTGAATGGCATAAGTATCAGCACTGCCCTGAACAGTGTCCAAATTTGAAAGTTCAAATTATTTATTCCAAGTTTATTTGAGTTATCTGTTGGGAATATGAAGTTAAGCAAGATCATACATTTTAACACCTCTCCTTGTAGAGTCATAGAATCATAGAATCATAGGGATTGGAAAGGACCTTGAGAGACCATCTGGTCCAACCCCCCTGCCAAAGCAGGCTCCCCAGCTTACATTGTCATCTCTACATCAAGGTATAAAGATGAGTATTATGATAACCTGGTATACTGTGAAGGGGTTTTAGTTGCAGATCAGAGTGAGGAAAATCCAGAGGGGAAATGAAGAAGCTGAAGTACATCGTAATTCAGCCCCTCTTTTTTTTTTTTCACAGAAACTGTCTGTTAAATGTCATAAAGCCTAAAAATGATGGAGGAATAAAGTGCCAATTAACATGAATTTTAGACTGATTTTTTGACGAAGCTCAGTTCCACTTACCAGCCCAATTGCTTTTCCATTTCCGCAGAGGTAAAAATATCCTTGACAGCTGCCCGTACATTGCAATAATGGCTCACAACTGGTTTCCTCAGCAAATCAATGGACACAGATTTGATGGAAAAGATGGAGATTCTATTCAAGTACCTGAACATTTGCTGGAGGTCTCTCTTGTGTTATCTCCTCCTCAAGAAAAGAACTGTGAATCTGTACAGTTCACAGAATACAGCAGTCAGCAGTGGTTCCTTACTGGAGATAAAGAGCTTGCCCTGAAGAACAAGGTTTGAAGATAATGTGATATTTTTTTTTTTTCCCCAGGAAATCAGTTTGATTTAGCTATTGCTCAAAACATCTTAAATGTATTTAAAAGAATGTGAGCATTTATCTGTGTGCATCTGATTAAGATGAGCGCTGACTGATGAACTTTGCTACCGTGTTTGTATTTACTTTGTTCATGTTGTTTCAGGTTTTTTCCATGAGTTTGAAGGGTCAGAGTTCACGCCCTCTGAAAGACAACAATGAAGTCATTTATCGGGTTTATGCTACAGGAAGTCGGATTGTTCCCCAGCAGTCTCTATGTCTCCTCTGGAATCAAGCTGCTGAAAGGTTAGTTTATTCATTTCTTCAGTGCTCGAGTTTCTACCATGAGCCTGTGTGTTACAAGGATGTGATAGCTCCAATGAAATCATTTGCAAGTATAAAATCAATCCATTTCCTGTCTGCCTTTCTTCCCTCACTGTCCCTGTCTTTGTGCCAAAACATAAAACTTAATGTAATAAAATGTGTAGGTATTCTCTGACGTTTCTCAGGCTTCTACTCTTAACTGTTTTCACCAAAACAGTGTTATGCAATGATGTTTTAGGAAATGCTGACATGCCATAAATTCCATAATTGCATCACCTCATTAATATTAATGACTTTGTACCCTTTACAATTTTTATCAGGCAACCTTCAAGACCATTCTTACGAAAGTAAAGCACTAAACCTGCATTTCTTGTATTGCTTCAAGCCACTGGCTCAGAATGTTCCTAATTTGATAACGTCTACTCTTTTCTTCAGGTCCATAAAAGATACTAAACCAAAAAAACACCTGTAAAGGGACAGACTAGGGATTTATCTAGACCTGTCCCCAGTATTGGCCAAAAGAAAATGCCCAGGGAAGCAGGAATAGCAGTTCCCAATCCTATATTTGCTACTGACTGTATAACCTAAATGTGGGTTTGTCTGTTTCATACCCGAAATTATTTTGTCTACCCCAATCTTGTCTAGACTTTTCCTTGCACCAGAATTTTAGCATGTCTTTTGGCTGTGATCTCTATATGTCTGTTACTTTTTAAATTACTTTTATTACTATCTCCTGTTGGTTTTGGATATTGCTGCTACTAGCTAAAGTTGATGTCTCACAGTATTTTTTGAGAAATTGTGAACTGATGATTATTTTTCCATCCTTGTTGCTACTCATACCATTGTGAATCATGGAATTAAGTTTTCTGTCTCTGCTTTTCAGTGCCCCATTATTTGACTTGCGTGTGCCCTTTCTGTTCAGGCAGTTGGTGAATTCAGAGAGAATTATGTTCTGTACCTTGCTGAAGTCCAGTTGGTTTAGCTGTGATTTCATTAGACTGGCTGGATTGTATCAATCTGTCAGTGATAGAAACTCTTCCTCTTCAGAAAGGAGATGCAACAGAATTTACCTGATCTTTTCAAAGACAAACAAACCATGACTTTTAGGCTAAAAATAACAAATGCCAATATAAAATGAAGTGTTCTCTATACTGGGGTCAGATATTGTGCGAGTTAAATGACAAAGCATTTGAAAAGTCAGAGAATCCCATCCTTGTTGCATATGATTTAAAAATATATCTATATGTATCCTTTGCTGTAGTGGAAAAAAGTTAAATTAAAATCTTAATTACAAAAAAATAAATTAAAATTTTAATTACAAAAGTAAAAAAAAAAGGTATAAACAGTATTTTAATTTCATGTAAAGTGCTATTCCAATAATTGCACCTGTATATTATACAAAACCACTGTGCAATAGTTCAGAAAAACTGGTGCTTCAGAGGTACAGCGACCATTTTCAAGCCTGCTTACCATGCAGAGTACATGAGTCCATTTCCAGGTTTGTGAATCTTTTGCTTTGCAGCTGGCTCTCTGATAGTGGGTTCTGCAAAGTGGTTGACGACACGTCGGATTACGTGGAATGCTCTTGTTCTCATATGTCCATCTATGCAGTTTATGCCCAAACTGATAACTTGTCATCATACAATGAAGCTTTTTTCTCTTCTGGATTCATCTGCATTTCAGGTGAGTTGATTTGAGGTCATTTTCTCAGTAATAACAACTGATGGCCAGTAAGATTGATTGGGTTTTAGTGGCTTTTGTATTTGATGACAGTTCTTCAATGGGAGGGATATTGGAATTATGTTAACTAACTTTATGCTGGTGAAGTTGGCATCTTGTCTGGTGTTTGCATGTTGACAACTTTTGCCTCTGGAGAAAAAAGAAAGAAAGAAAAAAAAAAAGGCACGACAAAGCAATATGTTACTTTGTGATGTTTTATTGAACCATAAAAAAAAGAAATATGTCATGGAATCATAGAGTGGTTTGGGTTTGGTTTGCTGTGGTTTGGTTTGGTTTGGTTTGGAAGGGACCTTTAAAGATCATCCAGCCCAACCCCCATTAAGGTAATTTATTTAGGGAGAGATAAAAATCATAAATTCTTTTGTGTTCCTAGCAGCAGTGGAGTAATATTTGTCAAATCTTTCAGACACTGTTCTGCTGAACCTGAGAGTTCTTTGGCTGTTTTGGCTGACAATTTACAGCAGGAAGCCATAATTTTATGGAGGCAGATTCCGTATCATATGTGTAGAGCTCTGTTACACTCTGCTGCCAACTGCTACCTGACATCTTGGGAGCAGCGCAAGAGTTTACCAGTTCATCATGGCATGAGGAACAAAAAACATTCAGGAAGCTAGATCCTCTATTTATCCCCTCTCAGACAACTTCCTCAACAGACTAAAGACAGGCTCTTTGGTTGCTTTAAAACTCCAGCAATGAAAAAAGAAGATAAAGAAATGCCACGATTGAGAGATGGGACGCAGCTTGATGCAAGCAAAGTGTCGGTTTATTGTAGCAGATCACAAGTTTATATATTTTGCAAATCCTGTACATGCCTTAGTTTCATTGGAGCACAGAAGCCATTTTTACATTTACTATTTGCTGGTTAGTTTAAAAACACTTACAAACACTTACAGAATCGAAGAATCACAGAATCACAAGGGTGGAAGAGACCTTTGAAGATCATCAAGTCCAACCCTTCCCATCCTATGTTAAACCATGTCCCCAAGTTCCTCATCTACCCTTTTTTTTGAACGCATCCAGGGAACGTGACTCAACCCCCTCCCTGGGCAGCCTGTTCCAGCCCTGACAACTCTTTCAGTAAAATGTTTTTTCCTAATATCCAATCTGTCCCTGCCCTGGCCCAGCTTCATGCCATTTCCCCTTGTTCTATCCTCTGTCACCTGGATGAAGAGGCCATCGCCCACCTTTCTATAACCTCCCTTCAGGTAGTTGTAGGTGGTGATAAGGTCTTCCCTCAGCCTCCTCTTCTCCAGGCTAAACATCCCCAGCTCTCTCAGCCGTTCCTCACAGGATTTGCCCTCCAGCCCCTTCGCCAGCCTGGTTGCCCTTCTCTGGACTTGCTCGAGGACCTCAATGTCCTTTTTATGGTGGGGAGCCCAGAACTGATACCCAGTCCAGGGGCACAATTACCTCCCCAGACCTACTGGCCACACTGTTTTTGATACAAGCCAAGATGTCATTGGCCTTCTTGGCTGCCCGGGCACACTGCTGGCTCATATTCAGCCTGCTGTCAACCAACACCTCCAGGTCCTTCTCTTCCTGACAGCTCTCCAGCCAACCTCCCCCAAGCCTGTAGCACTGCCTGGGGTTGTTATGTCCCATGTGCAGCACTCTACACTTGGCCTTGTTAAACTTCATCCTGTTGGTCTCATCTCATCAATCCAGTCTGTTCAGATCCCTCTGAAAAGCCTCCCTACCCTCAGAACGTTGTTAGAAAAAAGCAGTTTAAGCCTAATAGCTCAACCTCTTGCACCCATCTTGGTTTTGTTCTTTCTTTCAAGGCTGACTAGTTACTCCTTTTCTGGATGGCGCCAGGCATAACTCGTCCCCAGTACTTTTTCACTTTTTACCAAAAAGTTTTCACTGTTGTTTGACCTTCCCAGGGTTTGTGACCAATGAGCCCCAGCACGTCTCCTTCTAGACACAGCTACACAGTGTCTCAAGTCCTGTCAGAGTCCTGTGAGCCCTTCCCCACAAAGAAAAGAATACCCTCTGGTTTTTGCATACTTCATGCAAACTAATTGTTTCATTTAACAATGATGAAAGTAAATTTTAGTAAGATCCAAAATAAGCAGATTTGAAAATACAGTTAAGCTTCTAACTTAGACTGTGCTAGCAAAAGTGAAAAAAGAAACCAACAAACAACCAGCTATTACAACCATATGTAGTTACTGGTTTATGGGGAAAAAAAAAAGGTAAGTTTATGAGGGAAATATGTCATAGAATGTAAAATGCTTAAGCAATGGAAGAAAAAAAAATAAAGCAATATGCTGTAGAAACTGAAGGTCAGAGAAATATTTTGCTGAACTGAAAGTAATAAAGACCTACAGATCCTAGTACCACCTGTAATTTTTCGTAGTCACATGCCATATGAATGTATTTTAAAAATTAAACCACTTTGGCCTGGTTAAGGGTTTGCTCTGAGTTTCTCTGTCTGGTTGAAGATGTTTCCTTGAGTGGTTATATACATTTAAATCTAGTGATTAACAAATTGCTTTGGCCTTAAGAAGTGTAAGGATATAATTTATTCTCTTAACTTCTCCACCTAGGTGTGAAGCATAAATAAACCCAAAAAGCACAGTGAAGTACAATATTATTTCTGAAGTTTTCATAGGTAGATTGCTGTGTGACTAGGCAATTTTTTGAAAGGTTAAGAAATTATTATTTCTGGTATGATTTATTTCATTCATATCTCAGAAACACTTGTAGTTGAGCAACCACTCTGTCTCGAGAGGAATAAAGGTCTGCCCCAAGTATCCAAATCCTTGCCCTTGCTGTGGTGTGGAAGTGCACAACTAACTCTAGATGAGCTTTAGAAGTGTTTTCCTTGGCTTGCTCTTCCAGGGTTTTTCCAAGAGTTACTTGCTGGTAGGTAAGGGGCCCTTCCCATTGCTGCTGTGTTCGTGTTCACAATGAATTAATGCAGAGTGGCGTTACTCCATCTGAGTGCTGCTACAATTGCTTTCTCCACTAAACACAGATTAAATGGGAGACTGGTATTTAGAAGGCCATAGTTGACCACTAAATTTATCTTAAAATTTATCTCCTACATTATCCTATAAAATAATCTCCTAATTTATTTGCTTCTAAAAGCAATTTTGGGTGGAAATGACAATGCTTTATATTTAACATTTATGACGATCATCCATATCATGAAAAATTTAAAAAAATAAATTAAAAAAGAAAGGTTTAGCAAAAATGGCTGGGTTGCATTAAGCAATTACTTTAGCTTCCCAGCCTATGAGAAAGTTTAATAGAAGTTAGTACATTAGTAATAGGTTCATAGTGATCTCAGCTTGAACCAAAATCAATATATTATCTCTGTATTTTTTTTAACTGTCTGCACTTTCAAGATATTCAGCATTGTTTTTTTTTTTATCTTGCATGTTTTATTAGCCTAAGATTTACGTTTTCCTTCATGTTGGTGGTCTTCTTGTTTTTCTTGTTTCTGTGCAGGTTTTACTTTGGCTATTATCTCCCACCTCTTCTGCACCAGGTGTGCAATGTTTGCAGCTAAACTTCTCACTCACATGATGGTTGCTTGCTTGGGTACACAGGTAAGAAAAAAGGTCAAAATGTGTATTAATTACATTATTCCTTTCCTTTTCCTTTCTTTTTGTGGCCACGGATAAACAGACTTCCTTTACTTTTCCACAGTGGAAACGTTTTTGGAAAACGTAAAATTTCAACATGCAATAATATTAATTAATCTAATATTCATGTCTGATGTTGGGAATTCAAGTCAAATTATACATTTTCTGAAATATTTAGGGAAAATTTATGGTTGGTCTAGATATACGAAAAGATGGTCCTGCATGTCAAATTATAAATGTTTTGATGATGTGGTATGTATGAAATGAAAGAATTCCATCATTAACATCATTATTTATTCAACAGGTTAATGTTAGTAATCATAAATTCTGTCTGAAAGGTTTATTTTGAGTAGTAAAGGCTGAAAGGTCTTTTGCACCCTAGTATTTGTAGGAAGGTGTAACTGTGAAAAATTTTGATCATAAAAGAGAATAAATCTTATAAAGCCTTCCCAGTTCTACCAAGCCAGTTCAAATGGTAGGTAATAGAATGTCAGAAAACTGAAGGAGACTATGGCTGTGTGTCCTATAAAATGCTGTAACATCCTTAGCTTTGGCACATCTGGTGAAATGGAAAGCTATGAATAACCTCAACTACCTTAATATTACTTTATGGGGAGGTTCCTTAAGAAGATTTTATGTATCTTTTTAATGCTATCAAGTATTATTTTAATATACATAATACATAAACACTATAAAGCATTTATTTTAATAATATAAATGGTGTAGGGACAAATTTAAATATATGCTCAAGGCATATTAGCAAGCAGGTACTAGCTGAATGAGTGATGTCAGGGATTATCTACCCTGTAGATAAAGAAAACAGCCCTGCAGTACCTGGAAAAGTGTAGTAGCTGGCATAAGTCTCAGACTAGCTTTTTTACACTGCCATGGTTGGTGTGTCATTTTATTTCTGTTGTTTCCTGATATATTGTTTTCTGTTTTACAATGAAGGACATTGATAATGTTCAACTAGGCTTAAAATGGAAGGAGCTGGAAATGTCCTGATAGCACTTGTAGAGACCACTGGATACCAGCCCAAATCTTGCATCGTAGGGTGTAGAAGTATTTTGACATCTCAGTTCTTGATTTTTGAAATACATTCTTAATGGTTTTTTTAATAGTCCTATGTAGTTACACAGAAAGCTAGTTTGTTCCACGGACCTTGAATGCACATGTAGCTAGTATACAGTGTTGCAGGCTTAATTTGGGGTATAGCTCATAACACTAGTAAGTGTATTTACTGATATGTCAAGATTATACAAGTAAAGACTTCTAGGAGCTTCACAGCACATTTTACAATTTAATGTTATATTTTGCAAAAGCTACTTTTGCTTTTACTTGGTACCAAGTGCTGTTATATCTGCATTCCCAGAATTATTTCACATTTTGCATACAATGGAACTATATATACTCATCCATGTTTAGGCTTTCTGTCTCCAGTACTTTTGCATTTCATTGGCAATATATTCTTGAGTACATTCTTAAGACTGAACAGTGCCAGGTCTTTTGTATATTGAGTGGCCTAGACCCCTAAATATCTTGGTGCACGTTGACTGAAGTAGCACCTGTGTGTCAGTCTCCTTCCTGTAGTGGAGACCCTGACTGTATCCAGAAATGGTGCTGACTAGAAGGGAATAGCTGCTTCTCTTTAGAAGCCAAACAGAAATACCAGACTGCTTTGCAGCAAGGCATATGGCTGACTCATGGTCAACTTGCCCTCCACAAGCACTCCAGGTCTTCTTCTTCAGGTCTGCTGTGTTGCTATCTGGTCCCAGCCTGTGCTGTAACTCTCTCAGCAGCATTATGACTTTGCATTTGCCTTTGTTGAACTCAGAAGTCAGTTAGTTTTTCCAGCCTGGTGAATGTCCTTTAAAAAAGCCTTACAAAACCACCTGCACCCAGATGTTTGGGTCCCCCTCAGACTTCCAGCAAAGCCCTCTGTCCCATCATCTGTTCCCAGATGCTTTAAATACTATCAGCCCCTGTATCTTGACTCCTGTGGAGTGCTGATGATAACCATGCTCCAGCTAGACTTCATACTGTTGATTGCAATGCATGGAGTCTCAAGGCACAGGCCTTGCACCTGCTTTACAACCCATCTAACCAAAGCAGGCCTCAGCCCTTTAGTAGTAACACTGAAGATTGCAGAAGGTAACAGATCAAGACAGAAAGGATTTTTTGTTAGGAAAAGAAAAAAATCTTCCCTGAAAGAGTCATGGGGATGTGGTTGCCCAGGGAGGGGGTTGAGTCACCATCCCTGGGTGTGTTTAACAGACGGGTAGATGAGGTGCTCAGGGATATGGTTTAGCATAGGACAGGAATGGTTGGACTCGATGATCTCAAAGATCTTTTCCAATCTAGTCATTCTGTGATTCTGTGATTTTCTACTAAGGTATAAAAGCATAAAAATGCCACTACTGCCTTTCCTTCTGCATGTACAGAGGTAGCACTGAGAGCTCAGATACCTACTGCACCCGGGTCTGGCTGCTGACTTCAAAACTGGCTGCTGGGCTGTCTTCAAAACTGGGAAGCTTAATTTCTCTTGACTGTCTGCTTGCTAATTTATTTGTTTGTTTAAATAGACCAAATTTAAACTGCTATGGAAAATGCTGAATAATTCTTGAGAACAGTTCCGTGCGGTGTCTAAATATAGCAATTTAGTTTAATTACAGAGACACTGGAATGTTCTAATTCCTGTTGCTGTTCTCCCTCAATCCCTTAAATCCACAGCTTTCCTCATCTCTTTTCCTTTTACCACACAATTATCCTGTGGGTTTAGAGCAAGACTTTTGGAAGAGGATTTTAATAGGGTAGCTGCTCAGCTAGTTAGCTGGCTTAGGGAGGAAGTGAAGATGCTTTGGCAGCATGTGCTGATGAGGCAGAGTGGAAAGCAAAGGGACAAGAGGGAACTGAAGTACTGTGCTAGCTGCTCAGAACAGCTGAAGGAAAATCTCTATAAAGTGACTCGTCTTGTGTTATGCCAGTTTGTGTTCTGCCCAGGGAACTAACCTGACTAGGAAGCCTGAGATTAACAGAAGACTCTAAATGGAAGATGTTTGTGTAGCTATGCCCATCTACAAGTAACTGGAGAGTATAGGTATGAGCAGATATTTACATTACAGTTAAACATTTTGTGCTTTTGCTAACTCCTCTCATGCAGAGCCATTGGTTATTTAAGACATTTTAATAGAGAATTTATTATATGAAAATCAGCACTTAATAATTCCTAGTTTAAACACAAGGAAAGTGTTAGTACTTTGTGTTTATTTTCAGGCAGGGGCAGACATTGTATTTGTAGATCTCAAACAACTTAAGATGATGAAGGCAGCTGGTGTTCCTGTGCACAGTTATATTTTTACCATGAAAAAGGAAAAAAAAAAAAAAAGGAAAAAAGAAAAACCTGTGAAGATTTTCAGGTTAGCTTCACGATTGCATACATACATAACTGCTTTTCCTCCTAATAACTCCTGCTATTCGTCGTGTAGTATTTATTCTTTTCATTGTTACTGGTGCACTGATTACTATTATCTGTAGATGGCAGTAAAACCTTTTCAGAGCATTACTCAGAGATTGGCTCTTCCAGTCTGTGCTTGCCTTGTGGTTGCTCACAATAATTCGTTACTCTATCCAGGATGGGGAATGGTGATTCACATTATTCAACCTTCACTTCATTCTTGGTATGTCTAGAGCTTCCAGTGTTGATGGAGCATTTTTTAAGCATTCAAGAATAGATGTTGCATTAAGTGTTTGGTGAAACTTATTGGAAAGACACAAAAGGCTAGGTATTTCTAAAGCTTTTGGTTTTCCCCCATTTCCATTCTGCTATTTACTCAAAGAATCCTGATGTCTCCAGCAAACATTATTTCTTGACTCATTAGTTAGTCATAGTATTCTTCTGGCTTGTTTAACCAGCATGTTCTAAGTGCGTGCAACAGTATCTTAAATGCAGAGGGAGAAAAAATCTTTAGGGTAAGATTCTTCAGCTTTGGGGTATATTTAGGTGAAGATTTGTGTATTTGAAAAATTAAAGCATAATGAGAATGCATTTCACAGTGTCTCAATACAGTCACAGTAATCAATGAGATTCTCCATTTCAAAAACCCAGAAACCTAGATTACAATCTCAATAGGAACCACTGCTTATGGCTCCTGTGCTTTTGCCTGGGATTTCCCAGGCAGGAAGACATGAATAAACACTTTGTAGGTTGCTTGTTCGTGTACACTTGGCTTGATGCATCTTGTCCACATTGAATTTCGGTGTGGATGCATCAGCCATTTCTACAGCACATGCTGAGTGTTGCAAATGATGTGAACACGTGCTAAATTCTCCATTTAGATTAGCCTGTGCACTGCTGAGCTGCTCTGAATATGCACAGTAGCTATTTATCTGCAACATTCGAGCATTCCCAATCTGTTTACAGCCATAATTGTGTACAAATGGCCTGCTATCCTACTGGCCAGTAATGCCAAAATAAAGAAAGTCTCATAGATGAATAGAAAAAAAAAAAGACATATGGGGAACTGTGTCATTCCCTTTGTCAAACAATAAGCATATGTATCTAACTGAACGAGTCTTCAAGCCACAGCAGCACTTTGAGTCATCATTACATGGCAATAATTACCGAGCTGGCAAGCCAAATTCATCCTGCCATTGACTTTGATATAAAGGCATGGTGAAGAATGATACCAGCTGTGTTTAACTGCTTGAAAGCTGCATGTTACAGAACCTGAGCAGAAACAGAAAGGTACTGTAGCTCCAGGCCTGGAGGTTGGTGGCCCTGTCTGTGGCAGGGGGGTTGGAACTCTGTGCTCCTTGGTGTCCCTTCCAACCCAGACCATTCCATGATTCTATGATTCTATACGTGTCAGTCATGTTTTTTAAGAGGAAATCGTGCAGACAATCCTAGAAAAAAGAAGAATAAAAATAATAAATCAATGTTCATTTGAAAACTGTAAACTGCAGCCTTCGTGGAATTGTTATTTCATCTTTTTGACTAAGATTTGGAGGAAGATAGGGAAGCTTTTGCATTGATTCAGTCCTCCCTTATGGTAAGCCCTCGCATTTGAGTCAGCTGATGGGACGTAGGAATTAAAGGGCTGTTTCAGAAGAAGCATGGTGCAGACATTCACTCAACTTTGAAGTACAAAACTCTGATGGAATAGGAAACAACATATATTTTTATGCATTACTGTGGAGTTAGAGCCCCATTGCCTAGGGTGAGGCCATTTGCTTTGTAAACCCTTTGAGAACAACTTCTCTTTGAGGACAACTGGACCTGAGATTTCCTTGCACTGATTTCCTTGCTGAAACCTGTGAGCGTTAAATATTGCTGAACTTGGTGCCATCTGCCCTTCATGAAGCTGAGCAACCCTTAAGGTTTGAGAGGGCAGAGAGGAAACAAAAAGAACTGGACTCTGTGATCCAGAATCAATACCCACTCCAGAAATTCAGCTCTGTGTTAAAGTGTTTTATCCTGTTACTCTTCAGGTGAAATGTTTCAGTAAGAATGAGGAGTCTTAGGTAGTCTTCTTCCACCAGGTAGTCTTCTTCCACCCTTAATGATGTCAGTGTTCCTGTCTTTGGGATAATATCTAAAAATTCTCATTTAGAGAAGGAGAGATTCTATAGGAGTTGCTTACAATGAAAAGTGGAAAACAGTTCCATTTCTTTTGGAGGAATATTGTAAGTTTAATAAAACTGGATATTCTTTGCATTTAGGATTATTTGATGTCTTCAAAGTGATCAGAAGCTTTCTCAAATGAGTGCTCAGCCATTAACTCCCAAGGTGGGATACTGTAATGGCTAGATTTTGCCAGGACGTTGTATAGTCTCTCTGTCCCTGCACAATGTGTGTTAGGAGAATTGTGGAATATTCTGTTCATCCTGGGATAAGTGAGGTTTCCATAGGAGGAGCAGATTTTCCTGCCAAGCCTTTTGATGTCATGTTTCCTAATAAAGGAAGACAGCACTTCTGGTAATCATTTGATCTCACAGGAATAAATAAGTGAATATTCTTGGAAGTCTGTTTACATTACTTCCACAGAGGCTAGGACCACACTCAAAGGTTGATACCACATGATTTACTTAGTTGATTAAATAGAAGAATGGCAATTATGTTTCCAACAACTCTGTATTTACAATTATTTCATTTTGTGGTAGAGAAGTAGCAAAATTAAATTGCTGTGCTTCTGTTAAAATTAGACACTTGTTGGGGATGTCAGAAGGGAAAGATGCATCAGTAAGAGTGTTTATGTGAGCGTGACGCTCTCACCAGTCCCTTACACCACATTTGTACGATCACAGTTAATAATTGTGAGCTTCTTTACAACAAGGCAGTTGCAGAGATGTCAGGGTTGGTCTCTTCTCTCAGGGGTTGGTCTCTTCTTTTCTTGAAATTGCACCAGGGGAGATTTAGGTGAGATATCAGGAAGAATTTCTTTACTGAGAGGGTTGTCAAGCATTGGGACAGGCTGCCCAGGGAGGTGGTGAAGCCACCATCCCTGGAGGTAATTAAAAGGCGTGTAGGTGTTGTGCTTGGGGACATGATCCAGAGGTGGACTAGTCAGGGTTAGGCTGTGGTTGGACTAAGGGTCTCTTCCAACCCAGGTGATTCTGTGATTCTATGAATACCAGTCATGTGTTTCCAGGGTATGTGATGTTTTTCCCTTGTCCTGTTAATAACATGTTCTGTTATAATACGAGATGCAGTGGTTTCTTGAGGTCTTACCAGTGTTTTGTGTTACCTTTGTGAGAAGAATTAGCACCTAAACCATTCCTTCAAGTGGCTGTGTTAGTCAGCCTCATGCTGAATTAGTTAATTAGCTATTAGCCTATTTCAGTCATTCCCACCAAGTCAGAGCAGAGTGTAATAAGCTCATGCAGCTTCTTTCAGAAGCAGACTCAACCTAGTAATAAGTAGAATTGTTTGAGGTTTAGTTTATGTAAAAGACAATTTCACAGTAGAATAATCTAAATTGAATGCTTTTGTGGGAAAGCAATACAGGTTTATGATCAGCAAGACTCTGAGGGCCCATCATTGTTACTTTATTTGACTGCTTGTGAGTCCACAATTTCTATGGAGAATCGAATAGTCAAAGCTGGAGTTGATTGGGCATCTGTAGTATAAGAAATTGTCATTTATCTCAAGATGTCAGTGATGCTATAAGCTGTGTTGATCATACACACACATACATACTCTATATACATATAGTGTATCCTCAGGTGGTAGATAAGGTGTATGAGGTCCTTTAGAATCTGAGGGTCAAAAAATCCAAGCAGTGGGGCACTTGATCTTCAGAACAGATATTACATGTAACATAACAGTGAGGAAGGACTGCTGTTGTAAAACAACAAGTTCTTTGCTGTGAACACCTAAACGTCATGTGAGGAAGTAGGAAGAGTATAGCTTACCCACAGGAACCTTACTGCAGCAGCTTCCCCTTTTCCCAGTAGAGGGAATTGCCTACAGAGCTCCTGGACAGAGGCTGCAAAGTGGGGAGGACATCAGACATGAAATCCCTGTGGCTCTGAGAAGCTTGATATAAACACGAAGCCACCTGCAGATACTTAAAACTAAAGATCTTTTAAGGTCTCAGCCTAGGGAATGTGAAGATGTAAAGCAGCTGAGATATCCTATGGAAAGAGAGCAAGAAGCAGCACTCTAGTAGTACTGGCCAGGTGACAGCATGTGTAAGAAATAAATCTGAGCTACTCATGTAATTTAAATGTTACGGTACCTTCATGTTGCATCAACCAACACATGATTTTGATCTCTCACTGGCAACTTACCACTAAAGCAGACACCATATCACAGAATCACAGAAGGTTGGAAGGGACCTCCTCCCAGGGGACCTGGAAGGGACCTTGAAAGAGCATCCAGTCCAACCCCTCCTGTCAGAGCAGGATCACCCAGACTAAATCTCACAGGAACACATCCAGGTGGGGTGTGAATGTCTCCAGAGAAGGAGACTCCACAACCTCTCTGGGCAGCCTGTCCCAGGGCTCTGTCACCCTCACAGTGAAAAAGTTCCTCCTTATATTCACATGGAACTTCCTCTCCTCCAGCTGCACCCGCTGCCCCTTGTCCTGTCACTGCCATCCCTGAGAAGATCCTGGCTCTGTCCTCCTGACTCTCACCCTTTACATATTTATAAACATTAATACATCACCCCTCAGTCTCCTCTTCTCCAGGCTAAAGAGGCCCAGTTCCCTCAGCCTGTCCTCATCAGGAAGGTGTTCCACTCCCTTCATCATCATGGTGGCCCTGTGCTGGGCTCTTTCAAGGAGTTCTGTGTCCTTCTTGAGCCAAGGGGCCCAGAACTGGACACAATATTCCAGGTGGGGTCTCTCCAGGGCAGAGGAGAAAGGGAGAAGGACCTCTCTTGACCTACTAACCACCCCCCTTCTAATACACCCCAGGATGCCATTGGCCTTCTTAGCCACGAGGGCACATTGCTGGCTCATGGTCATCCTGCTGTCCCCCAGGACACCCATGTCATTCTTGCCAAGGCTGCTTTCCAACAGCCCAGTCCCCAACCTATACAGTTCTCCTTTTGTTTTTTCTTGGGAACTGTGTTTTTTCACCACTCTTGCTCGCTTTTCCAATGTTGAGTCACCATGTAGTGTTGATGCACACGCTGTTAGTATCTTCTTATAGATTACCTCCTCGTGTTTGCCAAAACTCCTATATATGAGCAACTCTGTAACATATGTTAGAATGCTGCCGCGTTATCTCACACCTCCTGTCCTCATTGCGAGCAGTCAAACGTTCTGTTTATCACTTTAAAGTGCAGGAGTATGAGATTTCTATCAGCTAATGCCTCCCAGCTCTTCTTTCATTATACCCTTATTTTCTTCCCAACATCACAAGCAGTTGGGGACCACACACAGAGAGGAATAGACAGCAGCATTCCCAAGCAGCCCGTGCATCGCTTTCCTCCGTCTCCTACTGTGAAGCAGGTTATGCTGCTGCCTCTCTCTGTGCTTCGTGCTTCCCATTGCCTCTTTTCAACTCTCACTCCCCATTTTCTGCCTCCTTTCACCTCTCCCTTTGCTCTGTCCACTCACACGTGCCGTAGTAAAAAGGTGGATATCTATTACTCCTAATTAGCAAATCTCCCATTAAATCTCCCACTGCTCATTTCCCTGCTCAGGGCTTTCCTCAGCCCTGTCTTGGTGGAGTAGAACCACAGCAGTTGCTGTTGCACGTACACTCAGGTCCTAGCAACAGCCATGAAGTGTTAATCCGGAGTTTCCAAAACATTCTTAACTTAGCTTATCTTCTGGAGGAAGAAATCCGTAGGCTTTCATGAACAATAGTGCCTCTATGGTTTTGTGTTTTTTTTTTCCTTTACAGCTAATTAAAATTATACGAACCACTGAGTGTTGAGCTTCTGTTTTCATTCCACTGCTGTCACTTTCCTGTTTGCTTACTTCCATGTGCGAGGATACGTGCGGGAGTGTTTCAAATGGGCCTTTTTGTTTCCATTTTTGGCAGTTTCTCATGACCTACTTCTTTATATCTTCCAGGCAGCTGAAGTTCCACACACAGTAGATTAACAAGTCCCTTTCAGTCCTTAATTAGATTAATTATTGGTATACATGAAACTGGAGTCTGACCTTGCCGGATTCATATGGCGAGTGCAGTTTTGAGCCTATCGGGGTCCTGATTGCAAGAAAATGAGTAAGAGTTTCATAAATACCAGCTTACTAATGATTAACTGTGATTAAGTACACTTGTATAATCTTTGATAGTGTGTTCTGCAGGCTACAGTAGAATTTTATACACGGGTGGATGTGATTTTGTTCACGTGGTGATTTTGTCCTGTTGCTGTAGAGCAAATTGCCTTTTGAAAATGGCATCATGTGGATCTGTAAGAATCAAACAAAAGGGCCATAACACAAAGATGAGAGAGACCAGTTTGGTTTTGCTTTTACTGTCTAGTGTATGTCATCTTAGTATTTTGTGCTAAATAAAATATAATTTGAAACTAAGACACTAATACAAATATCAGATCAGTTCATAGCTAGCAGATTCAGGTGTAGATTCAGCTGTAGATCTGAATGGGCTCTGAAGAATGACCATGAATATCATAAATGCTGGGAAAGGTGGTGAATGATCAGTGAAATAAGTAGTGGCTGTATGTTAGGCAGAAGGAGAAACCATATAGAGTAGTTCATGTGCAGAATAAAACCCAAACTGATCATGTTCAGTCATGAAAAAAAGGCTTAAACAACCATGGTGGTTCACCATAGGCTATTCTATATTTCCATACTTCCACTTTATTTGGAATCTTTTGGGTTTTTTTTTTAATTAATGGATTTGGAAATTCAGGCAATCTAAAAAATTTCTTGCAGAAGAGGGCCTTGTATAATAAAATTGCAAAGTATGTGATCATGTCAGCTGATTCAAAACACTGCACAAAGCAGCTCAAACACATTGAGGGGTTATTTTGATGGGAAGCCAGTCATTGGAGAGGCATCATATATCATCAAGTTCTGCTCAGTTCTTTCTAAAGGTGTGGCTAGGCAGAGCTGGTGGACATCCATCCGTTCATTCAAAGAAAATGAAGGAACCTGGAAGGCTCTTTTTGGAGTATAACAGATTAAAGAATAGAAAACAGCTTCTAAACCAGAACTGTCCTGATTTCAGCAGGGATGGAGTTAATTTTCTTCATGGAAGCTGGTGTCGTGCTGTGCTTGGTACTGAGGATATGAGCAATGTTGAGAACACAGGGATGGTTTACTTGTTGCCAAGCAGTCAAGGACTTTTCAGCTTCTCACAACAAGAAGGTGGGGGGTGACCAAGGGGACACAGCCAGGGCAGTTGACCCAAACTGGCCAAAGATTATCTATAAGAAGGTACCATATGACATCATGCTCAGTGTATAACTGGGGGTGGGCTGAGGGGCCGAGCAGTAGCTGGGGGCCTGGTGCAGCAGGTGGATTCTTGCATGGCATCGAATTAGGGGTGCTGGCTGAACACCTGCCTGCCTGAGCGAAGTGGAGAAGTAATTCCTTGGCTTGCTTTGCTTGCACATGTGGGCTGAGAGTCTGGGTGATTTGGGGGGCTTGCATGGCAGCTGGGGGGTCTTGTACCCCATCAACTTTGTCTGGAGAGAAATTGTGCTGCTCATCACTCATTTGGTGTATGCTCTGTTGCTGTTATCTTCCTCTTTTTGCATGTCCTATTAATCTGTTTTGATTTCAACCCATGAATTCTCTCACTTCCAGTCTTCCAATTCCCTCCCCATCCCACTGGGGAGAGTGAGCGATTGGCTGTGTGGGGCTCAGTTGCTGGTCAGGGCTAAACCATGACAACAAAGCATGTGCATCAGCTGAAATTAATTTGTGTGGCTGGAATATTAGGCTGGGATTGATAGAATTTTGACGGTCTCTGGGAAAGAAAAGAGAGGGGGAGTACAAAAACATGGGAATTAACTATTTTGTTTTACTTCACAGCTGGGGTGGGATAGGGATTTTCCCTTAGTCAATAATTGCGGGTCAGCTGGCAAGAAGTAACTTGGGAAGCACAGAAATTAGGATTGCCTAATGAGCAAACTAACCATCAACTTGAAGGAACACACAGCCATCTCATCACTTACCCAGGGATATGACATGTCTGCTCCACCTAAAGGACAAATTTTCTGATGAAAAGTGTTATACACATTCCTTAGTATTTATCCCTGGTCCTCGCAGAGATCCAAAGACTTTCCAAAGTCTCCAAAGACTTTCCAAAGTCTCCAGAGACTTACAGGATGTTATTGTATCCTGCAACTGATCTTGACAGATGGTGCTCCAAACAGTGGTCTGATGGAGAGCGGTGTGTTCCAGCCTGTCCAAGCACAGACCTTTCACTGCTGTGAGAAACAGGGGAGACACACAGAAAAGTTTTCACTCTGTTGTGCAAGGTCAACCAGATCATTGTTACATGTGCTTTTGAGGTGACCTTGCTCTACACTCTCCAGGTGCAAAACAAATCAGGAAGCCTCAGCCTTGAAAGTTAGGATAAAATTTCTCTTTTTGAGACCAATAAAAAAAAAATCTAAAGCAGTATCTGAAGCCCTGTTTGATGATAGGTCACGTTTATTTATTTGTTTATTTATGTATTGACACAGTGAGAACCAAACTGGGTAGAGAGGGAGGTCGCAAAATGTAAACGTGTCCCATGAAGATACATCAGTCCTCTAAATTGAAAGACTGGGGAATTTCCCCACTGCTTTCATAAGTGATTCAGCTTGAAACAAGTGACAGAGAAACTCAGAGCTGAAAGATGCAGGACTGGATGTTCAGTGTAAATTCACACTTAAAAATGGTTCATATTTCCTGCTATTTGTTACTTCTGAAGGGGTTTTTTGGGTTTGGTTTTTTTTTTGTTTTTACTTTTAATATTGCAAGTTTTGCTGAGCATAATCTGTGATCTAGGTACAGTAGTGTACTTCAATTACAGACAATTACACGAACGTTTTCAAAAGGTCTCCGCGGGAGATAAAAGGCTGAGCTGTGTAACAAAACCTATCCTCACGTTTAATCTCCCTCCTTAATTGGTGCAGATCCTTGCTGCCTCTTACCTCGGAGCAGAGTTTTGGGTAGATGGGTGGTTAATGTGTTCCTAAACCTCATCTTAACGATTGCCAAGTCATTAATGCATGGTGATACACAGAGCCCTACCCTTGACCTGGGAAAGGTTACAGCAATGTTCACGTATTAATCTTTTTATTTTGCATGAACACGTATCTTACCTTCTCCTGTAAGCAGACCAATATATGGCATTAGTACTTCACAGCTCGTTGCTGGCTTTTAGCTGAGGTCAGGCATGATGGCAATCACTTCAGGATGATTATTACTTCGGGTGTCTGGGCTTCCCAACTTCAAAGAACAAAAGCTTTCAGGATGTATTTGATAGTAAATGCTGCCTATTGTTAAAGTAAGTTTTGTTAATGTCAAACTAGTTTCTTAAAGTCTTGAGTAGATGTGGCTTCACTGGAAAAGGAATGGAAGTGGGGGAAGCAGAAAGCAATGGTGTTCACCTTATGGTCAGCCAATCTACAGCATTAGCTCTTCAACCACCTCCTCTGCTATAAACCCTTGTGAAATATTTCCTTCAAAATACTTCTTTGGTATCAATTTAATAGTTTAAAATTCATTTATCCTTGAGGCTTCTGTCATTAAACTTCCTTTGTTCTGTGCCTGTACACTCAGTGCTGCCAAAAGGATAGAATCAAAGCTGAACCTGCTCTTAATTGTGCCAGTAGGTCATTCCTGACAGAGGAAGCTATGCTGCTTTTCTGCTGAGAAGTGTGAATGGAAAACGGGTCTTTTTATCATGAGCACAAATGGGAAGTAACTCCTTTGAAATCCAGTGGTAGCAGTGGGCTGAGCCTGCAGCTGAGCTGGTCTTGCTCCAGCCAGGAGCAGGATTCCCTGGGAATTTCCCACTTTCTTGTTGCCTGGAAGATTTGCTTTCAGGTTTCAAACAAACTTTTACTATGCTGTTTTTATATTTCATAATGCTTTACGTCTGTCAAGTTTAATTTTTAAAATATTTTATATATATATGTATATGTATATTGAGACTGCTCATTTTTGGAGGTGGAAACACAGCTTAACCACATTGCTGATCTAAGCAGTCTGCCAAAAACATGTATTGTTCTTTCCTCCACCTTTCACAATGGCAAGTTTCCTGACTAATCTTCAGCACTGGGAAAAGCCCCTTCAGAAATGTGCTGTGAGATGCACGGGCGTTTATTAGCGAGCCTGATAAAAGTCAGATTCCAGTAGATGGTCCCATTTCTCAAAGGCAAAAAGACACCAGTCATTTTTCTAACCTCTGAAATTACACGTTTTCTTCAAAATGTTGTCCTATTCCACAGGATTCTGTCAACATTTAGCTACGTAAAACACAACTATTCCACATTAACTGCCTAATTAGTTTTACAAAATTAGTTTTACAAAACTGGAAACATTTTTTTTTATGAAGAAAATCGAATTAGTGTGAGTTTTATTTCTCAGCAGTTCGTTGCCCGCTTGTTTAGTCTGTAGCTGTAAGCAGGTTGCTCAGTCGTAGCTTCGTTACCTTATGAAGTGCAGTACTGTTTGTGATGCTTACAATGTGCTAAGCATTATAAACTGAAATCTGAGTAAAAGAACTTGCCTGGGGCATGCTTAATATAAAGACTCCACTCCGGCTGTAGCTCCAGCAGATGTCTTTCCTGCCTGAAGTTTCCATTGCATCACCTTACCCTTCCAGAACAATTAAAGTTGCTGAGGGTTGTTGACCAATATATATATATATATATATACACACACACAAATATTCAGCATGACTCCAACTTTGGAGGTCATCTCTTGCCATCAGAGATGAAAACATGAGCGTTGTAGCTTTACTTGGCTTATTTCACATTCCTCCACAATTCAGCCTTAAATCCATCATCACAGTGATGCTGTCCTGACATGCACTGAGTGATCTTGGATGCCAAATGATCCTAAGTAGGTCCATTACTTAGACTATCTCGTATATCACACAGTGTAATCAAACACTGAGGGAACACCAAACTGGAGAAGGGAAATGCTTTGTAAGACTTCTCCTGGTTTCACCTGGGATAGTTAATTTTCAAAGAATCACAGAATCACAAGGTTGGAAAAGATCATCAAGTCCAACTGTCCCTGTCCTATGGTAAACCATATCTCCAAGTACCTCATCTACCTGTCTGTTAAACACATCCAGAGATGATGACTCAACCCACCCTCTGGGCAGCCTGTGCCAGGCCCTGACAACTCTGCCAGGGAAGAACTTTTCCCTGACATCTAATCTGACCCTGCCCTGGCACAGCTTCATGCTTCCCCCTTGTCCCATCTCCTGTCCCCTGGCTGAAGAGACCATCGCCCACCTTTCTGCACCCTCCTGTCTGGTAGTTGTAGGTGGTGAGAAGGTCTCCCCTCAACCTCCTCTTCTCCTGGCTGAACACCCCCAGCTCCCTCAGCCGTTCCTCAGAGGATTTTCCCTCCAGCCCCTTCCCCAGCCTGGTTGCCCTTCTCTGGACTCACTCCAGGACCTCAAAGTCCTTCTTATGGTGAGGGGCCCAGAACTGGGTGCAGCACTCGAGGTCCAGCCTCACCAGTGCCCAGTCCAGGGGCACAATCCCCTCCCCAGACCTACTGGCCACACTGTGTCTGACACAAGCCACAATTAGGAAGCTCAGGTTTGCTTCCTAATTGCTTGTATAGTGCTGAACCACGACACTGCTTTGCAGTTGGAGGATTGAAGAAGATGTAGTTATAGTAGCTGCCTTTCAACCAAGGTCTGACATTATTCTTTCAGAACCTCACATGAACTTACTGCATTTATTGAAGGGAGAGAAGCATGATGTATTCTCAAGTCAAGCTCAACATCCTGCTTTCTAATACTGTTTCATGGCCTCTTGTCAGGACTTTGAACTAAGCATTGTAAATTGTTTTCATAGAAAAAACCCCAAATTAATGAGGTTAAGAATAGACTCATGTTTGATTACAAATTACAAGCTAATATGCTTTAAACTAGCAAATTATAATCTCTCATTTACTTACTTATAAAATGGGGTTTATTAAGATAGAACAAGATAGATGGATTAATTGAGGTACATGACCCAAAAGAAATTATTTGCTAGGTCCCGCTGTTGAACAGCGTTTGATACAGCCAGTGCTTTCAAATGAAGTGTGCACAGGTTTGTGACTTCCTGTGGCAGACAGTGCTGCTCAGAGTCAAGTATCACTGATAAATCAGGAACACGTATTAGTCATCTTGGGCTGTAAGCTCCTTTTCCTTCCCCTATCCTACCCAAGACTTCCCTGCCCATCAGGTGGAAATCTAGACACAAATATTTTCCTTGTAGTTTGCTTTTAGCCTCAGTCCAAGTGTGTGGTCAGTTCAATAGCATAATTGCCCTCTCTTTGTTTATTGTGACCAAGCAGAATAACAGCCATTTCTACACTCTCAGATGAAATGGGATTTCTAAAACTAGTTCTGGTTTTAAGTTCTTTGTTTGGATTTGCTTTTTCTTGTTTCAGTTTTACATTTGCTTTTGGAGTTACTGTGCTGCTAAAAACAATGGAATTTTTACATCCAATAATAATATTCATTGTGTAGTGCAGTTGCAGGATGTGTTTAGTGTTGCCATGTCCATGGAATTGGGTTCCAAGTGTATAATCCCACTGCTGACCTGGGCTTCACTAACTTTCAGTCAGTTATTTAACCTGAGGTGACTCTGTGATTACAGGTAGGCCCTGCCCTGAAAAGTTTGGTCTTTAAAAGATTTTGAGAAAGATAGATTGGAAAATGGGCATGATAAATTTACTGTCCTACTGGACAGATCATCAACACATAAAAGCAAATGGACTTTATCCAGAGCCTATTTGATCCTACTGTTGATGATGAGCTCAGAGCCCGTGTAATTGTTTTTTTCTCCTATGTGCTATTAACACAATACCCCCAACACACAACCTTTTGGACTGTAGATGTTCTAAAACTTCCCACGTTTCATTAAAACACCTGTCCATCAGCATGGATGATACAGGCGTATCCTAGGTCATAGAATGATCTGGGTTGGAAGGGACCACAAGGATCATAGAGTTTCATAGACCAGATCACTGAGCTTTGCTGGTCTGTGTGAAGCTTTTCATATTCTTTTCTAGAAGAGATTTTTTTTTTTCTTTCACTGTTTACAAGCTGTATAGTCAGAGAAATACTGTGAGAATGTATCAGTTCCAGTTGTCCCTATTTTTATTTCATGTGTTAAACTGCCCCTTCTGACTTTAACAGGGGTGAACCCAAAGGTATAGAGTAGATTAAAGATCAGGGGTGCTTTTAATGTATCCTTCTGCTTTCAGTGGAGTTTTAACAAGTCTGGGAGTCTGTTAATAAATAAAAGTAAAAAATTTCAGTAGATCTCCTGTATCATTTGGGGGAAAAAAATGGTGTCCTTGGTCATCTCAGTTAACTGTCCGATCCTCAAGGTACTGAGGTGTCTTTGTTTTTAAGCCCAAGGAAAACAGCTGCTAGTTGTTTATTTTAGGGGCTTGAAGGTAGGTTTTTGGTGGGGGTTGATGGAGAGGGTTCTGGTTTTTGTTGTGGGATTTGGTTATTTTTTTTCTTTGACAGAGTTTCTTATATGAGTACAGCTCATCAATATAGCACTTAACGATTCTCAATCCAATTTGGGAATGGAAGGGTGTTTTCCTTGTGTGATAAAATACTCATCAATTTTGGCCTTTTTTTGTTATTCTTGTTTTCACACTTCCATACAAAATGATGAAAGTTGTGACTCCATATGATTCTTGTCAGTGGGCTGTTTCTCTTTCTGTGTTTTTGCTGATATTTGTTCCAACAATCAATCTGTCCACAAAGGTTCCTTCTATCATGTTGTTTGGTTGCCTGGTGCTCAGCTATGCTTGAGGTGACTTAAGCAGAGCTATGAACAGAGAGTGAGTTTGACCCAAATACAACAGGTGAATAGGTGTTGCTTTTAATAGAAATTAACTGATCATTGATAGACAAATCATAGAACAGAACCACAGAACTATTAGGATTGGAGGAGCTCCAGAGATCATGTATTCAAGACACATCTGGACTGTGAGACCGGTCCTAGGGACCCTGCTTTGGCAGGGGGTTGGACTCAATGGTCCTGGCACCCAGCCTAAACCTCCCCTGTGCAGCTTCATGCCATTCCCTCGTGTTCTATCCCTGGTCCCCAAAGAGATCACTGCCTGCCCCTGTGCTCCCCCTCAGCAGAAAGCCACAGACCCCCATGAGGCCTCCCCTCAGCCTCCTCTTCTCCAGGCTGAACAAACCCAGGGACTTCAGCATCTCCTTGTAAGCCTTCCCCTCCAGACCCTTCCCCATCCTCGCTGCCTCCTCTGGACACTCTCTGTTAGTTTTGCATCCCTCTTGTCCTGTGGGGTGCCCAAATCTGTCCCCAGGACTCTAGGTGAGGCCACCCCAGCACTGTACAGAGAGGGACAATCCCCACCGTAGACTGGCTGGCCGTGCTGTGTGTGATGCACTCCAGGATATATTTGGCCTTCCTGGCTGACTGGGCACACTGCTGGCTCATGGGTAAACTCACTTTTGACCAAGTTCTTGATATAATCAAAAGCTTTGCATTGAAATAGATCATGGTTAAACAATATTTGAAATAGTCTGAGTAATTCCAGTCACTGTTTGTTTTTCAAAATCTACATTTAGCAGTTACACTCACAGGTGTGAGTTAAGATACTTCTGATGGTTTAGCTCTACAGATCATGTTTTTGCCCGCTGAAGATTAGAAAAGTAAATTAGTTTAATTCAAATTGTTCCAATGAAGGTATTCTATTGTCTTGTATATAATCACAGAATCACAAAATTATCAGGGTCAGAAGAGACCTCCAGAGATCTAGTCCCACCCCCTGCCAAAGCAGGGTCCCTAGGACAGGGTGCACAGGTCGGCATCCAGACAGGTCTGGAATCTCTCCAGAGAAGGAGACTCCACACCCCCTGGGCAGCCTGTCCCAGGGCTCCCTCACCCTCACTGGGAAGAAATTCTGCTGCAGATTGGAGTGGAACTTCCTGTGCTCCAGCTTGAGGCCATTGCCCCTTGTTCTGTCCCTACAGACACTGAGAAGAGGCTGGTCATGTCCCACTGTGTCCCACACTTCAGATATTTATAAACACTGATCAGTTCCCCTCTCAGATGTGTTTACTCAAGGCTGAAGAGCCCCAGGTCATTCAGCCTTTAATTGTGAGTGATATGGAGAGAAGACTTCACTTTCATTTCAGAGACACACACATTTAACTGAAGACAGTTTAAAACCCAGATTCATTAAGTTTTTAATACTGTTTTCTATGGCGTTTTCAAGCTGTTAAAGTGAAACAACCAAGCCTCACTTTCACTCTCTAATAAACTCCCAGAATACCTGTGTAGGTGTATCTGAGCTGCACGATGTCACCATTTCCTGCCGAAGTACAGAATGTTGATCTGCTGTGCTAGAGGTTCTTCTTGCAGAGCAGGTTTGACCAAAAGCAAGACTACTGCCTATCTCACAGAATCCCTTAGAAGCCTGATCTCCACCTGCATTCCATCTTCTAATCTGCCTCTACCTATGTGATCAGTCATTCTCAAACTTAACTCTGATTTAGAGTACGGATCAAGATCAAGCCTTGTAGCCTGAGGTCAATTCCTGTCAACGGTGCCCCGCTTCATGTGGAGGGGAGGTACATTTGATCAGTAGCTCATCTGTATCAAAATTTAAGATATTTGTTTTACACTGAGAAGCAAAGCAAAGCAGCATGCCAAGGTACAGGAAAAAAAAAAAAATGCCCCTTTGTTTGAAAGAAGCTTCTAAAAGCAAACAAGTTAATTGATCACGTGCTCCATGCGCCGTGCTGTAGTTATTAATAGGATTAAGAATAACAGCAGAAAAGGCTTCTGATAAACCCAAAGTGTTTATAGGAGAACTGTGGCTTCTGTTGGGACTGGCCACCCTTGAGCTAAACGGGAAGTGGAATCCAAACAGTCTTGTGAGAAACTAGAAAAGAAGAAGAAATCCAGCCCTGCAGTGACTCAGTCCTGCTTGACTTACACCCGACTTCAGTTTATGTGTGACTGCCAAGGGACGCCTGCTACACGCTGCTGAGCTCTGTAGGGACCACCTTTCTGTTCGGGATCTTTGTCAATAGTCGCCCACGGGGACCAAAACCCAACAGCTTCTCTTGCAAACATTTGTTATAAACAATGACAAAAAAGTTATTAGCGTGGCCAGCAGTTAATAAAATATGACCTGAGAACAGAAATAGTTTTCCCATAATTAAACCCAAATTTAATCACTGGAAAAGTCTACATCCTCGGAGCAGCGGACTAACGAACTTATGCCATGACCTGTGTTAGCAGAGACTTTCTGCCTTCTGTTTTCTAGGTATTTTTTGTTAGGTGGAGCTGCATGAGTGGGTCATGGAAGTTTTACCCTTTCAGCAGCTGTTCAAGCTTTTTCACAAAAAAGCTTGGGTTCACTGAGCCTGTCAGCCCCACGCTCCCCCTTCTGCAGTGAGAAAGCCTTCCTCTGGGACACAAGTCTGATGAGCAGAGGCTGAGGGAAGTGGGTCTGTTCGGTCTGGAGAAGAGGAGGCTCAGGGCAGACGTTCTTGCTCCCTATAACTACCTTGAAGGGGGTTGTGGTGAGCTGTGTGTCAGCCTCTAGCAATAGGACAAGAGGGAATGGCTGCAAGTTGTGCCAGGGGAGGTTCAGGTTAGAAATGAGGAGAAATTTCTTCTCAGCAAGAGTGGTTGGGCATTGGAATGGGTTGCCCAGGGAGGCAGTGGAGTCACCATCTCTCAGGGCGTTCAAGGAGAGGTTGGATGAGGTTCTGAGGGACATGATTTAGTGAGCAATATAGGTGGTAGGGGGACAGTTGGACTAGGTGTTCTGGGAGGTCTTTTCCAACCTTAATGATTCTGTGACTCAGCATCAGAGCAGACAAGTTAGACTCCTGCTTTCAATTGCTTTGTGGGGTCTGTCACTCAGTAGTCTTACAGCAAGGTTGTGTTTGCCAGGTTGAACTTAACCTTTGTGTGTGAGTTTCTCTTTAGGGGTGCCTTCATGATACTAGCATCAAACAAAGCAGAACTTAATGGATATTTGGGGTGTTAAAACAGAAATGAACAGCAGTTACAAAGTTGTCCAACAGTAACAAATATTTCCTCTTTTTTCTATAGAATCTATAGTATAGAATCTATAGATTTTTAATATATAAATATATATATACTCTCTATATACTACAGTATAGATTCAGATTATGGGTGAGGAAATTAAGGTAGCTTCTAAAATTTTGTAAGAAGAAAACCATAGACAAAAGGTATATAAATGGAAAATGCTTATTGTTGCTTAACTGATTACATAAATAGTCCAACTATATATATTTTTCATTTGACATCTAAAGATGTTCTCACTACCTTGCATCAGTAATTTTAATCTTGTATAATAAATTATGGAGTAGAACATCAGAACTCAGATTATATGTCATAAGATGTACTTCTTTAGTATAAAGGTTATTTATTAGACTAACTGAAAGTTACTAGTTTGGGTTACTGCTCTTGACACACATTTTTCATAACTGTCCAGTTATTCATCATTACGTCCTGGTTTAATTCCTTGAGAAGTGTCAGTATAGAAATATTCCAAATTTAGAATTTCTTTCAAAATCTTTGCCTTTTCTTTGACTGCACAAAGCACTAGAAAACAATAATTTCAGTTGGTTTGAAATTGGAGTATTTATTTAAGCATCACCCTGGTGTCTAAATATGACTTTACTTAAAGACTTTGATGATGGATGCTGAATTAATTGCATTAATTGATAACGAACAATATGTGACCCTGAACATATTCCGTCTTAGGGGTGATGACTGGTGTGATCTTCCATGCAATGCCATCCTGCTTGAGTCAGCTGGCCACATTGCTGGCACTTCCAGACAACACAAGCACAATAGTAATTTTATATCCCTACCTGATATCATCATAGATAGTGTAGGGTTTGGGGTTTTTTTTTTAAGGAACAGAAATTAAATGGTTGGCCTGCAGTTCCCGGAAAAGTCACTCTCACTTATTATTTCTGGCTTATTTATGTTTAAAAAAAAATAATAACAACTAAGAATAAGACACTATTCAGTAACTTGTATTGCCGGAAATGATGACAGTGTTAAATAGATTTTCTTTTTGTAAAGAGGTCCAATTACTCCATTATTAATGATATTATTTAAGTACTCATTAAATGTGACATTATTTAATGGGTTCGTGTTCATTTAAAACCTTCATTAAAGGATTACTGTGGGGGAGTTGTAATCCTGTATTTTTCCATCCTTCCACTGTTGTATTTCCTACTGTCCCTATGAATTTGGAAACTTTTTTATTTGGACAGTGAATCCAGCATCTCAGGCCCTTGATGATGTTGAAGGTTTTGTAGGTGGTAAAAGAAACTGGAAACAATTAATCTTCATTGTTTCCCTTTGTTGTGCCTGTTTTGGCTGGGAGACAGTTAATTTTCTTCACAGCAGCTGGTACAGGGCTATGTTTTGGGTTTGTGCTGAGAGGAGTATTGATAGCACAGGGATGTGCCCAGCAGTGCTCACACAGAGCCAAGGACTGTGCTGCTCCTCACCCCACCCCCGAGCAGGCTGGGGATGCACAAGGGGTTAGGAGGGGACATGGCCAGGACAACTGACCCCAGTGACTCCAGGGATATTCCACAACATACAGCATCATGCTCAGCAGATAAAGCTGAGGGAAGAAGAAGGGGCATGAAGACTGTTGGTATTTATCTTCCCAAGTCCTTGTTAGGCATCATGGAGCTCTGATGCCATGAGGATGGCTGAACTCCTACCTGCTGTGAGCAGTGGGGAGGGGATTCCTGGCTTGGCTTTGCTTGGGCGTGTAGTGTTTGCTTTACTTATCAAATTGTTTTTATCTCAACCCACATGTTTTTCTTTCACTTTTCCAAGTCTCTCCCCATCCACGGTGGGAGTGAGCGATGGGCTGAGCTGCCAGCTGGGGTTAAACCAGAACAGTGTGAGAGGAAAATGTACATGTGCTCCATTCTAGAGTAAAGAGACCAAAAGACAGAGACTAGCTAGGCCAGAGAAGCTAAACTAAACTGTCTGAGACAGACTAGAAGACTAAGCTGAAAATACAAGCGCTGGTGTAACTTAGATCAAAAAAAACTACCCAAAAATTATGAGGCACAGAATGTGTGCATATGTAAATAGAATTTTTTAATTTCATCTTTTCTATAATAGCATTAGCAAATGTGGAATGTGCTGGATGTGCCCTTCTAGTGCCTTTTCCAATTTACTCCTGGAACCTCACTATTTAGGAGGCCCTGTTTGCTTCTTATTTTTGCAATGCCAACTGGTTTTGAAGTATTTCAAGTGTGGTCCAGGATGAGTTTAAATTGAAGAAATGTCATCCTCTCTCAAGATTCTGATTAACATGCTACAGTTAGTGGAGTTACTTAGCCTCTGGTACGCCTTCCATACTCAGGAGACACAGACATGTTCCTCTGAACTGTCCTAGAGTGATTCAAAGTGCAGACACCGGAATGTCCCCTAACTGCTCTGTGCCAGGTTGAATAAAACGTGTTTCACAAAGAGACTGTGATGTTTCTTTCCACAGTAGCTATTGGAATTTTCCTTGGTTTTCTTTCTTTCTGAAATCTTGTTGAGCTGTTGCTTAAGGATGGCTCATATAGTAGGAGAGGGACTGTTCACCAGGGAGTGCAGGGACAGGACAAGGGCCGATGGGCTTCAAGCTGAAAAAGGACAGGGTTAAGTTGGACATCAGGAAGAAATTCTTTACTCTGGAGGTGGTGAGGCCCTGGCACTGGGTGGCCAGAGAGGCTGTGGAAGCCCCATCCCTGGAGGTGTTCAAGGCCAGGTTGGATGGGGCTTTGGGTAACCTGGTCTAGTGAAGGTGTCCCTGCCCATAGCAGGGGATGGAACTAGGTGACCTTTGAGATCAGTTCCAACCCAAAGCACTCTATTATTCTGTGATTCTATTATACCATGGTTGTTGCTCATTGTAGCCACCCCTCCACCCTTTCCTAGTTTGAGATTCTCTGTTTGCTTGATTTCTTCCATCCATCTCTCTTTAGCCATTTCTCTGTCTAAGCCCACTTCACACCGTCATTGATCATTACCATCCATGTCCTCTTTCAGTCGTTACCTCTGACTACATCAATTTGAAACTCTGCTGCTCTCTCTTAAAAGTCTTTCTCCTTCTGATGACTCTCTGTTACTCCCCACACTAACCCCAATATAAACTTGGATTTAGCTACGCTAATTAACTCTGTTATCTCCTTTTTATTTAACCAGTATCCCTTGTTAACGCTTCAAACAATGGTCACCAGTTGTTACTGGGCACTGTACTCTCCTTATTCTTTCATGCTGTGGGACTCCTTTGAATGTGCTCATTCACAAATGCTTTCTCTGTGGTGGTGCACATGAGAAAATCATCATCTTTGCCATGAAACACCACAGCAGGACACCATTCAGGTCCAAAACCAACTCTGTTTCATGGTAAACAAGCCTTCTTCTTTGAGCTGTCCCATTGGTCTGCTGTAATTGTGTAGATGAATGTGGTGTGCACAGTTCAGGCATGTTTTGAATGCCTAATAAGCTCTGATGAGAGAACCTTTGGACTGCACATGGTTTAAATGGAGTTACTGCAGCCTATGGCAGTAGGGAAGGAGGTTGGTATTTTGAGGAGACCTGAAGGCAGAGTTAGGCTCAGAATTCTGATAAATTCTGATAAACAGTAGCAGCTTGGAGAGAGAGAGAGGATCGGTCATCTTGCCCCTAAATTGCCTACATTTAGGTGATTTAATTTTGGGGGAAATCTTCCCTCTTGACTATCACATTTTTTGGTAGGAAACCATGAGAGAATTACATTTTTAACCAAAGTGATGTTAACTTTACAGCTTCTTTTTTAGAAGCTGTAAAGTTAAACACAAGAAGAACTGCACAGGGTCAGAAGTATTTTTATACTTCATTCTCAGAAGTATAAAATAATGCCATGTGTTCTCTTCATTTGTTAACCTGTAAAAAATTGAACATGCTGATTTTGTTCACTTATTTCTTTGATTAACCACATATGATGTTGGTTACCTAAATACTATCAGATTATGTTGTTCTAGATAACTGTAATTTAACAGAATCCTTTTATCTCAACTATATACGTCCATAAACCTTGCTTCAAAACTAGGGACAAATGGAATGCATAATCTAAACCTACAACTCTGAGTATATCATGGCACTTCCTTTAAAGCAAGTCCTCACATCTAATTTCTGAGCTTTATTTGCTGTCGTCCTTTTGTCAGTTTTGTGGAAATTTGTTGGTTTATTTGATAAACCCTCTTCTCCACTTCCCCTTTGAAAGGCCAGTTAATGGAATTGCCCTCCCAAACTTGGACAGGAGGCCCTTTGTGCTATGCACTGTAATACAGTAAAATGCAAGGAGCCTTAAGTTACCCCTTAACGTGCCAGATGAATGGGATGCCATCCAGAGGGACTGGGCCTAGATGGACAAGCTGGAGGAGTGGGCCCAGCTGAACCTCATGAGGTTCAACAAAGCCAGGCGCAGGGTCCTGCAGCTGGGTCAGGACAACCCCCATTATCCATACAGGTCAGGAGATGATGTGCTGGAAAACAGCCCTGAGGAAAAGGACTTGGGGGCACTCGTGGATGAGAAGCTGGACATGAGCCACCAATGTGCATCTGCAGCCCACAAGGCCAATCCCATCTTGGGCTGTGTCAAAAGATGTGTGGCCAGCAGATCATGAGAGGTGATTCTTTTCCTCAGCTCTGCTGATGTGGACCTGTTGGAGCACCACAAAAATGAACAAAGGGCTGGAGCACCTCAGCTGTGAAGATAGGTTGATAGAGTTGGGCTTCTTCAGTTTGGAGAAGGCCAAGGGACCTTATGGCGGCCTTCCAGTCCCTGAAAGTTGGCTATAGGAAAGCTGGGGAAGAACTGTTCCAAGGGCATGGAGCAGTAGGACAAGGGGTAGTGGTTTAAACTAGAGCAAGGGAGATTTAGGTTGGATATTAGGAAAAATTTCCTCAATATGAGGTTGGTTGATCACTGATACAGGTTGCCCAGAGAGGTGGTGGAGGCCCCATCCTTGGAGACATTCAAGTTCAGGCTTGATGGGGCTCTGAGCAATCTGCTCTAGGGAAGATGCCCCTGCTCACTGCAGGAGGTTGGAGTAGATGGCCTTTAAAGGTCCTTTCCCACCCAATACGTTCTATGATCCTATTCTATGACTGTGATAATTGAACCTGGTTTAGACTTGCAAACTGGGCAGCTGTGCTAGTGTAGTGTTCAAGTCAGCCCACTTACTTGTACCCAGAAGCAAGATGTATTTATTTCCATCTCATTCCAAAGTGACTGTTTTTCTGAACATCAGTAGTAGTTGTGCATGATGCTTTACTGCTCTGTTGGGACATACTGTGGATACTGTCAAAGACCCATGTGCTAGACACCTTTGCCAATATGTGTGTGTCATTAATACACTTTGAATCAATTTTTAACACTCAGATGAGCAATCTGGTGCACGACATGCATTCCTCATCAATATCTCATCTGTTTATACTTCTAACCTGTTCTGCACCAGCCCCCACCTTTGATTCTCACTGTCCACAGAAGCACCCCCAACTTATATTTATACTGGTAATAACAATAGGGTAAAGCAAGTTACAGCATTAATTAAGAATTCTGATTGGACAAGGAAGGTTCTAATGCCCTCTTCTAGGTATATGATAATATTTACAAATACAGGCAGTTTGGAAAGAAATAAAAAGAACATATGCTTATGGAATTGCCACTGTTGAGAGTTCATAATTTCTAAAGGGTTTACCCAAATTTCTTGGGAATAGGTTTACTTCTTAATTTAATATGCAGTCAGATAGGAAAAAAAAAAGTCTATATAAATACAGAGCTGGTGAGATTGTGTTTCTTTTTAGAATGAAAAGCTTTTATTTATTTCTGACCAAAGTCACAGAGAGAAAGAGAAAGGGACTAAACCTGGCTCTGCTGCATGTTATTAAAAAATGGAAAGCTGAATTTGGAAAGGCTAGTGTGAACCCTTTGCAATGTAAGCAGAGACATGCTGGTTGAGGAGTCCCTCTGGGATAAAGGAGAATGGCTGAGCAGGCAGCTAAACCTCCTAAGCACTGGCTTGTCTAAAAGGTTTCTCATGATACTGCTCTCGTTTGAGCTCTCAAAGCATTACAATTGGTCTTTAGGTTACTCCCACTTTAGATTTTTTTCTTATTTTATTTTTTCCTTTTCACGAAAAAAAGAAAGAAAAAAAGTAAAAAGAAATTGTGAATTCTACCTAAAAATTCTGTCTTTTTAATGACTGTTTGAGATACACAGATGTCAAAGAAGCTTAGTAGTTATCCAGGTGCTTGCTTGGCTGTGTGCTGTCAACCATGCCAAATGCAGAGTGCTGCACACAGGACATAACTACACCCTGCAGTGATACAGGCTTGGGGAAGACTGGCTGGAGAGCTGTCAGGCAGCAAGGATCTGGGGGTGTTGGAGGACTGCTGACTGAATATGAGCCAGCAGTGTGCCCAATGGCATCCTGGCTTGTGCCAGAAATAGCATAACCAGTAGGTCTGAGGAGGTGATTGTGACCCTGGACTGGGCACTGATGAGGCTGCACTTTGAGTGCTGGGTCCAGCTGTGGGCTCCTCACCATCAGAAGGACATTGAGGTCCTGGAGCGAGTCCAGAGAAGGGCAACCAGGCTGGGGAAGGGGCTGGAGGGCAAATCCTATAAGGAGGAGCTGAGGGAGCTGGGGATGTTCAGCCTGGAGAAGAGGAGGCTGAGGGGAGACCTTATCACCACCTCCACTGACCTGCCAGGAGGTTGTAGAGAGGTGGGCGATGGTCTCTTCAGCCAGGGGACAGGAGATGGGACATGGGAAAATGGCACAAAGCTGTGCCAGGGCAGGGTCAGGTCAAATGTGAGGGAAAAACTTTCACTGAAAGAGTTGTTGGGATGTGGCACAGGCTGCCCAGGGAGGGGGTTGAGTCACCATCTCTGGATGTGTTTAACAGATGGGTAGATGAGGTACTTAGGGATATGGTTTAGCATAGGACAGGAACAGTTGGATTTGATGATCTTAAAGGTCTTTTCCAACCTTGTCATTCTGTGATTCTGTGATTCACTAGTATATGAGGAGGTTGGGAGGGGTTCTTTGGCAGAAGTATCCAGGTTGGATAAGATACAGTATATAACAGAGGAAAATTAGAAGTAGGTAACCCTCAAAGGACAATTTGTACTGCACTGTAGCATGCTCTGTTTGCAGACCAAAGTGGATGAGCCATATAAAAGTTTCTGTTATTCATAACAGGTTGTTCTGGGTGTCTGATCTCAAGACTAACCTACGAAGATGAATTATTTATGCCTGATGCTTCTTTCCCTTCTCTGATTTTAATTTCTTCTCATTGAGTTTGACACTCAGCATGTGCTGCTGAGATAGAGCAGTTGGATTTTGACACCTTGGGTTATTCTTTTTCATAAGCTTCAAGCATATATGCCTCAGACGTGACATCTCCCATCTCGTCTTCTTATGATTCAGTTGTTCTTTCCTTAAAAAACAACAACAAAAAACATATCACCCTATATCTCCCCTCCCCCCCCCCCCAAAACCCAAGGTGAGCCGGTTTCAGTAAATGAGAGGTAATAAGGCGTGTGCCAGTGAGTCTTTAAAGAAGAGCTGCCACACCTTAAACCTCAAGCAGTGTTCACCAGCCAACATCACTAGAATTTAGCCTGCCAGCTCGTATTTGCTCAGACTGTTGCCACATGCGCTACTATTTCAGCCCTGTTTGCCATAGACAGACGCTGCTGGCTCTTGTCTAATCTCTCCCACTCTCCATTCTGAGTGCTGCTGCTGTAGGACTTTGTCAATAGAGCTCCATTCCTGGGCTTTTATTCAACAAGCTTTGATGAAGACAAAAGCACAGCCACGAAGATGCCAATGTCCCAGCGCTGCTATTGCAGCTGATGTGTGTTTCCATCTCTCTTTCCTCTTCCCCATGTGCCTGCTGATGAGCAGGTTGATTTTTATAATCTGTTTGGATTCTGTCACAACTTTGTGGAACAGTGATGTAGAGTGACCTTCACAGAAACACAGAGTCACAAGGTTGGAAAAGACCTTTAAGATCATCGAGTCCAACCGTTCCCATCCTGAGCTAAACCATATCCCTAAGTACCTCATCTACCCTTTTTTTAAACACATCCAGGGTCAGTGACTCAGCCCCGTCCCTGGGCAGCCTGTGCCAGGCCCTGACAACTCTTTCAGTAAAAAATTCTTTTTTTTAACATCTGCTCTGACCCTGCCCTGGAGCAGCTTGAGCCCATTGCCCCTTGTCCCATCTCCTGTCCCCTGGCTGAAGAGACCATCGCCCACCTCTCTGCACCCTCCCTTCAGGTAGTTGTAGGTGGGGAGAAGGTCTCCCCTCAGCCTCCTCTTCTCCAGGCTGAACACCCCCAGCTCCCTCAGCTGCCTCTCATAGGATTTGTCCTCCAGCCCCTTCCCCAGCCTGGTTGCCCTTCTCTGGACACCCTCCAGGACCTCAATGTCCTTTTTATGGTGAGGAGCCCAGAACTGGACCCAGCGCTCGAGGTGCAGCCTCACCAATACTGATTACAGGGGCACAATCCCCTCCCTTGGCAGGGTGGTATCAGATTGGCTGGGAAGGTTTTGCATTGCTCTCACTTGCAGTAAGTTCTTTATACGTAGTGCCCACGCTGAAAACCTGTGTGCTAACCCCTGCATATAAAGCTCCATCTTTTTTCTCTCAAAAGTATGCAATCTGCATTTGACTTGCCAAAACCAAATAGAGGTCGTGTGCTAATGCACTGGGAGTGTGACTCTTTTTAGAAGCAGGAGTATTCAAACATTTGCCCAATTAAGGGTCTGGGAATGTTGTTGACAACCAGCTACAGTCGGTTTCCTAAGAGTGAAACTTTTAACATGGAGATACAGTCCCACATAAACTACACACCCTAATATGAAATGTTTCAGCATGCCCTGTTCTCAGCCTGAATAAAGATGGTTCATTTCATCTTGGGACCTGACTTACCAGGCTATAGGCTAGTCTGGGTGGGAGGCTCCCTCCACTTCACCTTTTGATGCTTTGCCAGCTCAAATAAAATATCAGGATTCCTTAGGTCAAAGGGAAGGGAGCAAGAGGGAGCATGACTCTGGCTAAATGATTGGGTTGCCTATTTAGAAGAGGGGAGATCTCAGTTCTGATTTCTGCTCTAAAGTCTGCACAGGAGCCTTATGTTAAAGGGTTATTAGAGTTATTACAGCTTGGAGACGTGGGTCGGCTGTAATACTGTTGAGGAGATGGAGGAGGACATGGAAGTCAAGTCTTTCCACTTAGGTGGATCTGACAACCATTGGCCTGTTGTATAAAAGAAGGGCATTGTTACCCTCTGAAACATTTCTGGGTTTTTAAAAGAAAAAGCTAAGTCTGCTGTCAAAGTCTAGAAGAATTTTTTTGGCTGTGAACCCTAATCAAACATCAGCACCTCCTGGCACATCTGAACTTCTGAAATGAGATAGTTTTTGTAAAGGTTTCTCCCTTCTATGGTCCTTCATGATGGGAACTCACACTATGTGCAGGCTGTGCTCAAAATGCCAGGGGTATGAAGTACATTCATGGCAGACTGGCAGTGATGGATCTGAGACCCACCCCAGCATGGCCTTATATGTACCAAAACATGTTCTTTTTGTGTCTTGATTGTCCACCTTGGAGACCTATTTGTAGCAGGTTTGGTTCAAGGTACCTCTCTGAAAGAGAGGTGTGACTCCTAGTTCAAACCAGGGACCCAGTACAAGATCCAGACAGCTACATTTTAGGGCCACAGTCTTTCTTTTTTCTTTCTTTTTTATTTTCTTATTTTTTTAAGTTTTTATTATTACACTATACCTGTTTTAGATCACAATGGGGGAATTAATGGTGTTATTAGGAGTTTTTTGAATGCCTAGACCTTGGGCTGTCATCTTAACCCTACTTCCTTCATTGTGCAAAGCATTTCTTTATGGTTAAACGACTGTGCTTTCCCAGCCTGATGAATATTTAGAGAGAGTAACAAGCATAGTTTTCAGAAAGTTTGGCAAAAGTCTTAATGATACACTACAAAAGCTTCCATAGTTTATAAAATATTATAAATTACATAACACATTCCATAAGTTTCTGAAGTATAGACCATATTGAGTAATTGATATTCTGGAGCTTTTTGGTTTTCACATATACTTGCTTTTCCTTTTACTGTTTAAATTGACAATCTCAGTTAATTTGCAGCGGGGCTTTTTGTTTCCTGTGCAAATTAATGAGGCCAACCCTAGGGCATAATTCACATATTGCCAAGCCTCCTCAACTCCCTCCCCCAAATAACAGCAAACTCTTAAAAAATGTCTGATACACAGAAATACCTGCATTCATGCATTTCAGCAGCTATTTTTTAATATATAAAATCAGAAGTAACTTAATTTCTTAAATGCCATCTCTAGAGAACATTAAGCAATATAAAAAAAAACTTTCTGATGTCTGGATCATCTCTTACTCTACCCCAGATCATAACATAAACCAGCAATCATTATGTAATTATTAACAGCAATTATAAACTTACAGCAATTTAACAGAACAAAAATCCTAGATAACCAATTCTGCATGGTGACTGTAGCTGTTCAACATTTTTAGGCAATCGAAGAGCTTTGTAAGTGTTGTTAAGGCACATGCTTGGTTCTTTGCTTGCTTTTATTTCTAGACTAGCATTTTAATAATAAAAATACAGTTAACAGATCTTAATATGAAAAGATCAAGTGTAAGATAATGTTGTTACCTTTTTCTATAAAGGCAGGGAATTTAGAGAAGTGAATACAGTTACTTCATTTTCTCTGCTAAAGATACACTTTTTGGAAAGAAAATAAGTTACTGAAAACTAAAATTCTTCAGAGAAAATGTGCAAAAAAAAGAAAGAAACTGTGTTTTCTTCTCATTCACATAAAAATGAACAGGCAGTAATTATGTTTGCCATCATAGAATCAGAGAATCACCAAATCACAGAGTCATTTCAGTTAAAAAAGACCTTTAAGATCACTAAGACCAACCGTTTACCTGGCTGAGCCCACCACTATCCCATGCCCCTGAACACCACATCTACACGGCTTCTGAACCCCTCCAGGGACAGTGTCTCCATCACTGCCATGGACAGCTGGTTCCAGCGCTGCACAGCCTGTTTAGGGAAGAGATTTTTTCCTCCTATCCAACCTAAACCTGCCCAGGCACAGCTTGATGCCTTTTCCTCTTGTCCTATCGCTTGTAACTTGGGAGAAGAGATCGACCCTCACATGGTCACAGCCTCCTGGACACCTGTCTGTGCAATATGAGCTGGGGAGCTGCTTTGGCAGGGGGGTTGGACCCCATGAGCTCTCAAGGTCCCTTCCAACCCCTGCAATTCTGTGATTCTGTGATTTTTTATTCTGAGATAATATTAATTTTACATGGAATGACATCAAAAAGACCTACCATTTTTGCTGAAATTGGAAGTCTCTCAATTGCTTTAGACATTATTGATTGTGAGAGATCTTTGCTTTCTTAAATGATGAATAGGATTGCTCAGCAACTGACTGAGGCACTAGAATGATGTTGATATGGTCTGTTTCTTCTATGTTCAAAGCCCAACTCTGAAATTTTTTTTAAAAAAAATTCTTAAACATATCCTGTGGTATATTGTCAACAGGAGCTCATCACAGAGATTGTCTGGCAGATATTACTTTGCCTTAATTTACCACACCACTTGCCAAATGGCTGTGCACTGTAACTTAAGTTATAGAAACAAGGTTGTAAGAGTGCACTGTGAGCAGTCAGATGGCTGTCTTTTCAGTCATACTACAAGCAAGCATGATGTTCCTCAAAGCTGTATGTACTACAGCTAGTGAAAACATGGCATGTTTCTTTTTAAAACTTTTTAAAGTTTCTTTTCTAATCTTTCTTACAAACCATCATCAGCCTTTGCATCTGAGGTGTATAACCTGCCACTTACTGTGCAGTCTTCCATCCCCTTGTCTTGCATACCTAGGCTGGGATTGAGCGTTTTCTTTGTAACATTCTAAAGATCCATTCACTAATTTATATCCCAGATCCTTCATATACACTCTGATATTTTAATTGTTTCCTGGAGCTCATCTGCATGTGGTTGAATCCTGTCTACTTAAGCTTGCCTTGCAGAAATGCTATTTCTTGTATACCATACCATGTGGGTGATGAAGAAATACTTTAGGTTGCTCCTCTGGGTCGTATGGAGATCACTTTTCTTGACTGAGTGTTCAGGATCAACTTTATGTGGACCCAGTCCTCCATATATTTGTTTTTATTATATATTCTTTTACTGTGTATCTATGTATCAGTCCCAAGCCCCTGCCATGGACAGGGACACCATCCACTAGCCCAGGCTGCCCAAAGCTCCATCCAACCCGGCCTTGAACATTTTTATGGAACCTTCTGGTCCATGAGTGGTGTCTCCTCTTGTTTCCTTCCCTCTGGCTCCCATATGCAAGGAAGATGAGTAAACAAACTCTCATATCACAAATTAGACGTGATACAGAACCATTAGACATGAATCTATATGATCACAGAATCAGAAAACAGTTTACATTGGAGGGGATCTCTCAAGTTCATCTGAGGAAAGAACTCCTACACAGAGCATAGACAAATAACAATACAGACTTGTGTTTATTATTTTAGTAATAGAAAACACAAAACAATTATTGGGCTAGCTAGACTCATAGATTTGAGAGAGAAAGGGAGAAAACAGAAATGGTAACTGAGGCCCAAAGCTTTCAATTCCCCACCTTCTTTGGAGTTTCTATTTCTGAATATAAAAACAAAGTCCTATTCATGCCTACAGTTAAAAAAAAAAACACCTAAACAAAACGCAACTAGTAAACAACCCAAAACCAACAACAACATAAAATAAGCTTTAAGCTGATTATTTAGTACTAAGTATTTCATAGAATGAGATGGAGCGTCTGAGTTACAGGCAGGTTGATGCAGTCTCTCCAATTCATTATCCCTAGCACAGTTTTGGGAATTCTAGGTCCAGTAACTTTGGTTTCCTATCATGTAAAGTGGTTAAAAACAGTTAAATAAGAAGCAAGAAAAGTGCTTGAGTGCAACTACCTCCTTTTCCTGACTTGCTCAGGTGGTAGCTGATAGAGAGTTTACAGAGATGCTAATTGGGTCCTGTTGACTCATTGCAGTTTTGGCAGCTAGTTTTACTGTTTCAAAGAAGAAGTAAGAGTGGCTTATCTGAACAGGGGAATGAAGGGTGTGGGTAGCTACCATGCTAGGAGAGAAAATCCTGGAAGGAGCCAGACCTGCAGAGAAGAAATTTCAGGTTGGAGTTTGTTCTGCCTTAGTTCTTCAACAAGCCAGCTTTAAGGATGAGTACTACTTCTCAGGCTTCCATTATAGTTCATGGAATGCTTATGTAAGATACTAGAGTAAAACATACCTTATGGTAGCAGTAATGAGTTTCTAGAATAAAGGTTGGTAACCTTGAAGTGAATAGGTATGTGTTGAACTGGAGTACTGGAATGCCAGTGCTGGGATTCCTGGGTCAGGAAGGACAGGGAGCTGCTGGAGAAGCACCAAAAAGCATTACAAAGATTCTGAGGGGACTAGAACATCTCTTAACAAAGACAGGCTGAGGGACTTGGGACTGTTTAGCCCAGAGAAGAGAAGACTGAGGAGGGATCTGATCAATGCTGATAAATCCTTGAGGGGTGGGCTCAGGAGGATGGGTCCGTCTTTGTTCAGTGGTGCCCAGGGACAGGACAAGAGGTGATGGGCACAGACTGGCCCAGAGGAAGTTCCACCTGGGCATGAGGGGGAACTTCTTTCCTGGGTGGGTGGCAGAGCCCTGAGCCAGGCTGCCCAGAGAGGTTGGGGGGTCTCCATCTCTGGAGACATTCAAACCCCATGATCCTGGGCGTTGTGCTGTGCAACCTGCTCCAGGGGATCCTGCTCTGGCAGGGATGGGACTGGGTGATCTCCAGAGGTCCCTAACAACCCCCATCATTCTGTAAGCCTGAGAACTAGTTTCCAGCAAGTGGTATAAACTTGTGTGCAGAGGGATGCTGCATCTAGCCAAAAGCTTCTATGTATCCAACTCTCTTCAGCAGGGAAACCACCTTTAGGCTGCTTTGATTTTCAGTATAATTATTTTGAAGTTATAAATAAGTATTTTCCAAAATTGCAAGCTGTTGTCTAAGTGCAAGTCAGAGACAGCAAGTCATCTTCCTCCTGACTTCGCCCACAGTCTGGTTCAATGCCTCTGCACAGCTCCAGTTCAGCAGCTGTCTGTCCCAAAAACCCGTGCTTTGGTGCAGATTTCTGCCTCTGTAGAGGAGATGTTTCCCCACCACTTTCATTGCCTCACACCCTGCTTGCTGTACTTGCCATGCACTTAGCATGAGTCCCACCTGCTCATTGTGTGAAGGGTGCACCATATATCAGAAGCAAACATTTTATTGCAGTGCTGCCTTGAAAACAATTGGAGACCAAAGCAGATTTTCCTGCCTTCCTTATGTGAGGCTGGATTTTTTCCCTATTAGCAGAAAGAGAGGATATACAAATGGTGTTGGTGTAAATTGTGTTGGGGAAAAGGAAATATAAATACTTGGAAGTGCCATCCTAGAGTGTTCAAAAAGCTGTTTGCAGATAACTTCATGAAGTTTCTACTTCTGATAAACAGAGTAGTTCCTAATTCTACTGCACCTCAGGGCTTTGATTTGAGAGAATTCATGTTGTTTCTCTTCTACTGTGTACGTGGCAATTACATATGGATATGCTCCAATTCTTTTTTTTACTATCATTTTCTTTTTCTTTAATACTGCTGCTTTGGAGAAGTTAATTTCTATCCCTTGAGTAACTAATTCCCTGAAACTGCTTCTGCTTCAGCCGCTGTGGTGAAGCATCCTGAGCGCTCGCAGCACGCTGTGGTCATGGTTGTCTGGAAACAGGATTTATCTCTGCTACTCTGAAATTTCCCTTGCACTCCACTGTGGTTGCAGCCTGTCTTGCACACTGTCTCTGCGTGAGCAGCTAAGCTTCAGGCTAACTTTTCTCTGTTTCAGAGTGGAAAGAAGCCTGTACAGGACTTACCACCACCTACAACTACCTGAAGGGAGGTTGTAGAGAGGTGGGCGATGGTCTCTTCAGACAGGGGACAGGAGATAGGACAAGGGGGAAAAGGCTCAAGCTGCCCCAGGGCAGGGTCAGCTCAGCTGGGAGGGAAAAGTTCTTCCCTGGCAGAGTTGTCAGGGCCTGGAACAAGCTGCCCAGGGAGGGGTTTGAGTCCCTGCCCCTGGGTGTGTTTAACAGACAGGTACTTAGGGATATGGTTTAGCACAGGACAGGAACGGTTGGACTTGATGATCTTAAAGGCCTTTTCCAACCTTGTGATTCTGTGATTCTGTGACTGTTATACGCTCTTTGCTCAGCAGATGGCACATGGTCCTTTTTCCTCACAACATGTACCAACAAACTGATTTATCCAGGCTAAGTATGGCAGTTTCAACATATCTTGATGTCTTAGTCAGTCTTCCTCAAGACTGAAAGCAGAACACGCCTCTGTTAACATTTTTTTTTCTTTCCAAAAACTGTAAAAATCCAAGAAAAGGCTGGCATCTTTTTTGGTGTTCCTGAAAAAGCCAGAACTTGTTAAAAAATGATAGATAAATTTGGTAGATAAATCTATATTTAATTGAGAAAGTGAACTCTTTTCTTTGCGTGCATCTCCCAAGCTTGTCAGAAAGGGAAGATGCCCATCCATCAATACAAATCAGTCAGATGATAAGTGAAATCCTTACAAAAATATGTCTTCATGTATGAATGCTACTGTAAAGCATGTTAAGTACTGAAAATGTTGCTGCTGGACAGTGCCCATCCTTATGCTGCAAAATTTAAGGTTTCTCAAAGCAGACTTCGTACAAATTAGATGTTAGGAAATTTTTTTTTACTGAAAGAGTTCTTGAGATGTGGAACAGGCTGCCCAGGGAGGTGGTTGAGTCACCATCCCTGGGTGTATTTAACAGACAGGTAGATTAGGGGCTCAGGGATATGGTTTAGCACAGGACAGGAACAGTTGGACTCGATGATCTTAAAGGTCTTTTCCAACCTTGTGATTCTGTGATTCTGTGTGAATGAGTGCACTTTTTTAGTAGAGGGAGCATTGGAAAATGTGGCTCTTGGTCCCACAAATCAGCAGCTGTTGGTGTGCCACAGCTCCTGGCTTTCTGAATAGTTACACTCCAGCCATGTGTATCTAAGGAGCAATACCAAGATGAATCCATTGATCTGCTGCAGAGGTGCTTAAAAAGCTGACTTAGCAAGATATGCCTACCTCCTCTCATTTTGATGACAGCTACAAATGGTGAAATTTAAAGCAGACATGTGTTGGCTTGAAGTCATTCTCTGCAGGCTGCCACAGCAACCAGAAAGTCCTTCCAGTCTGAGAAGCTGGAATACTCCAGATGTTGGTTAAATCACCTTCCTGATGGTTTTTTGATAGGCAGAACAGTGTAAAGAGGCATCTAACTGATGCCTGGATGTATGATAGGCTTGCTTGGCAGAAGGGAACTCTCATGACTGCTGTACTTGATGTTGTTTCAAAAGCATCGTAATGAAATTCTACGTTATTACAGTCCCAGCAGAGCTGTTGGAATCTGTTTGAAACAGGGAGTTTCTCTGATGGAAGAGCTGTCCTATGCAATAAGAGCTAGGGACCCTGCTTTGGCAGGGGGGGTTGGACCCGATGGTCTCTCGAGGTCCCTTCCAACCCCTACGATTCTGTGATTCTGTGATTCTATGGCAGATGGCTCACCTTTGTAAGGCTGGACTCTAAATAAATGACTGGCAAGACATTTGCAACCTTTCTCTTTTCTCTAGCATAGAGCCACAGTCCTGTGGATTTCATGTACGTTATTCACACAGTGTTACATTAGTAAACGTGAGGGTGGTAAAACACACATCAATACATCCATATGTCAAATAATAATTCAGTGAGGACCCGTTTAAGGTCTTCATAAGAGGCAGGATGTTAGTCACCAGGTTTTGGTGCTGAAGCCAGTGGGATGACTCACACAGGGGAAGAAGACAGTGAAAATCTGGCCCGAGGTGACTTCAGAAACCCATTATACTCGTGGACTGAAACAATTATCATTTCACAGAAGCAGTTTAGCTTTAAAAATGTCATGTAAAACATTGCAAAAGAAGTGAATCTCATGACACGACCCGCTTAAGTTTAAGACAAAGAGTTACTGACTTATGCAGATGAAAGAGTTTGAAGTTAGTTAAAGTTTAAAAGATTTCTCTAAAGCAAATTGTTGCTCATTAGAACCCCACAGATAATTGTCACTACCATTTAAATGTTGCTCCCCTTGTACTCTAGAGCCTTCTAAATAGAACTTAGGCTCTATTTAGCTTAAGAAATTTTGGGGGGAGAATTGTTTTTCAGTGACTGTCATAGAGCTGACGTGTAGAGTTTATCTCCCCATCTCTGAGATTAGGCTGTTCCACTCTGCATAAAGTGCTTTTAGCCTGTTATTAATTTATTTGCCTTGGATGAATTAGTGACATTTACTGAGAAAGAGCAAGATGTTTGTACCTTTGTCCACTGCGTGCTAACTGAGCACCTCAATTACCAGGTTATTAAATATTCCACAGGAGAGATTAATTTGTCTTTGGATAGATTTTTTTTTTAAATGACAGCTATAGCTTAAGCATTCATTTTGACAAGTTTCTGATTAAATATCTGACTGATGGAAAATCCCTGTATGTGGAATTTTAAATAAGTGGGGTGGATTATCATTAGTGCTCTGTCTCTCCAATCAGAAATAGTACATGGATTCCCATTGTCGAGGATTAGGTGTGGTAATGTTGGCATCTGTGTTAGACAGAAGTACTAAACTGGTAACAGCAGTATGTTTCAGCTTGTTTTCCTCTGGTGAGAAAAGCCTGGTCTTTGTGGGAAGGCACAGCTCTGTGCTGCACAGGAGGTGGTGCCTTGTTGTGATGTTGGTGTTTTGCAGTTGTGAACCCAGTTTGAACAACCCAACGTGGAAAACCATGTGCTAGCGTTGTTTTCTGTTACCTGACTCAAAGTGTTACACTTGCACAGAATCACAGAATCCCAGAATCATAGGGGTTGGAAGGGACCTCCAGAGCCCATGGGGTCCAGCCCCCTGCCAAAGCAGGGTCCCTAGGACAGGGCACACAGGTCGGTGTCCAGACGGGGCTGGAATCTCTCCAGAGAAGGGGACTCCACACCCCCTGGGCAGCCTGTCCCAGGGCTCCCTCACCCTCACTGGGAAGAAGTTCTTCCCCACATTGGGGGGAACTCCCTGTGCTCCAACTTGAGCCCATCGCCCCTTGTCCTGTCCCCACAGACACTGAGCAGAGGCTGCCCATGTCCCCCTGTGTCCCACACTTGAGATATTGATAACCATTGATCATACCCCCTCTCAGTCTTCTTTTCTCCAGGCTGAAGAGCCCCAGTTCATTCAGCTTTTCCTCATAGGGTAGATAATCCAGGCCTTTAATCATCTTTGTAGCTGTACACTGGACCTTCTCCACGAGATCCCTATCTTTTTTATACCAGGATGTATTTGTGTGTGCTGACCTGAAGCAAACACAGACTGTGTAGTAGGCACATTGTAGCCTATCCAACCCCTTTTATAGTATTACTGTATTGTAAAACTTCTGCTGACCATGTTGTTCTTGCAATGCTTTCACTGAAACTTACTAGGTCTAAGTCCAGACTCTTAGATTTATGGATTAAATGGAAAGAGTTAGCAAGAATTTGCCCATGTTTGGGCAAACAGAAGCTGGGATCTGCAAACAAAGCACAGGCACGTTCAGGCTGCCATCACCATGAAGTGTGTTCTCTGGTGCTGTGATTTAAGGCTTTTCAGAATGTGATACATGCCTCTTCACTCTGCCTTTTCACAAGGAGAGCTAAGTACTACCAGAACATTATCCCTCTGCACAACAGTAATGCTTTTGCCCCTTACCTAGCCTTAGGAGTAACAAGCAGGCAGCTCAGAGCTCTTTGACATATTTTCATTGCAAACACTCCAGAGAGAGATAAAAACGGGGCATGGAGTAAGTTTTGTCGCCAGGAATAGTTCAGTTTTCAAACAGGCAAACAGAAATTATTGAAAGGAGCATCTTAGGTAATCGTCCACAGGCAGAGGGGTTGGAAGTTGTGCGCTGGCTTTATTAACCTTTGGTTTTTTTCATCCTCAGTAAACGTAGGTGTGTGCCAGCACCTCCAGGCCCAAACACCCTCGTCCAGCAATCACGTGTTGAGTGCATGGGCAAGTCACCTTTGTATCTTTCCAGAGTTCACGCTGAGGTCTGCTTTGTGTTCATTCCTATTGTGTTTCCTGGGAAACAGAAACTGTGTAGGATAATAGTGGTTTACTAAACAGCGGGAAGTACCGTGTTTGATGGAGAAGTACATTGTATGCCCATGATGATAGTTTTCCTTGACTTTGTATAAGCATCGTTCAAGCTGTTATTTACAAAACTCAGGTACCAAATAATAGCTGTTTCTGTTGGAAGTCAAGAGAAATGTAGGAGATCTTGCTCACAAAGCACACATGGAATCCCATTCTGGCTTCTCTTGCAAGAATAAGCCGTCAATCCTTCCTGTGTGGTTGGGAGATGTTGCCTTACATGAATCTCCTGTGTGAGCCTGGCTTATGTTTCCCAAAGGAGTATGAACAAAGGAATATAAGGGCAAAAGTAAAGAAAAAGTAAATTGTACTTTCCTGCTTTACTCATGCAAACAAGCTGAAATGGAGGGATTTTGAACAATTCTTTTCATTAAACAGGGTAATTAAAAAGGATTAAGGATTTTGAGTCTAAATGAAGTTCATTTTTCAATGAATTTGTGGTCATGCTGGAAGAGCTCGTATCATTGTAGAAGAGATTACAAATGTGGTGGTTGTTCACAACGTTAAGACTGTGAAAAAAACAGTGGACAAAAGGATGTGTCTCCTCCATAAGATGGAGTTTCTATTATGTATAAACTATCTATACTAGGGGAACTGTCTGTTTGAGTCAGACTTTTATTCAGGATTGGTAAAACCATTTAAAATATATATACATTTAAAGCTGTGAACTACAGGTTCACAACAATGGAACAGCAGAGATTGAAAGTCAGATGAGCATACAGTAAGTGAGTTTTTTCTTGGAAGAGAATGTCTTTCAGTGAAGCAACCTGGCAGAGAAAGAAGAATTACTGAAACATGGGGCAAAACAGGAGACAGCAGTTAGCTGTTATGGTAGGATGTTACGGTTGGGTTTTATGGTGGACGAGAAACTTCACATGAGCCAGCAGTGGCTCTTGCAGCTCGGAAGGCCAATGGTACCCTGGGCTCCATCAGCAGAGGGGTGGCAGCAGGGACAGGGAGGGGATTGTCCCTCTCTGCTCTGCCCTCGTGAGGCCCCAGCTGGAGTCCTGTGTCCAGAGCTGGGGCCGCCAATACAACAAAGATGTAGAACTGTTGGAGAGGGTTCAGAGGAGGGCCACAAGGATGATTAGAGGGCTGGAGTAGCTCCCCTACAAAGAGAGGCTGAGGGAGCTGGGCTGGTTCAGCCTGGAGAAGAAAAGTCTCAGGGGGCACCTCATTGCAGCCTTCCAGTATCTTTCACTGGCAAGTGACTTTATACCAAAATAGAAACCCTGTCCTCAAACTTTTCATTTCAGTCAAAGATTCCAGTGGGTTAAATGGAAAGATTTTGTTTCATTGATCCAGGCCAGCCACTGTAAATCTAGACTAGGCTGGATTTAACAGGAACTTTACAGGAAATATCTTCTTGGAAGAATCTCAGATGTTCACCTCTTGAGTGTAGATCATGTACTAGAAGATCATGTACACTGTAGTTTGGTTGATTTCTCATGATAGCAAATGAAAAATCAAGGAAATATTTAACATCGTTACTCTACAGAGCTGTAGAGAGCCGAACAGCAATGAAACAAGACACCCATGCTTCAGCCTTCCAGACTGCTGATACTACTCAGCAAAGGGAACTCATAAGGTAGCAGCACCAGGGATGACAACACTGTCCACCAAAACACATCACTGCTCTACCCTCTCTCTCAGATCCTTGCCTTGTAAGGTGTGACCATTCCTTTTGCTGCCCAGATCAATCACCACTCTACTCTACACCTTGCAACTTCACAATGAGAAAAACATGAATGCTAAAACGAGCTCCAGAAGGGCACTAGGAAATCCTGGGTTGAGGTTCATTCAACACAGAATCCACTGTTTTCTTCTGCAATAAAAGAGTATTTTCTCATCGTGGCCATCACCCAGGGCATTCATACCTTTGTGTTGATAGTCCTGTGCCACTTTAACTTTTTGCAGTGACTTTTTGTCAGGGACTGTAGTAAACACAGTAAAAATTTCTCTAGGCAAAAAAAAAAAAAAAAACCACCACCAAAACCCAACCAACCTATCAGATGTCTCCTGATCTCTGTGGTAGGAATAACAGAAGTGAAAATGCAGCTAGAAAATACTACGCTAAGTCTTTTTTTAGTCTGATGTTTCAAATGGTGTCAGTGGATCTGTAAATCGTAAACTTCTGGCACAGGAGTAACATTCCAGAAAAAGAATGTGGGGGTTTTTTGGCTTTTTTTTTTTTTTTTTCGCAGAATCAGATTTAGTGTTTAATAACAAACAGTGTGAATGTAGCCCAGTGAACTTTAACACATCAAGGACAGTGTTCTCAAATAAAGTGGCCTGCTAAGGTGACAGAGTTCAGTTCTGGTCCTGTAGACCTTTGAAGCTAGTTTGTTTAATTTTGGGCAAGTTTATATACATGAAAGAGAACTGTATATTTTGGCTTTGGAATCTAGATTGTTGTTTAACCACCATTCATAATTATGGTATTACTTATTAATCTTTGTAGCCTTAGGTCAGTAGAGGTCTGAAATGCAGCTGCATGGCTCAAGCATGACAACTTGTCTGCTGTCCTTTCAAGCGACAGATGGTTTTAAAAATAAGCCCAGCAACAGTGTGTAATAGGTGTCCTTTTGTCACAGCCCATCACAAAGTGCTTAAAAAGAAATAAAATGTTTGAAATCTCTGTCTTTTAGATGGAGGAAGTAAGAGTCAGAGAAGTATCCTTATTCTTCCATGAGTCCTTATATAACAGTAGGGCAGAGCCAGGGGTCAAACTTGGGTCCCTACAGCCCTAGAGTAGAGGTCTCTATACTCCAGGGTGAGAAGAATCACAACATAAGCATATTCTTTGTAAAAAAAACCAAAAAAAAACCCCAACCAAACAAAAAAGAAATCACAATTTTGCCTGCCAGATCTATAACCCCATTTTGTTTTTGTCAAGATCAATACTACACTCTGAGTTGCTTTTCCAAAACACTCAGTTCTGTAGCTACTGGGATTTTCTTTGAAAGATTTGACTCTGAAGAGGTATTTCTGCCATAAATTTTAAGAGCAAGTCATTGACAACAGCTCCAAATCTCTCTTAAATTTTGTGATAAAAGCAGTTCCACTGCCTGCTGGAAGTCGATGACAGGTTATTTGGGGTTGGTAATTGGGTAAGCAGTATTCTTCTTGTCTGTTTTTACATTATATGTATTCATTGCTAGTTTAAGATGTTAATGTTTTAACAAAGTTCCTTAAATAATACTTGCCACTTCTTAATTTAATATAGGTAAATATAAATATAGTTATTATTCTTTATGCTTCTCACAATGGTTTACTTGAAAGTCTTTAAAATTCTGCCTGTCTGCAAAGCCCCTTCTCATTTTCTTCTGTGTTTTCCTAGATTTTTCCACAGCAGATAGGATGCTGAAATCTTACCACAATGCAGGCAGGGTAATTTTCCATGTGCTACTTAGAAGTTTATGTGAGATTTGGAATTAATCACTTATACAGTTCCCCCTCATAACGTGGTTTATCTGTTACTGATTGACCGGAGTAAGTATAAAGTTCTTAAACTATTGATGATGCCTTTCTATAAATTAACAATGCCACTAACCTGAAGGATCTCTCCCTTGAGAGAGGGGTTGAAACCATAAAATCAGAAAGGTTCTTCCTATAGTAGCCCTTGCAGTGCTAAAAACATACCATGGCTGCATATAAATATCTCTTTTTGTTTCAAAGTATAAATTTACAAAGGCATGAAGTGAGCAGTTGAGCACCTTAGGGAACTATAAACAATTATATTGGAGTCAGAAGCTTCAATCCTTTTTCTGCAGGAAAGAAGACTTTTCCTTTTTGTTAGCAGCTGGAACAGCAGCAGTCAGGATTGGTTCCAGTGGCTCCCTTGGTAGCTTTCCCATTATCCAGAGAAGGAAAAAAAGAGGGAAAAGGGGAGGAGGGAATTACTTTTAAGGAGCATTATTTTATGTTCGCGATCAGAATTTTGCAAGCAGTCTCTTGCTTTCCCGTTGCAAACACTGGAATGAGAAAACCTCCCCCATATGTAGCTCAAGAATTAGCTAACCAGCTAATTTAGCTTGGGTAAAGAAGAGTTGAGGTAGTTCAGGAGCGGAACAGCGATTGTCTCCTGTCTCCAAATTAAATGCCAATGTCAGAATGCACAAAACACTTAAAAGAACTTTCAGATTACCCTGAAAAACTTTTCTCCATATGAAATCCACATATAATCTTTAGAAACTGTGACTATATCTGGATAATGCTGGATTTAGGAGGACCTCTACCACTTTTCCCAGTTTGTTTTGTGGTGGTTTTATTTTAGGTATTTTTTTTTTAAAGAACGATTATAATTTACTAGGATGAGAGAAGGGATGAAATCAAGTTTTGTTGAAGACTTATTGACAGGTCACACAGGACCTCAGAGGTCAAAACTCAGGAGATTGTGCTCCCAAACAACTCTGCTCTTCAGTGACTGGTGACCATCTCTCACCTGCAGTACCGAGCACTGGTTGGGGGGAAATGGTGATCTTTTTCCATGTAAAAAGCAGCAGACCCATGGGAAATGTTTTGTAAATCTGCAAGGAAAAGCCAAATTCCAAGTAATTTATAAACTATGCATACTTTCATGCAGATCTTCTCTGGAATTTCAGGAATTTCATGCATAGCTGGGTTTCTAGGTGGGATAAACGCTTGCCTGACGCTAATGTCACCATTTCCTGTTATCACTCCAATTCCTAATTTGATACTCGTGCTTGGGAATCATGCCTGTGCACCAGGGAGAGGGGATGTCTTTGGCCATAATGCCTGCATGTGCAGGCAGAAAAAAAAGCCCAATTTCTGTCTAGCAGCACCTTGTGTTTATAGGAGTGGCTGCTTTGAAATTCACACATACTGGAAGACTCATACCAGCCATCCAGTACTAAAACTGAGGCGCTAATATGTCCACAAAACTCATGCTGGTTTCTCAGGTACTTTATTATGGGAGTATTTTTCTGGCACTTGGTCTGTTTTTTAATGAAGCATCTGATCAGTGGGTAAAATGCAAGAAGTTGCAGGAGGACACAAACTTTACCTTCCCCTCCTGCTTATACTCCTCAGACATTTGAGTTTATACCAATCACCTTATAAACTGAAACTCTGCTGCGTGTAAGTCTCAATTTGCTGACAACCAGAGCAGTCTTTGCTACCCACAGCACCACCTACTGAGACCTGGTATCTTGTCAGTAATCTTTTTCACTCCCACCTGCTGCTTGCAAACGGTACCAAAGTCTTTTGCGATCGGCCTTTGTAACTTTTTCTTGCCTTAAATCACAAATAAAAAGGATGTTAAAAAAAAGCAAAGAAAAGGAACTTTCTCACTGAGAACGTGTGAGGTATTTGTATGGTGGTGTTCGTGACAGGTTTATTGCAGCATCTCAAAACCAGTAAACCAGCCTGCAGTGCTGAATTAATTCTATACTTCAAGCTTAAAAACACACTTAATTGCACAGCCATCCAATTAACTGGCAGAAATATTTTCAGACAGGTGGAGAGTATTTGAATTTGGCTGATTCCTGGCAGCTGGTTCCCACAGAAAGCACCGCAGAGCCTCAAGTAAAAATACCTTCAATCTCTAGGTGTAAAGACGTCTGCGGCGAGCATCGCTGCTGAGTGCAGACCCACTGCTGCGGTCAGCGCCGCTGTGTTTTTCACTTAAGCTGTCCTGCAATGTCATTCTGCCACAGTGGAAAAACATGCTGGGAATTTAACCTCAGCTTACCACTCAGATAACAATTAATAAATAAAGTTTTCTCTTGGAGGAAGGTCTGTTATGTTTCTTTTTTTAACTAAGATGCCACGCAGCTTTGAACCCTCTGCCGCATTGCAAGCGTGCTTTTTTCTCTTGGAGGACAGTCAGTTTAACAATAAACCCTCTGCTAGGTTAATTTAGACATGAAAAGTATCTGTCACAACTCAGAAACATTAACTGTTTATGCCCACGAGCACCGTCCTAGTTCTTAAGGGATAGGTAATATTTTTTGTGGGGTTCCTCAAAACATGAATCAGTTTTCTATGTCATTTACAGCTGCTTCTGGCTTCTTTCTTTGTAGCCACTTCTGATTCCAGCTCGTTGTTTTATTCTTCCACGTAAAGATAAATTTTAGTGATGACTGGATGTCAGGAAGAAAAGACATTGAGAACTTGAGGTCAGGGAATTTGGTGGAAAGGGAGAGAAAATGTTGGAGTCAGCTTCCCCTGTGACTCACGGTCACCAGTCTGGCTGAATTCCTTTGTTTAGGATCAGTTCAGGACTAAAGGAAAGAGGGTTTAGAAGAAGAAAAGAAATGGAGACCTGTTCAGTTGCTCTTGAAATGTAATAAAACTTGAGATTTCACTGTGCAGGAGTGACCTGGTGCGAGTGCATGCTAAAAATACATTCTTCTCTGAGTTTTGTGGCTTGCTAACCTCTTCAGAGATAAACAAACTGGTTATGTCAGTCCTGTTCAAAGAACACGAGTAGCCTCTCCTTCAAAGGTGTGCCTTGTGGTCACAAGAGTGGAGCCTCGAAAGAGCTGACCTTCAACAAAACAGGGGGGAATTCAAAGATTTTTCTCAGTTCCTGAGGAGTGCAAACCATGACTTCTTCCTCTCCACTTCCTTTCCTCTGATTCAGACTTTCTAAAAAAAGCTGCATTGCAAACTCTCAACACTCCTCCAGTCCTCCGCAACTTTACTTCACCCTTAACTTTTTTTGATGCCTTTTCCTTTCCCCACCTCAGTACCGCCCATGTCTTCCTGCACCATCCAGCCAGGGCCCAAAGCAAGCTGCAGAATGAGTTTTACTTCATGTGGTCTGCCATCTTGTTAAAGTGAAAGGGAAAACAAAAGGCCCCTGTGAATAAAGGTGGATATTGGCAAAATCGCTTCCCGAGAGTAAGGAGTTTTATGAGACTGAAGATCATGTAATGACAGTCTTCAAGCCTCTGCATTTCTGGAACAGAGATGGGATTGGACAGGTTGGGTCAATGGGCCAAGGCCAGTGGGATGAAGTTCAACATGGCAAAGTGCTGGGTCCTAACAACCCTGGGGTCATAACAACCCCAGGCAACGCTACAGACTTGGGGCAGGGTGGCTGAAAAGCTGTACAGAGGAAAAGGATCTGGGGCTGTTAGTTGACTCTTGCCTGAGCATGAGTCAGCAGTGTGCCCAGGTGGCTGAGAAAGCCAACCGCATCCTGGCTAGTATCAGGAATAGCATGGCCAGCGGGACCAGGGAGGTGATCATCGCCATCTACTCAGCTCTGGTGAGGCCACACCTTGAATACTGGGTTCAGGTTTGGGTCCCTCACTACAAGAAAGACATCGAGACCCTGGAGTGTGTCCAGAGAAGAGCAGTGAAGCTGGTGAAGGGTCTGGAACACAAGTCTGTTGAGGAGCAGCTGGGGTGACTGGGACTGGAGTACAGGAGACTCAGGGAAGACTTTGCTCTCTACAACTTCCTGGAAGTAGGTTGTGGAGAGTAGGGGGCCTCTTCTTGCAGGTAACTAGCAACAGGACAAGAGGGAATGGCTGCAAGTTGCACCAGGGGGAGTTCAGGTTAGAAATGAGGAGAAATTTCTAATCAGCAAGAGTGATTGGATTGCCCAGGGAGGTGGTGGAGTCCCCGTCCCTCGGGGTGTTCAAGGAAAGGCTGGATGAGGTACTTAGAGACACTCTTTAGTGGGTGATATGGGTGGTAAGGGGGTGGTTGGACTAGGTGACCTTGGAGGTCTCTTCCAACCTTATTGATTCTATGATTAGTGGAATAAAATTGTGATAAATAAAAAACAAAACTCAGAGACAGAAATGAACACAGAAAACATTACCATGTATTTATAAAAATGTACTAATGTCAAACTCAGTGTTATGGCACGACAGTTGAACTGTTTTCTTCTACAGGATATAGAACATATCGCTCTGTCTGGTAGCAGAGTGTGCTGTGAAAGGTGATACACAGTTGCTTGGTCTTTATTTAGCTGTATAATCTCTTCAGAATTATCTTTTGTTTTCACATACTCCCTATCCTCAGATTATTACAGCAGTGATTGCGTCCTGCTTGTCATTTAAATGTTACTTCCCAAGGGGTTTGTTTTTCAGAATTTTAGTTTTCTGCTTCTTGGCCAAACCCAATGTTCTTTAATTTTAAACAGAAGTGGTGCAAGCTAGGGATTTTGAGTGCTATTTACCCGTGGCCTTGGTTAGAGGGGAACGAGTTGAAAAATGGTAACTTCACTACTTTTGTCAAGACCTTTGCTGACATCCATCTTTTCTGGAAAATAAAAAGAATGGAAGTTATTAAATTAACCAAAGTAGATTTCAATATGAAAACACTTTTAATAAGTGCAGACGGGGAATAAAAGTCCTTTTTATTCCCAGAAATGCCTCCTGTATTTTCACTGCAGAAATTCAAGTGGTGATAAGCATCACAATACATAACTAAAACAGTAGTAAATCATACAAATCTCTGCATTTCTTGGGAAACGCTTGATGGCAATCTCCCTCCAGGTCTGTTAAATTTAGACAGTGACAAAACCACTGGGACACAAATGATGATGGGGGATTTCCAGTTAATTAGATGACTTTCACTCTCACACTGAGCAGATATGCCCACGGAGAGGCAGTCTTTACCCACGCTCCACCCTGAATGCTCGGAAGGCCGTCTTGAAGTTCATTCGTTTAGGGGGTTTTGTACCTATTCCATGCAGAGCTTCTTTACAAGTAGTTTACCTCGGGGGGGGGGGGAATCCTATATTGCAGTCTCTGAAACATTTTGAATCAGTGCTCTGACCTCAGCAATCACATCAGTAAGTGCTGAAGTATGAAGCAGACAGGTTTGAGACAATGGGAGGAAGAAATACTAACAGAATTTGGGGCTCAAATGTTCTGTGTAGATATTAATCCTTCTGAAAGACTTTTACATTTGCACTCAACACATGAAAATGTAGTAAATAATAGGAAAATAATCCCAATTTTTTCATGTTAATTTACACATTGTAATAAGAAATGTTTGAAATGCCTGATCACGTGGAGTGAAAAGGAGAACTTTTGGTTTTTTTTTTCAATAACGTTCCAGTTGGTTCCAAATTTATACTGTGAGCTTGTTTGCTGGCTGCCAGTCAGGGAAGCTGAGAAGAATGCACAGCGAGGGCTCTGGGTCTGAGTAGAAGAGGTTCAGCCCGGCACAGGTTGTACACCTCCCATTCTAAATCCACTTGGCCAATTCTCTGTTTTCGCACTGTACACTTACCTCAAATTAAATTAAAAAGCAGAGATACATGTTCATAAGGATATGATAAATTATAACACAATCCATGTAGTTACACTGCTGTGTCAGAAGTTTGCTTAGAGCAGAAATTGGAGGACAAGACAGTATCTTTTGTTATACCAACTAGCACAGCTGGAGGGACCAGCTAAGCCTTCTGATAGGCATTTGTGGTGATGGAGAACTGACAGATGGGCTGCTATCCCTCAATTTCTGCATTTTTTTACTACTGAGATGGTTTGCACCAGATTAGATGGTTTGCTACTTCACCAAATAGCTTTTCTTCACTGTATATTTTCTCAGTTCCAGTGAACCTCTACTCTGCCATGATCAGGCCCCACCTGGAGTATTGTGTCCAGTTCTGGGCTCCCCAGGACAAAAAAAGACAGGGATCTCCTGAAGAGAGTCCAGAGGAGGGCTACAAAAATGATTAAGGGACTGGAGCATCTGCCCTACAAGGAAAGGCTGAGTGAACTGGGGCTGTTCAGCCTTGAGAAAAGAAGCCTGAAAGGGGATCTTATCAATGTTTATAAGTATCTTAAGTATGGGACAGAGGGAAATGGCCAGCCTCTTATCAGTGTCTGTGGAAACAGGACAAGGGGCGATGGCCTCAAGTTGGACCACAGGAAGTTCCACACCAATCTGGGGAAGAACTTCTTCCCGGTGAGGGTGAGGGAGCCCTGGGACAGGCTGCCCAGGGGGTGTGGTGTATCCTTGTCTGCAGATATTTCAGCCCCATCTGGACACCGGCCCGTGTGACCTGTCCTAGGGGACCTGACCTGCTTTGGCAGGGGAATTGGACTGGATGATCTCTGGAGGTCCCTTCCAACTCCTACAGTTTTGTGATTCAGTAATTTTGTGACCCAAAGGGCGCATCATGGCAGCCTGCAATTGACAGGTGATTTTCAGAGAACCCTACTTTTTTGCCTAATACTTCTCCCTGACCTGCCATCAAGGCAGATGTGAAATGCAAAACAAAAACAAAACAAAAAATTCAGCATACAATCCTAATTTTATCCGGTGACATTTTATTCATCAGGCCTTGGAGAGCAAGGCTATGCCTGTGCAGTCCTTTCCTGGCAGAGATAAGCATGCACATCTCATGGTTCACGCTGGACTTAGGCCAGCTCAGAAGAAAACTTGTTCAGCTGCAGCTAAGAGTTGCTTGGTGCTCAAAGTAACGTGGGTCGCAGCCTCCCAGCAAGACTTATTTTCTCAAGTTACTTTGCAGTGCTAGCCAAACTGTGCAACTTTTGATCTGGAACTAGCTCGTATTCAGCTGACTTAAAGCACAAGGTGGATGAAGTCATGTCTGCATTCGAGATACGACACAAATTAATGCTGATCTTATGCAACATGGCTAATGGCCATGCATGGCAGAAAGTCTGTCCACACTGTGCTAAAGGGCTGGGGGACACACGTTTGAGGTACCTGGGTGCATGAGGTTAACTAGGGAACGATGGAAATTGTTTACCTTGAAATCATAGAAGCACAGAACGGTTTGTGACAGAAGGGACCTCAAAACCCATCTAGTTCCAACCCCCTGCCATGGGCAGGGACACCCTCACTAGACCAGGTTACCCAAAGCCCCATCCAACCCGGCCTTGAACACCTCCATAGATGGGGCTTCCACAGCGTCTCTGGGTATCCTGTGCCAGGGCATCCGAATTTCTTCCTACTGTCTAACCTACCCCTGCCTTCTTTCAGCCATCACCCCTTGTCCTGTCCCTGAAGTCCCTGGTGACCAGCACCTCTCCCACTTTCCTGTAGGACCCCGTTAAGTAATGGTAGGCCATAATTAGGCCTCCCAGAAGCCTTCTCTTCTCCAGGCTGAACAAATGGCAAAATTCAGTTTTGCCTTTGCTGTTGAGAAGGAAAACACCAGCAAGTCCCAGCAGAAATGCAGTTTGGGAGTGGTGTGGCATCGATGTGGATTTGGAGTTCAGAAGTTATTTCAGTCCTTGGCTACACAAACATATAAAGAAGGATCGGAAAAGCAAAGGTGTGGTGATGAGGTAATTTCTGTTAAAAATTTAATGTTCATAAGCTACTTTATGCACCTTTGGCCTTCTAGTGTCTAATTTAACACGGGGGAAGAGTCTGAGGAGAGCATTTGCTATTATTAGTATAGCGGAGCACAGGAAGTGTTCGAAGCACTTGGTGACTGCACAAACATCCCCATTTCTGTTGAAACAAGCAAAATGTTGAGAAAATACAGAAGTTCTCTAAAAGGAGGCAGGTTTGAGTTGTGAAACCGTGTGAGACAAACATATTTTGTGTTTGGCTTGTGTTGCAGCAGAAGATAAGGAGGATAATGGCATGTTCCTAGGAAAAAAGGGTCAGCAGAAGAAAGTGCTTTTGTTCCCAGCTTGAAAGTAACTGTGGCGATCATTTGCTTTAGCACTATCAGTTAAGCAGAGTTCTTGCTTTCTTGCACATGCAACACACAAACCCATTCTGCTCAGCCTTATTTCCCTTCCATATCAGATTCAAGTGTATGCTCTTCAGAGCAGGCCTTCGGGACCAGCGTTGCTGTCTGCCTGCAGAATTGCCACATGTGTGTGAAATATATTCATTGTTTGGGGACCTGCTAAACGTAAACAACTCTTGGTTGTAGAGGACAGAGCTGCAGAGAAGCTGCAGTCACTTTGGGGAAGGAATGCAAACTGGGCTAGTCAGCTATCAGCTCACCAACAGCTCTTTTTAAGGGTCTGACATCTGAAGGCCTTTGACTGTCCCATCAAGAGAAACTTGGTCGCAGCGCTGAGTGGCAGGAGCACAGTCAGTGTTTGAAATTATTCCAGAAAAATGTATTAAGCCACAAGTATTTATTCCTCCCACCCTAAACTCTGCACCCAAACTACTATCTGATGAGATTTCTCCATTGCACTGCGTTATACATAAATATCATGGAATCATTTTGGTTGGAAAAGACTTTTAGGATCAGCGAGTCCAGCTGCTTACCTAACACTGCCAAGCCCACCACTTACCTGAAAAAGTCACAGAAAATTGTCTGTTCTTGCAGCTTATTTGTCAGTGGTACACAGAACTGCCTGGATATCAGTTTTATTACCATTTAAAAAAAAAAAAAAAAGAAAAAGAAAAAGAAAAAGAAAAAGAAAAAGAAAAAGAAAAAGAAAAAAGCATGGTCATTATGTATGACAGACTTTCCTTACTGTGCTTGAAGATACAGTAGAAGACATTATTTTGGGGCCTAAAAATTACTAAAATTCTAAAAATACTGTCTTGCCTAAAAGCAATTTTTTGGGCAAGGAGGTTCATTTGGAAAATGAATTTCAGATGTTCCCAGATGCTTTTTCTGGTTTCAGTCTGACACAATGGAACAGAAGATGGTTCTAAAATTACTGCCCTATTAGGAGTGGACTCTTGTTTTTCTTATGAGGTAGCGTCAGTGGATCACCTAATTAGAATTATTAAATACAGTTTCAGTGCATTAAATGTAAACTGCTGGGGGTAGTGCTTCTTCACTATGAAAGCCACAGGAATTTATAAATAACTACCATTACAACCCAAATAAACCCATCTGAAGTATTTGTACTAAGAAAGGCTGTTGTTTAGCCCTCAGTCATCACCTTTTTGTGTCCTGCGATATCTGGAAGGTTAATCAGAGGAGCTGCTGAAGTCCAGAGTGATGCTGTTGGGGTTGGGAACAAAATCCTGGTGAGGAGGTGCTGGGAGTGGGGACAGACTTGCTGGGGGTGGCATCTCATCCCCACCAAGCAGAACGTCCCCACTTGGGACCCATTGCTGAACCCACCGAAGACCATCTCATGCTACTGCTGTCACAGTTGATGGGAGAGGGTTGGTACTGTCTCAGGCAGCAAGACAGGCTGGGGGCTGGGGGGTCTAGATGCTGGCTGTGTTGCTCTGAGTTAAGGCAGAGAAGTTGCTCAATGTTGAAATCTTTACAGGGAAGAAAATTGAACCAGAATCAAAGTCTAGCAGCCTTGTTCACTTTCCGTCTTATAATCAGTAACCCTTTTATCCCCCCAGCCCTTCAGTAGTGTTATTCCTTCTTGTCAGAGTAAGTAGAATCTGTGTCAAAGCTATAAGTTCATCTTTTTGAATAACAAATAAGTGATAACGTAACAAAACAGAAATATTTTTCAGTTTATCAGATAACTGCTTTGTGTCAGCAACTTGTGTTTGTTTTTTAAAAACCCAAAAGTTTGGGCTCAAATCCTGCTGGCAGTTAACACAGATCTGGTGTTGCTCAAGTTGTCTTAAAATCCCCATTCTCACATGTTGTGCCTGATCTCTGCAATCAGGTGGCAACCACATCCAGAGCCTCCCTACTGATGCCCAGCAATCATAAAAGGGTCAGGAAGCTGCATACAGCTGATGTAAATAATAACCTCTCTCTAGGTGGTCTTACTTGAATTGGGAATGCTAGGAGAGCTGTGTGGACCCATTTTTACCTGCCTGTCCATGAGTGTGAATCCTTGAAATGTAAGGTCTGGATAGTTTGGAAATGGCTTATGACAGAACTATATTCTAGGGTTTGAATTTTCATTTTGGAATATATTCCCACAACTTGAGGATGTAGAAATAGACCCTAAGCACAATATCAACTTTGATGCAATGGGGTTTTTTTACCTCAGAGCTTGAAAGTCCCCTGGTAGCTGTGAAGCTGCCCGGTTCACCTCAGCGTGAGGCTTTGAGAAATGGATGCTGAAGCTGTAGGTTCTGGCTCTTTTTCCAGATGTCTTTTTCCCTGATGGATTTGCAGAACTGATCCAGACTTGTTAGTTTATCCTACACCTACCTGCTGTCCAAGCACACAGAGGCCTTTTTTGCTTTAGTCATATACTTTAAGCCCAGATTTTCCGTCTGAATGACGAACATTTCCTTTAGTGTAGGAGGGGTTCTTACAGTTCTCCAAGGTCTCCTGGTTTTTTTTCTCCTGTGCTAAGTCCTCTCTTTTAACTGTTCTCTTCTGTGCAGAAAGTCATCTACTACTTTACTTTCATGTTGTGCATAGAATCACAGACTGGTCTGGGTTGGAAGGGACCCCAAGGATCACAGAGCTCCAACCCCCCTGCCACAGGCAGGGACACCAACCTCCAGGCCTGGAGCTACACAAGTTTGCCCAGGGCCCCATCCAACCTGGCCTTGAACACCTCCAGGGACGGGGCACCCACCCCCAATCTGGGCAGCCTGTTCCAGCATGGCCTGTTCCACATCAGCAAGGGCTCTTCAGAGAAAAGCACTGGATGCAGAAATGCATTACCAAACTGTCCCAATTTAATATGCACTTATATGCAATTTAATATGCCCACTGCCTGCCCATCTGCCCCAGGACCTTGGATGTCCTCTGAAAATGGCTCCCTGTGCCCAGTGAAACCAGAAACGTGTGAGTGTCTTCTTGTCCTTCTGTCCTGCCATATATGCAACTCCAATCTAGTCAATAGGTTCCCTGGAAAATGAGTTACAAGTGAGGGCATTTCTGTCAGGTCTGATAGAGCAGGGGTGTGTGGGCTATTTTGTCTGTTCTCAGTAAAAACCCAGGGGGTTAGTTTAAAGACATTTGGACCAAGGGGATCCATGCAAAGTGAGATGCAGAAATGTGAGATCATGGCCCTCAGCTTCTCTAAAGAGGGACATGAGTCACGGGCCAATCCTGGGAAAACTGTGCGTATCAAAAAAGCTGTGAAGCTATTAAAACCACACTAACAGTGTTGGAGAGCATCAGTAGGGCAGTGTGTATCAATGAGAGTGTACAAAGACACAGATGCACCTTCCCAGTCACAACATTTGGAAGTTATGGCTTGTTTTACCTAATGTAGTATCGGAACATCTGGAGCGTTTGGAGCTCCTCCGCATCTGGATGTGATGAGTCCACATCACTGGGTATCAGCTGTGCTTTGGGTATGACAAATTAAATGCATCTTTTGCTCTTAATTCCTATGCAAGGCTTGAGGACTTTGACAGTAAGAATGGTTTTGAAATATCTGAAGTGAGAAATTGAAAGACTGTGTCACACTCCAGTTATTTCCCCCAGCCTTTTCATGAACTAAACAAATATTTTTTCATGTATTGATGGAAAATACACAATTTTAAAATGTGGAGAGCAAACCATCTTTCTGTTTCTGTTCCTCTGAATATTCATTCTCAACCTAATGAACTGATTTTGATGTTTGACAAATGTGCATCAGGAATTTGAAGCTACTAAGTGTGGCAGCAAACACAAGCATGATCAAAACAGCGCCCGAAACATCCAAGGTGTTTAGGAAAGTCCTTCATTCCTAGGATTGCCTGCTACTAGTTTACCAAGCTAATGTTTCAAACTGTAAGCAATTAAGACAGAAACCTGCAAAAAAAGCATCTGACTTAACAACAGGACAGAACTGTGTGCTCAGGTTCTTCCAGCATTTGACAGGACATAGTAGCCATGAAAGAGAGATTGGATGATATGAAATTACATAGCCCAGCCTTGGTCATCATGGCTGTCTTACTGTACTAGGCAAAATACAGATAATACTTAGCTATTTTTTTTTTTAATCAGAAAAATCTCTATGTCTACATGACTGCTTTAATCCAAGTCCCTCTAATAACCTCTGGGAGGTCATTTCAAAGAACTGAACATCAGTCAGTTTTTATTTTTTAAAGTTTTGCCAATTCTGGCTTTTGATTACTACCTGCAAGCCCACTTACTTTAGGCAAAGAAATGAATGTGTGTTCTGCATTCTCATTATAGACCAGAAACTACTGCAGAAAACATATTCTCTAGTGCACACCAGGATGTCCAGTCAAAATGGTGAAGCTGGCATTGCAGAGTAATTTTTCAGACTATTTTCCTATTCAGATGCTCTACTCCAGAGCAAACCTCAGTCTATTTTAAACCATTTTTTGCATGCAGACAATTGGAAAAGCAGTTATTTTGGGAATAAGTGACTTTCCCTGCAGTTTGTTTTCACGGTGTTGGCAAACCCACAGAATCTAGCTAGATAAGGAAGTTTCTGTGTTTGAGTTTGAAAAAAATCATCTGATTCAGTCTGTACACCTGAACAAAGTCCGTGGCAGCAGGATACACCTTAATGAATTCTATGAAAGCCTTATTTTCACAATTCTGTTTGTGTACTAAAAGTTGTGCTTAATACCTAATCTATGCCATTGCTTTAGGTCAGTCACAGTTCTAGGACCCTTGTATTTTGTGGCATACTTAATATGTTTTACTTGGTCTGTTTTTAACCTTTAGTTATTGCCCAGAGCACTAGTGACCCAGTTGCTTCCCCCACTTGTTTACAGATGAGGTGAGTCTGTATAGAACGGATAAACTATTACTACTGAGAGATTATCTAATACTGTTTAATAATCTACATCAGCTGGCATGCTTGTAGTAGCTTTATTACAGGCGTCTGAAAAGTCCTGTCTTCAAGTGGAATCATCTTAAATCTTTGCTGCTTGATATCACCTGCACTATTTACTAATTCATGCTGATTATTGTGGGTTCAAAAATCAATTCAATTAACTCAACAAAACCCAAAGGTTTTTGTTTTCTGTTTTTGCAAGGGAGGGAAACCTTCAGTCACGAAGCCTGTTGCACAGGGAAAGCAGCAATTAAACATACCTGTGTCACAATATACTGTGCTGATCACTGGGCTGATCATTCTCTAGGCCATATTTCAACATTTAGAAGGCGTCTGTATCAAAGCTTGCAATAAATATTTAGATAGGACCAGCGTTAGTTGGCTGCCAGAAGTTACAAGTAACAGTAGAACTAGTGGACTTACCTGTTAGACCCCTTGAAAAGCACTTGGTTTGTGTAAATTTCTCTTCACGTGTTAAAAGCTTCTGGCAAAACTTGAACTAGTCCAATTAAATATTCCCTCATATCACAGGTGACTTCCCACAGTCTTGTGAAGGTCTTGCTTTCTATACATATGCCTCAGTTCTTCCTTGAGGCTGTGGAGAGCAAGCACCCTACCAAGAGAGGTGCTGGTGAAAAGCATAACTATCTACCATCACCAGCCTCCTGCTAGAGGTTACCTTTTTAGTGTACCTGCTTTTTGAGCTGCTTACGTAGCCACTAATTCTGTAAACATGACTCCTTAACAGTTTAACCAGGAGGTCTTTGCTTAGCCTGGTGCCTTTGAACTGTAGAAGAAAAGGAAAACCCCCTCGAGATGATCCCCAGACCAGTATAAGGGGGACAGATCTCTAGGCAGAGGCTTGATGCTGTAGCATAGTGAAGGCAGAAGGCACTGTGTCTGCAATTTCAATCCTGGATATTTCACAGATTCACAGAATTGTAAATTCATAGAATTGTAGAGGTTGGAAGGGACCTCCAGAGATCATCGAGTCCAACCCCCAACAGAAGATTCTTCATTGCAAAGAAGATAAATAGTCATTGTTTACAGCTGATTAGCCATATAGAGAAGCATGGGAGATTTCTGCTACCTTACTTAAAACGTTAAGTGGGGAGGCATCCTGACTGCACCGTTACCCCTATTTATGGTGAGTCTACCCTCCCCAGTGTCGTGATGCCTAAATCTTCTGTGGGCATGCAGAGGAGAAGAGAGCTGTGGATTGGTCCAGCCAGCATCTACCCTCTGGGAAGTGATTTTATCTTTGTCATCTTCCATTTATTTTCTAGAAAAAACTAGAATAGTTATGGTTGGAAGGGACCTACAACAACCATCTAGTCCAACCATCTGTTCACTTTCAGAACTGATGTATTTTCAAAGTTACTGTCCAAATGCCTCTTAAACAATGACAGGCTTGGGGCAGTGGCCACGGGGCATTGACCATTGCTATTTACATAAAAGATGTTTTTCCTTTGCTGTAATTTTACTTACCCCACATCACGTGCTGCTGACCCTGGATAGAGTCCTAAATTCAGATGGTCATGCGGTCAAATTTGTGTACACTGACTGTGGGAAACTTACACCTGAAGTTTAAGAAAAACTATATCCAGAAGTGGAGGAAGTGAAAAGTCAGTTCACTAATAACTGTACCTGATATGTCCCTAAAGCATAAATGGATCCTATCTGAGAAGTTTGTGTGATGGAAAGACACTCAAGTGCAGGGTTTTAAAAATAAAAATAATAATAATAATAATTTATTTTAAACCCACGTGCAGATTCAATAAGTCACTGCTGCAGGTTTCATGGGTACAAAGGAGAAATGCACTATTGCTGTTTAGAAGTACCACAACTACAACTGAGTCACAAAATACACTACTGCCAACACTACAGTCAGGGCATGCAGGGTTACTGCCTGCAGCAGAGTCACATCACTCACTGTTATCACCCGCAGGCAATTCACAAGGATCAATACTCCAACCACAGCAGATTCACAGAACACACTATCACACACACACTAAATACTACACCTGTGTGAGTCAATCACCTGAGACTCCAAGCTTAAAGCACAGCAAATATTCCCTTACCCATCTCTCCAGGTAGGGGGTCTCAGTACGTTCCCAGCATCCTGGCCAAGGGCGAAGGGTCTGCTCGCAGAGATGAAGAAGTGGCTCCTCCTCTCAGACTCAGTCCAATGGGGTTTATTTGATTTTATGCCTGATGTACGTGACAGTGGGCAGGACTGTGCCCAGTGTGGACAATGCCACCTTCCAGGTTTGTCATCAGCAGTGTTCCCCCTTATCTCACGCCCTATCTGTTGCCTATCTTTGCATTGTCTGGGTCCATTGAAGCCAAATGGAGCCCCCTGGCATGACTCTATCTTACTGCCAGGCAGCTGAATAGTGGCTTGACTGGGACTCAGGGCATATTGTTCACTGAAGGAATTCAAGGCTCAACCCAGGTTTCAGTGTGTTGAATTATGCAGCACTGTTCTGTTTGCAGGACACCTCAAGTCTGAGCTATCTACACATCTCCCCATGGGCTGCCTCTGCTGAGATGGGGCCTCGAGGCAATCCAAGGCTGAGACACTGTACAACCCCCCATGAGTCGCCTGATGAGTGAGACATTGCAGAAACCTGATGATCCTTACAGATTGCATAGAGAAAATTAATCTGTCATGGTGGATCTCCTGCTCAAGGTCTGATCTGAACTTCTAGATGATAGGAAACAATATGAGGCAGATCCTACTGTGGAAAGTCAGAAGAGGTTGTTTTGGACCTGTAAATCAGCATATTCAAACTTCCCTGAGCTGTGACAGGGTGCTGAAAACTGGGAAAGACTGTGGAAATATTTTCAGTGGGTTTTTCAGCATCTATTCACATCATTATAGCAAAAGGCAGTGGGCCAGAGGAGGTCTGGCTTGTGTTCTGTCTCAGAGTGACAAATCAATGTGAATCTTTCTACCAGACCTACAAGGAGGTGATAATAAGAACTGTCTTTACAGGGTACTATGCCAGACATGTTCTGAACCCACATATAAAAAGAGATGGGTTAGAGCCTGCTAGTCCTTATTTTTCCTTATTTACCCCCTCAGAGAAAGATCAAGTGCTGCTTGTCAATGGGCATCACTTGGCATGTTATTTGTAAAGGCCAGCATGTTTGGAAAAGAGGAGAAACCACGTTAGAAGACACTGTGCATCTGGGGTACTTCTTGTGTCAGGCTTGATGTGTGGAGGACACAAGCTAAGCTGGCCTTTCCCTAGGCTTTAGCTACCTTCCACGGCACAGCCAGCTAAGGCCTGCTGTGCTGCTCATCATGGCACCTCACCCCCTCCTATCCCATGTCCTCCACGCTCGGATTGCCTTGGAGAAGCAAAAAAAATAAAGGCCCCCTGAGCCTAAAAATGGGAAGTGAAGAGGGGCAGGGACTGAACCCAGTGTGAAAACAACTGGCGTCCTGCACAGCTGGGGGAAGGGAGTGAGCATGCTGATGCCTAATGGCTGCTTAAAAGGGATGTCAGTTCTGCTGCTGCTTAATAAAGTGTACACGTCCCTACACCAAAGCACCGTGGGTCACTGTGGTGTAAACTTACCATCAGCGTTCCCAGTGATTTTTAGTTAGCTGTTTTGCTTTTTCTTAAAGAGCCAGTTTACAGTGATCTATAATCAACATACTGTAGGCAAATAATTCCTCAACAGAAGGAATATCTCTAAAATACACAGGGCATGAAAATTATACAGTGAAATCCTTGGCAGTGCTGTTCATACGGCACTTATGTTTTAATACATTTGTTCACTGACTTCACCCAAGCCAGAAATAAAGCGACACCCCACATGTATTGTTTTCCTGGTGTCAGTTATACAGCACCACGCTCTGAATGATGGCAATTTCTGAAACAATTTGGTGACCAGTGAAGTCATTCCGCATTCATGTAAATTCACAAAGGAGCTTTTTTTAACTGCTTATTATGGCGTCGTTAATACAGAATAAAAATGAAATGAGTAGTTACTGAACTATTTTCTTTTGACCCAGTTAAACACTCTGTGTTTTTAATTTTCCAAATTATATAACCTTTTCCTCCATCCCTGAAACATGCTGTGTGTTGTATTGTTACTTTTCCCTGGAAGGGTGACTTCAGAATTCTCACTAGTGTCCATGAAATCTCTGCAATTTTTTGCATATCCTTTGCTGTTGAGGTGGCTTTTTTTGTAGGTTTTCTTTTTTTTTTTGGTCCCAGCATTTAGTATCAGAACACAAAGCACAAGAAGAGAAGTCATCTTACATCAGTGCTGTCCTGACCTACCACACAGTGACAAAAAGTATGATTCATACTCACTAGTATTGAGCAGTGTCCCTGTGTTCTAGGAGGGAACCCCCTTTTTTTACCCATATAAAGTAAATTCAAGGCAGAACAGAGCAGTTCGGTGAGGGCATGAGAGTTTTAATGTGTTTATTTTCCTATGTTATTGTTCACTGCAATTAAGTCCAACAAAAGGAACAGCACTGTAAATTATGCCTTTGATACTATTCCTGTTCTGAGATTGAGTTAGTATAATGGCAGATAGGATGCTGTTGGGCTCTTTTTTGCTTTGTTTTTTTTTGATACAGATGCATGTAAAAAAGCTGTATGGGGAAGACAATAATCTATGTGCAGCAAAGAAATAAATACTGAATAATTAGAAGAAATTTATAAAATTGGTAAGAGAGAAGAAAAATACTTCATCTAATGAAGTGAAATTACCCCTGTTAGGATTCATTTCTATACGACATCTCTGAAGACATATCTGTCCAGAAGATGATGTCTAAAACTTTGTCAGTTTGTACTGTGGCTCAGGAATTTACAGAAATTACAAAAATGTGCCTAAAGGATATCAACATGATCTTCACTGGCACACTCCTGCATTCTGGGGCAGTCAGCCTCTCAGTCTGTGTGTTTCTGATGGTGGGAAGGACCTTTTTCTCAGCTACTGGAGACAGGATGCTTCCTGCTTGGGTAAGAAGGTGAAACTGTTCTGAGCCAGCAGATGTAGAATCATACAACTGTCTTAGTTGGAAGGGACCTTCCAGATCATTAAGTCTAACTGTCACCCTAACCTGCCAAAACTTCCACTAAACCATGTGCCCCAGCACCACATCTACTCATCTTTTACATATCTCCAGGGATGGAGACCCTGCCACCTCCCTGGGCAGCCAGTTCCAAAACCTAACAACCCTCTCTGTAAAGAAGGTTTTCCTAATAGCCAATCTAAACCTTGATGCACCTATTGCTTGTCACTAGAGAGAAGAGGTCAGCCCCCACCTCTCTACAACCTCCCTTCAGAGAGCTGCAGAGAGCTATCAGGTCTCCCCTCAATCTCCTCCAGGCTGAACAGTCCCAGTTCCCTCAGCTGCTCCCTATCACACTGGGGTTCCCTTGCCCTTCTCTGGAAACACTCCCTCACTTCAATGACCTTCTGGAAGTGTTGGCCCCAAACCTGAACCCAGCACTCAAGGGGTGGCCTCAGCTGTGTCCAGTACAGGGGGACTATCACTGCCCTGGTCCTGCTGGGCACACCATTCCTGCTACAGGCCTTCTTGGCCACCTGGGCACATGCCTGGCTCATATCCAACCAGCTGCTGACCAACAACCTGAGGTCCTTTTCTGCCAGGGAGCTTTCCAGCTGCTCTGCCCCAAGCCTGTAGCGCTGCCTGGGGTTGTTATGACCCAAGTGCAGGACTCGTTGCTGACCTTTGCTGAAACTCATGCTGGACCTTGGCCCATGATCCAGCCTGTCCAGATCCCTCTATAAGAGCCTTCCTGCCTTCAATCAGGTAAGCACTCCCACCTAACTTAGTGTCATCTGCCAACTTACTCCCCTCATCTAGGTCATTGATAAAGATCCTAAACAGAACTGGGCCCACCACTGCACAACTCCCAGCACCATGTGGCAGGCCCCAGCAACTCAACTCTCTGCCAGAGTGAAACGTGTGTTGTTCTCCTGCCTGGTGCTTTTGGTGTCTCCCTGGGCTAGCCTTCTGCACAGCTCTTTCACTACAGCATGGCAAGATGTTCTCTCTCTTCTTGATCTACCCAAGACAACAAGCTGCCTTTTCAGCACTTCTTACAAGTTGAAGGAAATTTTGTTGCTCTCAGATTTGTTGTCCTCATGTGAACATATTTTTGTGGTTCTTTAAATTGTAAATCAGAGTTTGGTAGTTCTTTACTGGTTTATTATTTTACTTTTACCCTTTGTTTTACTTATTTCTTAGGGATTTTAGCTGAACATTTGCAGTATCAGTGCTGAAAGTTTCTGTTTCCTGGTATTTCTGGTGGACTCATATAGACCCTATTGCATCAGATACACTTAGGTCTTTGTAGAACAGAAGTGTTTCCTGATTTCAGATGGGCCCTCCTGTGTTTCAGTTTGTGCCCACTGCTTCTTGTCCTGTAGCTAACACACTGATGTTTTAGTTGTTGCCAAGCAGTCAAGGACTTTCAAGGACTTCACACACTCCCCTGTCAATGAGAAGGTGAGGGGAGACCAAAGGTAGCTGACCCAGACTGGCCAGTGGGATATACCATACCATATGGCATCATGCTTAGTATATAACTGGAGGGCTGGGGAAGAGGTGGTGTGGAACTAGCTGAGCATCAGCTTTGGGTGGTGAGAAATTGTACTATGCATCGCTTGTTTTGTATGTTCATCTGTCATTCCCATCATCATCATCATGGTTGTCATCCTCCTGGTCTGTCATGTGAAACGTTTTACCTCTATAGATTTCAGTAACAATAAGTTTAGCTCTTCTAATTCTGAACTTAGATTTTAATAAATTATTTCACATTTGGAAAGTCCTCACATCACCTCCAGCCAGCATTGATGAATGCACCACGTACGTATGGCTGATGACATTGTATGCCAATATTGCAATCTTCTTGTGTGGAATTTTTGTCAAGTGATTTTTTTTTAGTTATATAAGCAAAGATAACATAAAATTTCTGCTAAAAATTTGCAGTGACACATGAATAAATATTAAGCATGACTTCAAACTAACAAAATCCTCACATTTTCAGAGAAGGTTAGACTGGGGTAAAGGCAATACAGTGAATAGAGTTAGGAGGATGGAGTGAAGGTTATGACTCCTGAGGTGGAAGCAGAACCTCAAGGATAGGGGCATTCATATGCTGGAACAAAAAGGTCCCTGTTACTAATTTTGACAATGCTGGCATGAGACCTTGCATGGCTAGCAGCAAATGCTCGTAACACATCCTTCAGCTCAGAGTGCTGCTCTGTGTCTGGGAAATAATTTTTCAATAGAGGGAAGTGATCTTGGCAACTGCAGTAATTCAGTCTCAGAAGCACGTAAAGGTTCAGAGAAAGAATTCTGTCAGAAGACAAACGGAGAAATAAAGAGGAGAGAACGACTCTGGTGTGCCTACACTTGGATTGCATGTCTGATTGATGGCTTCCTTTGATAAATGCAGTGAAATAGGTATGTCACATATGTGGTAAAATAAGAGTGGAGGAGGATGAGTCTGAAAACTTGAATGTGGAAGAGGCAGGTTACTGGGAAAAGGCAGCTATTTGAGAGCAGTGAGTAGAGACAGTCATTTCACTGATCCTAAATCCCTGGTTTGTCAACAGAAAGTGATGGCAGAACTGTGAAGGAGCACTGTGAAGTAGTGGTGGGGCAGCGTATAGAAAGGTATCAGTGACTTTGAAGACTGAAATGTGAATTATTTCCCAGAACAGGGCGAATCTTGTAAGCTGACAGCAAAACTTTAACGCTGTGGCAAGAGGTAGTCATGTGGACCTGAGAGGAAAAGCGGTGTGCGCCAGGTGACCACTGAGGTGTTGACGTGTACCAGAAGAAATATTTGCAGGGTAAATAGGGAGATAAGGAAACTGCTGGGTGAGAATCTTGTGGGACCTCTGCAGCTCTTTTCCATCCAACCCCAAGTGTGTGTTTTCGCCAAGGGCAGACTCTGAGCAGCACCGGTAGAGAGCAGGATGATGAAACTGGCGTGCAACCTGCAAAGATTTTTGCACAAGGACAGGCTGTCACACCTGTGAGCACACATTTCACAGCACAGTACCTAGGATTATGTGGAGAAATAAGACAAGTTGATCCAGGCAGGCGCTGTATTTGCAGAATTAAACTGCTTTTGCTCTCCAGCCCACCTCAGGCATCTCAACAAAGCGGTGTGCTGTGCCGTGCTCGGCTTATTTAACCTTGAAAAATGAAGTCTGAGGGGGAATACTACTGCTTTCCGTGAATTCATGATCGTGCAAACCCCGAGGAGGAGGAAATCCTGTTGAACCTGAGAGGCTCCCAGCAGAAGGACGAACAGATATAAATTGACCATGAATAAGCGCAGGCTGGAAACTAGGAGGCGGCTCTTAACAGGCGGAGGAGTGATGTTCTGGAACAGTGTACTGCTTGGTAACAGCAGCAAGAAAACCCTCTCCTGCATACAGCAACATGCAGTTTTGTAGCTCTCCTGGTTTCAATCAGTTGTAGTTTGGTGCCAGTGATTTAGGTTGAATACAGAGGTGCTAATTTCCTTCAAGTAATTGCTAGGTAGTTGTTTGAGAGCCACAGTATCTTTTGATTAATTGAATAAATAGCTGTCTGATGGGACCCTTGTCAAAGATCTTTGTGCTCTTGAACAGAAGTGTACTGATTTATCTTCTTCTCTTTTTTTTTTAAATATTTTTTTTAGCTTTGTCAAGAGAAACCTTGTTATTGATACACTATCACTATAACTTTGAATGTGGCACAGAACTACCGCACACAAAATTAACAAAATTAGCAGTCTGCTACTTGAGCGACTTAAGTCACTTGTTATCTTGTAGTTAAAGCATTTAGTGTCAAGACTGATCACCTTGACAAAGTCCAGGAAGAAGCATTATGCTATAATTTCTGCATAGGAACTAATGGCAGGTTGCAAAGCCTGCAATCTCTGTAAAAAGAGCTCTGAACAGCTGATGTCAAAAGGAGCACATCCAATACATAGGTTAGTGTTTTTTTAATGTTCCAGGAGGGAACAACTTATTTCAATATATGGTATCTGTTTTTCTTCTTAAAGTAATTCCAAAAATCGCTCTATACAGCTAAAAATTAAGCAAAGCACAGAAGACACGAGGCAGTTAGGTCTAAAGAACAATTAATTAGCAAGGTGGGGCTTCTGTACGGTTCCCTAACCAGGTCAGGCATTATGGGGGAAAGGTCTACCCTGTGACCTGCTTTCCACACATTCCTGCTAAACTTTGGTGCCTTGTGTTTTAAGCTGTAAGTGCCAAGGTATTTGTCAGAGCAGCGCAGGTGAACTGCAGTCTCCATGCCCCAGCAATTCAGGGCATGGCCAACTGTTTGAATTTTATTTTATAACCCAATTCTCATTTCAATTTTCTGCCCAAGACGCAAAAAAGGTAGAAAATATATGAAGATAATGTATAAATGTTTCTTTGACTCTTTATAACCCCTTTTTTTTTTGTCTAAAACACCACAATGCTATTAATTACAAAGAATTCCTACCTGAGTGATTAAATCAGTCATATTGCTGTTTTATTTCTTCAAAAAGAGTCAGTATCCGTGAAAAATAGGCATTTTTAGCTAAAAAAAAAGGACTCTCTGTGTCCTTTTGGTTGGAAAACTTTTGGTATAGTGAGATACTCCTCTTTTTATCTTAGAAAATCATACAAATATTATTTTTTTCCTGAAACACGGGAAAATGCTAGAAATTATATTTTCTTTCATTGCAGACACAAAATGCTTTCAAGGAGACATTTGGTGCAGAAAGGTGCTGGAAACGTGTTTCCAACACTCGATCAGTTTGCTTTTCTGTTTGCATCCCTTCTTTGTCCCTCTCTCTAGTCTGTCCTTGACATATACAGAGGGGAGAAGGTAAGGTGAAGGCTCTCCATCCAGAGCCGTGTTGTTATTTTTCCTAAGCAGCAGCATTTGCTCAAGGTTTAGGAAGAGCACTGCTGGTTCTGAGTTAGCTGGTGCTGCGGGGGCTGTTGACACAAACATTTCTTGTGCTTAGCCCTCATGGAAGGCAGCTATTGCACACACACTTCAGTTGTGTTTAACCCACTCCAGACAATGGCATTTGTTTTACCTGCACCAGTGTTTGGCAAATCGCAGTCTGTATGAAGCTGTGTGTTAACCACTTAATAACCTAACGGTTACGTGGCCATGGGTAGACACCAGTTCCCAGCAGAAGACTGATGAACCCCACGTGAAATACTAAAAGTGTATTTCCCCTTAGATGATGAAAGGCATCTCATAATTGCTTTTAGTCCAGTTGTTGCCCAGTTGCTCATGCTTATTCTTCTATTTCATGGTGGGGTAATGTTGTCTATCTGTCAATATACAGACCCCACCTTTATAAGGCTGTTTTTGCAGCGATGAGGCTGCGTGAGAGCTATCCAATACCATACATGTATTTTTGTTGTAAATACAATGCCCAGGTATATAGAATCATAGAATCATAGAATTGTAGGGGTTGGAAGGGACCTCGAGAGATCATCGGGTCCAACCCCCCTGCCAAAGCAGCTCCCCAGCTCATATCACTCAGATAGGCGTCCAGACGGGTCTTGAATATCTCCAGAGATGGAGACTCCACCACCTCCCTGGGCAGCCTGTCCCAGGGCTCTGCCACCCTCCCTGTGAAAAAGTTCTTCTGCATGTTGGTGCGGAACTTCCTGTGTTCCAACTTGCAGCCATTGCCCCTTGTCCTGTCCCCACAGACCACTGAAAAGGGGCTGGCTGATTCCCCCTGCATCCCCTGCTTCAGATAATTATAAACTTTAGTTAGGTCCCCCCTTAGTCTTCTCAAGGCTGAACAGTCCCAACTTATTCAGCCTTTCCTCATAGGGGAGATGCTCCAGGCCCTTAATCATCTTTGTAGCCTTTCTTTGGACTCTCTCAAGGAGATCCCTGTCCTTTTTAACCCAGGGAGCCCAGAACTGGACACAATACTCCAGGTGGGGCCTGACCAGTGCAGAGTAGAGGGGGAGGATCACCTCCTTTGACCTGCTGGCTACACTCCTCCGGATGCCAAATGACTTGACATACTTTAATTCTCTTCCCTGCCCCATCTCCGGAAACTAACTAAATAAATATATTTTTGTATTAAAGAATGTAAAATACATAACTCTTTACATAAGTTATACAATCATCCTGCAGAGTCTACAAATTACCATTGCTAAGGCAATGGGCTGTTGGTCAAAAGGGCAGTTATTCCTTGGAAAAATCGTCAGTCACTGCGGGCATTCAGTAGGTAGAGCGATCTTTTCTCATGTGACCTCTTCACTTCTGCAATGAAGTCTGCTTGTAGAGCTGTTTCCTCTGTCAAGAAGCTCACAGAAGCTGGAGCTAAAAGTTTCCTAGTTGTGTTTTAATTTTACAGGCTATATTGGAGTTGTTCAGCAGTGTCCACTGCAGTCAGAGGTGGAATACCTTTGTTCCTTACACAATGCATTGGCGACTTCTCCGGCCAACCTATTGTCCTTTGACATTTGGCTTGTCTGTGTCAGAAAACTTATATCTGCCTCACTAGTGCAAAATCCTGGTTCAGTCTTAAGCAACAGAAGAAGTACTTACTCCCTTTTGTCCAGTATCGCTGTCTGATGCCATGGGGTGTAATACTGGTGCATGTCTGACAGTCTAGAGGCAGAAAATGCCTCTTGAGTTTGTTGACTTGACAACATTTCTGGGCCCCCTTAACCAGAGGATAATACCTCTTTTATTTTATGGGGGGGGAATCTCCACCCTCAGTTCAGCAATTGGTCTGGGGAACAGCATTAAAGAATGTGAAGTCTCTCTATAATCTCTCCAGGTAAGTTTGAAATGGGTACTGGATTGTCTGCAAAAACTTTAAAACTACTTTTGTGGCTGACTGTGCTAAAGGATCACTTCTTCTGAGTGAATGTCAAATGCCCAAGGTATTTCTCCTCAGGCTCTGGAATGGTAACCGAGCGTATAATTTACTTACAGAGGTTTGGGGTTCCTCTGTTTTGGTTTTCTGTTTCTTTGGGTTTTGGGGTTGGGTTTTTTTTTTTATTATTCTTATTATTAGTAAATTACTGTTGTTTAATTTCTGTATGGATGTATTCTTTTTTTTTTTTTCCCCCTGCAGATTTCATTTCTGGCCTCTGCTTACATGAGCCAACATCTCTCTGAGGAAAGCTGCTCTGCCCTTGCGTCTGTGACCCATTACCTTTACCTCTGCCAGTTCAGCTGGATGCTTATCCAGGTTGGTCTCTCAGTGTTTTTCCAACCCTTCCCTAAAACCTCTGGAAAAATAACGATACTTAGGCTGTGTTTCTGTTATATCTTAGTATAGGTATCTCTGCAGTTCAGTGCTACTAGAGGCACTACATTAGGCATCCTTTATTAAACCTAGAGTGCCACCCCTGCAAGGGTAACTATTTGAACACTGTAGAGACTTTTTCCACTAACATCCATCACAACTCTGTAAGAATTCCCACATCTGACTTCATCCTGAAGAAGTTACGTCTCAAAACGCTGCAGAACTATTTTCATTTGAGCTAATAGCTTTTCTGTGTATTTCTTACTTACCCTTTTGAAGCTGTCTCTGAAAGGTGAAATACGAGTGCGAACTGCATTGTCGCTTTTGGAGCTGGCAGCATTTTAGTCATCAGGCTTGAATAATACAACAAAGGCATCTTCAAAAATAAGGAGCATAGATATTCATAAATATTACCAGGACTTTGACACCTTACAGAACAGTAAATGATGTAAAAAAAAAATGATTTTAAAAAATTTGAACTGATGTGGGAGACCATGAACAATCAAATCTTTCATGGAAAAAGTATCAGTTGTAAATTAGGGAAAAGAACAAGCCGTGAGGTTATGTAGAAAACACAGCACATTGCTCTTGTCCAGGGATGTATATTTAGCACTAATGTGTCAATTACAACATGTATTTGTCTGCTATTTTAATAGGATTTGTCCATAGCACAGTGTTACAGCATACATCTTTGTATATATATATATATATATGCAGCTCCATACATTACTATACAAATCCTCCAAGATGCAGGTTGTCATACAAACCCAAGAATTGCAAATTAGGCCCTATGTAAATACAACTTTCTCTCCCGGTGACATTCACGTGGTATCTGGCATTTTCCTGGGATTATGTCAGGCTCCTGGAGCTTGAGAACCCTTGCAGCCTCCCCAAGCAGCTCCGCTGCGCTCGCTGTTCTTAGTAAGCTGCAAGTAGATGGTCTGTCATGTACTCTGCTGCTGCAACTGCTCATAAAAATGGAGCACAGAGATCAAAACTGGTCTGTCTGTAGTGACATTAATACCCTTTTATTCTTGTTTTTCCCAAATTCTTGCAGTTAGCAGGATTAAATATTATCTCCTGTCCGTGGATGCTATGCTACTTTCTACTCTCTCAGTGTAGACATTTTTCTGCTGTACCTCTCATTCACCTAGCTTGGCTTACATCTTTCTTTTAGGTAATTAACCTAAATTACTTTGTCACCTGTGAATTTTACTCTTCCTCACTTCTAAGTCACTTCAGATCTCTTGAACGGTTACTGATTTGGACAAATTAATGCTTTTAAATTGCTGCTTTACTTGGGATATCTTGTTTTTGATGGCTTGGTGTTTGATAGTTTTCATCTTCCCACTCTGTCAGTGTTACCTTACGTTAAGTAGCAAGAGGATTTCCTGCTTGCTCTTCCAAGGATTAATCACAGTGACAAAAGAAAAAATAATCATAGGACTGTTAATTATAGAATCATAGAATCATAGAATGGTCTGGGTTGGAAGGGACCCCAAGGATAATAGAGCTCCAACCCCCCTGCCACAGGCAGGGACACCAACCTCCAGGCCTGGAGCTACACAAGGCTGCCCAGGGCCCCATCCAACCTGGCCTTGAACACCCCCAGGGATGGGGCATCCACCCCCTCTCTGGGCAGCCTGTTCCAGCCCCTCACCACTCTTTCTGTAAAAAACTTCCCCCTAATATCTAATCTAAACCTTCCCTCCTTTAGCTTTAGTCCATAGAATCATAGAATGAATGACTCATAGAATCATAGAATCATAGAATGTGTGGTCATTTCCATGTCTGCAGCTGAAATCCATTGTTATTTTTATTGGAGTAGACTTTGACCAGGTCCTAAGAAATTGCATGTGCCATTGCATTTAGTGGCTTGGTTGTGAAGACTCTTCATGTAAATCCAAGGGGACAAAGAGGCTTAAGAGGGAATCCTTTATAGCCTGCTGAGTGATGAGCTGGCAAGAGCTGCCAGGACTAACACTCACTGTGAAGGGGTTGCTTCTTTTTGTAGGTGTGGGTCTGCAGTTGTGAATAATCCTAAGATTGGAAAGAAGCCACCTGAAACGGAGCACTGCAGGAGTCCTGGGGGCATCTCTGTGCTTGAATCTGTCCCTGTAATAATATTAGCAAAGTTTGTGAATCTAAGAGAAAAAAACCCAAACCAACATGGGTTTGGGTTTTTTCCCATGACATGGGAAGTCTGGGTGCTACTTTCTGTCTAAATGGCAGATGTAAAAGCCCTGGAAATAGTCTTATGTCTCAGCATGGTATACTTAATATGCATGCCTTGATATGGAAGACAGGGTTGCACTTAAATCAGACTTAAATACTGGTCTGGAAAACAGCAGAAATAGGCAGATAGATTCTGTATTACTCCTGCATCCACTCTGCCCTCTGTGAGGATGTACAGCATAGAGCTTTTGCTGGATCATTCTGATCTGCTAGGGTTGGTCTTGACCCCTGTGTACAGACATGGGTGAAGGTGAGAAGTACAAGCAGACTGCAGATACCTGCAGATACGTGGGATCTCAACATCCAGCATGTCCAACTCTAAGTGACCAAATGATTGTGTGCAATGTTTCCAGGCAATACAAATACACAGAAAAACAAATTCAGTAGTGCAGTTGGAACCTTACAGGCTCAATTCCATAGTCCAGATCAAAGATCTTCACTTTCTAAACTTCCTTTCATCTCTGTCCTAATCTTTCCATCTTCAGCATATTGCTAGTACAGTAATTTTACTTAGAGTTGTATCATATTTTAATAGTAGTTACAGCAACAAAATCTATAGCTTCATGTTCTAATTCTTTTTCCAAAATGCTCTAGGCCCTTAATCATCTTTGTAGACAGATCCCATCTTGGTCACTGAGGCAAAAATAAAAAAATGTGTATTTTTCAATCTCCAATCCTGCCAGAGACTAAGACTGTGGGGAAAGGTGGAGTCTGTACTGTTTTGAGCCATTGCTACAGTGGAGTAAATCAACAGCCAAAGTGACAGTTCAGTATGCAAACCAGAGTGAATGCTGTGAGTCTGTGGACACCCATACCTGTATCCTCCTCCTTTGTGGAGCTAGTGTATCTTCAAGTTTTCTATCAATTTATTGCTGAATTGTAAGAAAAGCAGTTACCTTGCACTAGGTTTAGGAATTACTTTTAAGAATGACTTTTGGGCATCCCAGCAGCTTTGAAAAAGGAGTTATATGAAAGCACACAACCATTCTAGAAATGAAAGCCGTGGCCATTCCTAAAATGAAGGAAGAAGGGAAATAGAAGTTTTGCCCCTCAGCTGGGAAGGATTTTGTTTGAAGTGTTTTGCAGCTCATATTTACTGGATACCCACTGATTATCATGGAAGATAAATGAATGAATAAATAAAGAAATAAACAAAAGCACCCCGGTTTTGTGAAGGTAATTTCAATTAATTGCCTCATTCTAAGAGGAAAAAAAAAAAACCTTCACTGCAGTTTGCATTGTCTCAGTAGAGTGTTAGCTGAATTCGTAATTGTTTTGCATTCTGCATCAGAACAATCACAACTTGTGCATTTGTTCCTCCACCTGAGCAGCTGGAAAAACGGACTGTACATTTCATTCTTCTGTGGTACTGGGTATTGCCACGGCACAGCAACCGAGAAGAATTTGCTAAAATTAACCTCCTATTTGCATTTCATTGATTAAATTGTAGAACATCAGAAGGGGTTGAAGAGAAGGGCTTAGCCAGGTAGAAACACTCACTGTGCTGGAAATGGTGAGCTACCCAGAGCCCCTTACATCTTTGCGGCAGCGCTGGTGTTAAAGTGTTCTTGTGTGATAAATGAGGTGAGATAGGTAAATATGGTTAAGCAAAGGACATGAGGTACAACTTCTTTGAAAGCAGCCTCAGTTGGATGACTGAGAACAATGTTCCCTGGCTTGTCAGAATTAGTAGAACCAACAGTCCCCGAGCACGATGGCATAAATCAGTTCGAGGATTTCGCTGCCTGGAAATGCTCGCAGGGAAGCACAGACTAGTCAGGACTACAAGGGCGTGTGATGTGAAAGTGTTTATTTGGGTGAGGTGACAAACAGAATCTTGACTGGATTCTCAATCCCCTGCAAAAGTTGAGAGAGAAAAGGACAAGCAGTAACTAGGGAAAATAATTTCACAAACTGTGGATTTGTTTTCCAAATACCATTTTCATCTGTTTAATGTTTTCTTCCTGTGAATGTCCAACAATGGAATTAATAGTTTTTCTGTGTTCTTTCAAGCTACACAGGACAGCTACAATTATATGGTAGGGTTTCCCTGTGTTCTTTTAAGGAAAACAATCTTTGCCTTTGTTCACACAGAACCAATCACCAAATTAAAACAATAAATGCCATAATAATTACTATATAATTATTATAATTACACACACTGGACATATTTATAAAATGTCATTCTCTGGGGGAGCATTTAAAGTGCTTACTAAAATAATATTTAATTTTTTTTAAACAAGTTGCTGGCATATGCAACATCCTTTATGATTCATGATACCAAATATTGTATATTCACACCATATAAATCACAGAGGGGGAAAAAAAAAAAAAAGAGATAATTAACTGATGAGACTTACATAAGGAATCCACAAACCACTAATTACGTACTTGATTGTGCAAATTCAGCCCGGCTGAACAAACTGGTAGGCAAACCCTTGGCTGCAAAATTTCACAAACACAGATGATCACTTTGCAATTGTCTTGCCACAGTATATGGGTTTTGGCCATACTAACAACAGACATCTCTGAATTTAGCTTATAGATTGTCATTTTTGTATGCAATCTATGAGGATAGGCTGAAAGAACTGGGGCTGTTCAGCCTTGAGAAAAAGAAGGCTAAGAGGGGATCTTACTAAGGTTTATAAATATCTCAAGTGTGGGACGCAGGGGGACATGGGCAGCCTCTTCTCAGTGGGATGTGGGGACAGGACAAGGGGCGATGGGCTCAAGTTGGAGCACAGGGAGTTCCACACTAATCTGGGGAAGAACTGCTTCCTGGTGAGGGAGCCCTGGGACAGGCTGCCCAGGGGGGTGTGGAGTCTCCTTCTCTGGAGAGATTGCAGATCCATCTGGACGCCGACCTGTGTGACCTGTCCTAGGGACCCTGCTTTGGCAGGAGAGGTTGGACCTGATGATCTCTGGAGGTCCCTTCCAACCCCTACGATCCTGTGATTCTGTGAAATCTCTGTATAGACAGTGCAAAGAGATGAGTATGATTGGATAAGGATCAATCAGTGCCTGAAGACGTCTGTCACTGATGACTGTCAAGAGGGACCAGCTTGAATTAGATGCCTTCTAGACAGAGAAAGACAAAGTTAATCTTTCATTCACTCCATCTTAAAAGGCCAAAATTAGTCATATGACATACAGAGCTATAGCTGGTATAATACATCTGAAGGAGAGGAAGTGAAGAAATATTTAGTAAAATGTATTATGTACAGTTTAGGTATAAGAATTAGTAGGGTGTATAGATGTGTGTAACAAAATATTTAGCATACTGGAAAGCATTTCTAATATTGCTTTTTCAAAGAAAATGCAAAGATCCAAGCAAAAAACTCAGTAATTTGTTTTACTTGAAGGGTTTCCTTACTGACAGTACCAGTTTTTTAAAGAGCTTGCAGTGAAACTGATGAAGGGTCTGGGGCACAAGTGTGTTGGGGAGTGGCTGAGGGACCTGAGGCTGTTCAGCCTGGAGGAGGCTGAGGGGAGACTTGATGGCTCTCTACAGTTCCCTGCAAGGAGGCTGTGGCCAGATGGGCCTCTTCTGCTGAGTAACAAGTTATAGAAAAGAGCAAACATCATCAAGTTGTGCCTGAGGACATTTAGTTGGATAGTAAGAAAAATCTCTTCCCCAAAAAGGCTGTGAAGCACTGGAACCATCAGCCCAGGGCAGTGGCAGAGTCACTGTACCTGGAGGGGTTTAGAGGCCATATAGATGTGGTGCACAGGGATATGGGGTAGTGGTGGGCTTGGCAGTGCTGGGATAACAGTTGGACTTGATGATCTTAAAAGTTTTTTTCAACCTAAATGATTCTGTGATTAATTTCAAACATGTTGTTAAGTTCTTAGTTACTCTATTTCATGATGAGTTGACCATAAGAAGACACAGATTGTTGTAGAGATGCATGTGAATTTACATTCACTTATGTGTGTTCTTGTCTCAAAGCCATTTGCAAATATTACACAGAGTCACAAAACCATTGAAGTTGCAGGGGCATCTTGAGACTATCCAGTCCAACAGCCTGACTCAAGCAGGGTCAGCTGGGGCATGTTTCCCAGGACCAGGTTCAGTTAGGTTTTGATGGAGATTCCACAACCTCTCTCAAGAATTTGGCCCATCAGTAAAAAAAGCTTTTTGGTGTGTGTTCATATGGAATGTCTTCTGTATTAATTTCTGCCCACAGCCTCTTGTCCTGCCATTGGGCACCACTGATGGCAGTCTGGCTTCCTTCTCATTGCTCCCTCCTCATCGCTCCCTCCCATCAAGTACTTATACACATGGATAAGATCCCCTGAACCTCTTCTTCTCCAGGCTGAACAGTGCTAGCTCTCAGCTTCTCCTTATAGGAGAGATGCTCCAGTCTATTAATCATCTTTGTGGTCCTCTGCTGGACTCACTCCATATCTTTGTTGTATTGGTGAGCTCAGAACTAGATCACAGAGAGACCATTTGAAGTAGTTTAGTGCATTTCCTACAAGAAGAGACACAGAGCTGAACAATCATAAAAAGATTCAATACTGATGAGATTTAGCAATGTTGTATGTCTGTCTTTTCTGTGAAGGTATGGAAATATAAGAGGAAAGTTATTTTTTGCACCAGAAAGCTATTTTTGCACTGCAGAAAAATTGCTTTCTACTAAAGAGGGTGTCCCTTTCTCTCTGATACACTTAATTCCAAGCCTAACAGTTATATAAATAAGCATATTTATTTTATAATCAGTTCCTTTTGATTACTGAAGAGAAGAAAATGAGAACAAAATACTTATGTTGAAAAATGTTCATATATATACATGTGCTGGGACAGAGCTGGGGTATGACTTCCAGAGTGGTTTGTTTCTTTGGGACAGCTGATCGTCCACCAAGTCTACCCATTAATGATCTGCATTGTTCTTCAGGCTGTTAATTTCTGGTACGTCCTGGTGATGAATGATGAGCACACAGAGCGGCGCTATCTGCTTTACTTCCTTTTGAGTTGGGGGCTCCCAGCTTTCGTGGTGATCCTGCTTCTAATTATCCTGAGAGGAATCTACCACCACAGCACAGCGCAGATTTATGGCCTTGTCTACAACGATCTGTAAGTTCTCCTTTAAAAAAAGCCACATGAGCTAGCTATTGTACTCTCCCCATTGTTTCATATTTAGTCTGCTTGCACGTAGAGAAGGGGGTTGCAACAAGGAGTGGGGGGGGGATTCCTTGCACAGTGGAGACGAAGCAAGTGTGTCACCCACATGCCAGGCGGCTCTTCCCATGCGGTTGGGCTTTGCCTCAGTTTCCCCACAGTTCCATCCCGGGCTGAGCGCTGGCAGAGCCAGCTCAGGTGTGTCTGCTTTGTGGGTAAATCCTTTATTCTTCTCTGAGACTCAGTATGGGATAGCAATGGCTACTGCTGCCAAAGGCAGCCAAAGAGCATGCCCTGCTTCCATGTCCTTTCTGTGTCTAAAAGAGAAAAGGTAATGACCAAAGCAAACAGCAGCCCCTTATCTCTTAGGTCATTAAATGTGTTCTCTGCTAAACGACATTAATAAATCAACATGCCAGATATATTTTGTGAATTGTTTCTCTTGGACTGTTGAGTATCTTGCATCCCAAACTGTTCCTAGTTTGAGTGTTGCTGTAGTGCCAGCAATTAACACAGTCCTCTCAAAGCTATGTATAACCTCAGAAGACTGCCCTAGTTGGAACAATAATGTCTTCATAGAACTTGATACTTTTAAGTGGAAAGATGCAAAGATAAATATTTTTGTTCTCCTTCCCTTCCTCTTTTAATCTGGCCCCGTTTCTGGCAAAGATAATCTGTGAAAACAGCTATTCTGGGATGCAAGACTATTATGCCAGCTCACTTTGTGTCATAATTACACGCTTCATGCACAGGAAAGAGTAAATGCACGTTTTAAAATACTGTAGAGAACGTACGAATTCTTTATAAGAAAACTTCTGATGGTGCTTGCAATGTAGACCTTAGCCAGGAAAATATCTGTCTGTCTTCAATGGAACAAAATGCAGGTAGATTTTTTTTACTTGGTGATAACAAAGGGAATAACTATGAGAACTGGATATAGGAATTCACTCTGTGTTTGAGTATATGCACATGAATATTTATGTGCAGTTATAAATATTACTTATGTGTGTATATATACATATATGTACACAATGAGTGATAAGCAGGGATACCTGCTTATCAGTGAGCTACATCACGTCCTAAAGCTGTCTAGCCACGTTAGCCAAGGTCCAGTCTGCCAATACAGGTCAGAGCTGTATCTCAGGTCTGCAATCACAGAGCATTCCTGGAGCCCATGCCACATCAGGGAGTGCTGTGCAGCTCTGCACCACGCCATGCACAGAGATGGTTCTTGACAGATTATGCTGAACAAGGGCATCACGTTTTTCTTCACAGTAAAATGCTTCTCTGTGTGTAGTAAGTGCAAGAAATGTATGCAGCATAATCAAGCCTTCTGATTGCAATCAGACCGGGACGATGGTATCAGTGCTCAGTGAACCACAGTCTCACAGTCATTTTCTTTTGCTGTCCGTGTCATCCTTTCAAAAACAAGGAAGAATCCCAAAGTTCTGATAAAATTATTAAGTAGAGGAAAATTACATGGCCCAACCCATTTGCCCAAATCAAGTATAAAACCTTCCCGGCATCTCATTAACGTGGGCCAGTGCCAGAAACTATCCCAGGTTTTGTGGGTGTGTGGCTTATTCCAGCTCATTCCATACGTGTGCTGTAAAGAGATACCTGCAAAAATTCTCATGAACAGTGTTGAAGCTAATTCCTAATTTGAAGATCACTTTAAAAGAATTTCACTTAATTACACAGAGAGGATTTTCAAAGGCAGAATGCAGGACAGAAGACAGGCTGAACTACATCACTCGGTTTGTTGTCTCCAAACCAAGATGTAGTAGTGGAAAAAGTAACAAAAGAGGCTTCCAAAGTGGAGGTTGTTACACACTGCCTTCAGCATCAGCCTCGGAAACAGTTTGAGAACAATGGTGTGCTGCTTAAGGAGCTCATTTCATCTGGGAGCTGGAAGACTGGTCAAAGGAGTAAAAGCAGTGAAGCCTGTTATCTCAGCTCCCTCCTAGGCGATCGCTCCTTCGGGCAAGTAATTTTTACATTGCTGTGGTACCCGACCCACTGTTTTGTTCCGAATCACAGTGCCATGGGCTCTGGGATGGGTTTGCTGAAAGGGCTTCATTTCATCCTCGTCCTGAACAACAGCAAAAAAAAAAAAAAAAGTGATGATACTTGAGCCGTGCTGGGTTTTGTGCTTCAAAAGAAGTGTCGTGGCAGGGTCTTCCTTCAGACGTGACGGATCCTACACAGCAAGCACGTGCCTTTCGTACAGGATCTCCCATAACAAGTCACAGCATGAAACTTAACAGGTTGCTGTGGTGATAACAGTGCTATACATATTGATAATTATTTTCATAATTAGCGGGGTTTATGCATGGTGTGAACACTGCACTCTGGCATTGTGTGAATCATTTTTTTAATGATACTGGGAAATTTGTCTGTATCAATGCCATCGAGTTGCAATTTTTAAAACTTTTTTTTAATTTTCTTTCAGATTGTAGCTTAATGAGGTGTGAAAGAGCTAACTGCCAAGAAAGGGGTTTCTTTTGCTCCTCCTTTTGCTAATTTTCCAGTTGCTCAGCTGAAGAGGTGAAAGGCTGTTTGAATAGGACTGGGAAAGCTGGCAATGAAAGGAATGTCAGCATCACGCTGGTGAAAGAAGTAGTGAGATGGGTATTTGCCTGGGATGAGTTTGAGCCGGGGAAGAGCAGTCCCTCTGGATATCTGTAAAGAAAATTGTGGAGTTTCTATGAGTATCTGATACAATACCTTTCCTAAGGAAAGTTACAAGGATAGACGCCCTCTTAAAAATACTCATTGGTTCTCATGTCTTCTTTTGCAAAGGAATAACAAGTTATTTCAGACTCAGGCGTCTATAACTGCCCTTAATTCCACTTGATTTCCTTGTGTAATAACCATTGTCTAAATCATGTTATGAGACTTCACAGTGGGGGCATTCTCTGGGTGCAGCTGACTTGGGGCTTGGATAGACATTTGCCATCTACCCAGTTTTTTTGGTTTTTGTGCTGCAGTAAAACTCTTACATAAGGGTTTGTGAATGAAATCTTCAATGCATCTCTAAATTTCAAGCATATTGTCTGCCCTGGCCTCTAGAATCCATGCTCTAAAATATATATCCTTGCTTAAGAATTGCTGTGAAGGCTAAGGCATTAGTGGCTTCTAGTGACGAGGCAGGTGCCAGCTCCTTTTGACTGGCTAAGTATGAATTAAGCTCTGAACTAGGTGGTTTAAAATCACTCTAAAAAGAGTAATGTTACACTACTTTATTTCCGAGGTTTTCATGTCATGCAGTCAATTTTCAAAACCCTGTTTGAATTTGCTGCAATCTTTGTCTAAGATATCTTCTAAGGAGATAAATTCTACCATTTTAGTAGAAAAAAAAAGTACTCTTCAATTTGTCATTTCTTATCGCATTGAATGTCACCACGACTTTGTGTTGTGGCATAAGTGGAGACCTCAGGATAGCTTTTTTCTTCCCTTTGCTTTCTTTTTTTCTTTTTTTTCCCCCATTTGATTGTCACCCTCCAGGCTTATAAGCAAACCCATAATCTGTGTTTCTTGACAAGAATTGTTCACGCCCTTGCACATTTTAATGCCCTCCTCCTCCTTTTGAGAATGTATTTTTCCTGTTGAAGAAGACAAACTTATGAATGGATGAGCTCACAGCAAGACAGGAGTTCAGATTGAAATCAAATTCCAAAGCGCACTGTGGTTCCAAATCTTCAGGCAGTTCAGATTTGCTGTTGTCCTGGGATGTGTTGCTAGCCAGTCATGGCCTTGTTTCTAAAAAGCTCTTAGATAAGTTTTGCAAAATCACTTGGATTTTAGCTACATGTTTTGACTGAGTAGTGTATTTTGAATAGTCACAAAGACACACAGTTCACCTGCTCTGGTAGGAAACACTTGGAGGCAAATTGAAGCTGTAGGTGTCAGCAAAGAGATGTAAAGTGCAATTGAGGGGTGAAGAGAGGAATATTGCATAAAAATCCAACTCCTGGCAGTTTTAAGCCAGTCTTATCAGTGGTTACTTGGAAGAAAAAAAAAATCAGACATATATATGCCTCACACATTTCTTTAGAGGTGTTTCACACAGGGGATTTACAGACCACAGGCAGTTCTGGAAGCCAATTCAGGTATAGATATGAAACTTCAGACTGGTGAAGGACTTGGGAATAGCCACCATTTGGTAGTCTTTTATGGATGAAGTTTGGCTTGGGTTCATGACAACTTAAAACACTCTTACACTCACAAAGCAAAGAAGCATGGAAAAGAAATAAAATGGGAATCCTTGTTAGTAAAGTAGCTCCCAAATTTCTCATAGAACCCTGAAAATGTAATTGTCCTTACTTGCCTACAAGAAAAAAATTCAGTGCCCTTTGAAGTCAGTGGAACCAGACCAATTTGCAGGGTTTTTGCCTTATCAGTTGCTGAGATCAGAGGCCAGAATTATGTAATTACTAGTATCAGTTTTTGTTCACAAACACGAGTTTAAAGTTTAATTATGCTACATTCACTGGACTTGTACCCCAAGAGATTGTCTAGAGCTGTAATAGATGCCACAAAAAAGTATGTACTGCTCTAAAATTGGCCAGGATCACGGCTCAGAGGAGCGTGAACTTCTAACTCACATGGGTGGTTAGAAAGCTCTTACCTATAATAGCATCAAAGTACATTTTTTATGAACTTGAGAAGTACTCATTACAGCCTTAAGCTTTGAGTCTGACTGGACCTTCTTCTTGAAACTGAATCAGAGAAGCATAGAACCATAGAATGTGTAAGGTTGGCAGGGACCTTTAAGAGGTCATCTAGTCCTACCCCCTGCAGTGAGCAGGGACATCTCCCTTCGATCAGGTTGCTCAGAGCCACATCAAGCCTGACCTTGAATATCTCCAGGGATGGTGCCTCCATCAGCTCTCTGGGCAAGCTGTGCCAGTGATCTACCACCAGTGATCTCATATTGAAGATTTGTTTGCTAATATGCAACCTAAATCTCCCCTTTTATAGTTTAAAACCATCACCTCTCACCCTATCGCTCCAGGCTGTCATGATCAGTTCTTCCCCAGCTTTCTTACAGGCACCTTTCAGGGACTGGGAGGCTGCCCCAAAGACTTCTCTTCTCCAGGCTGAGCAAGCCCAAGTCTCTCAGCCTGTCTTCAGAGAAGTGCTCCAGACCTTGGATCATTTTTGTGTCCTCCTCTGGACATGCTCCAGCACATTCTTGTGCTGAGGGCTCCAAAGCTGGACACAGCACTCCAGGTGAGGTCCACCCAGTGCAGAGCAGAGAAGCAGAATCCCCTGTCGTGATCTGCTGAACACACTTCTTGTGATGCAGCCCAGGATGAGATTGGCCTTCTGGGCTGCAGATGCACATTGGTGGCTCATGTCCAACTTCTCATCCACGAGTGCCCCCAAGTCATTTTCCTCAGGGCTGTTTTCCAGCAGATCATCTCCTGACCTGTATGGATAATGGGGGTTGTCCTGACCCAGCTGCAGGACCCTGCGCTTGGCTTTGTTGAACCTCATGAGTTTCAGCTGGTCCCACTCCTCCAGCCTGTCCAGGTCCCTCTGGATGGCATCCTGTCCCTCTGACACATTAACCTCACCACTCAGTCCTGTAACTGAAGTCCCATAAGAAAGCCAAAGGACTTTTTGTCAAACTGAAACAAGATCTCCTCTCTGAGGAGGTTCCAACTGGTTCACTTCCCTTTAAAGTCCCCTGTGGTAAATGAACTGAGCATGTCAGAACCTCACTGCAATATTTCAAAACCACTGAAGTATCCTTGTGTTTGGTTTCAGTCATAGTGATAGCATCTCACAGGAGAAAAATGCTAACCTAAATGTTCTCACAAATCTTCTGTGCATCATATCCAGTGGCGTGGTGATACCTATGAGGAATAATGAAAAAAGATTCTCCAGAAAAATTCCTGTCTAGAAAAACCCCAACATCTCTCTCCCCTCCAAAGTCTTGCCCAAGCAGAGGTTTTTCCAGCAAAGTCACTGGATCTGTGACTGTGCAGCCACATCCAGGGAATGAGAGAACACCAGGCTACTGAAAGCTGGAAAGGATGAACGTTCTTCTGTGACTGGGAGTTACGGCTCTTCCTGTTACTCATCTTGCAGTCTCTCTGATGCGAGCTTTTAAACATGGGCATGGTACAGGCCAGGCAGATTGATGTCTAGGAGTCATGGCCAACAGTACTTGGAAAAGAACCCTCACAAAAAAGGTGTCCCGGGACCACGTGGGTCAGGGACACTTGGTGTGCTCTTATACTGGAGGGAGTTTCAGACAAAAAAAGGGGTGCAGTTGCTGCCTGAACTGCACTCACATAAAGCAGCACAATCCTGCTCCTCCTTTCATCCTGATCAGGACTGAAATGAACAAGTGAAAATCATAGAATCGAAAGTGAAAATCATAGAATCAAACGCTTGGTTTCATTGAGCTTGTCATGCCCTGCTGGGCTGTACCCCAAACCAGTGATAAAAGAGAAGCATGCAGATAACTCATGCTCTGATACACTTAATTATTGGTTCGTTTAACACCTACATGCTGTAGGATGCCCCAAAATAGAGATACTCTCATGCGGTGAAGCACAACTGCTAGCAGGGTGCACATCGCTTGCGAGTGTAGTGGAGAAGATGAAGGCTTGAAAGAAGCATGAACCTGTCAGTGCTTGGGCCCTGCTTGGGTATTTTGGTGCTACACAGACTGCGTGAAGGTTGCACGGGAGGAGAAGTGTTTAAAGTCTTGGCAGGACTGGAAGTTTCAATGAGTAAGTCCCACCGAAGGTTTCTTAAAACAAAGAAGTTTTAATTTATAGGCAAAGGTGGAAGGATGGGCACAGCCTGGCCTCGAGGCTCAACCCGAAATAGAACACAAGATGCAATAATTCACAGTGTGTTGCCTGAGTACTTCTCCAAGGTCCATTTGTTTCTATGCTAATAAGGATAAAATCTTCCTGAAGCAAATTTCCAGGCTGTACTTTCCGTTAAGTTTTATTTCATCAGCTGCAGCCCCTCAACTTCTTGTTATTTACTGCCTGCATTTACAAGGAGGACCCCATAAACCTTAATTATTTGTTACAGATGGAGTCATGCTTGCTCTCTAACCAAACACCTTCCAGGCTGGTGCGTTGGCAGCTTAATCAGACTGGATGATGCTTTGGTCCTCACTAAGGACTCTTTCACACACTCTGGACATGGGTTCTTGTCTTGCTATCTGTTCCCTAAAATGGAGCCTGGCTTTCTCAAACCCAAGGACTGGTGCCACTACCAGTTGCAGGAATTTTTTAGCTGCACCCAGCTAAGTTCCATCCAAGTGCTTGGATGAAGCCTCATGTCTCCCAGCCCATATTAGCTCAAAAGTGCTGAACTTTATCCTGAGTCCCTGCTTGAAACACCAGACTTTCACAGGCAAGCAAGTAGCTAAGAGCAGCCAGAAAAAGCATTCAGGGATTTTAATTGAACTGTCAGGCGTGCTAAGAGGAAGAGGTTTGTGATGAATAGATGTGGAATTCCCAGCCCCTAATGCTTGAGCCTTGCTTTATATTCTTCCTCAACTTGGACAAGTTGGGATAACAGGAGCACAGGCAGGAGAGGGGACCACATGGGGAGACACTTCCAAGTGTCTCACACTTGGTAGCACCACTCTCTAGCCTGTGCTTCCTGTTATCCCAACTTTTCCTCCTACTTTCCCCTCAGTTTGCCAGCCAATCACCTGGGATTTCAAAGTCTTCTCAAACCACTAATGCTAGGGCTCAGTACAGACTGATGTTTGGACATCTGTCTACAAAACACACCACTGAAGGAATCAGGAGGGAGTGGATGGGGAAAAACTGCATTTTTCACTGACTGATTTCTCACCATTTGCTGTTTTTCCCTTCTTGGCAGGGTAAATTAGAGCATGCTGAGCTCTGTGCTACTGATAAATGTTTCTGCTGAACCAACACTGCTTGGCTTATATCTACATTGCACCACAAGACATTCCAACAGATATATATATATACACACACATATACTGGGGAAATTACCCAACTTCCCTAACAGTTAAGAGAGTACCAGGTCTGGCCTTTTTCTGTTCTCTACTTGTTCTTTATTTTCCCAACTCTTCCATTATTTCCAGTGAAGCTGCCTCATGTGCTACCCACAGCTAAGTATTATTTAAAAATATCTGACTGCTAAATGTGATGGCTTTAATTACCTTTTATTTCTCCCTCATTACCAACATATGTTTTCAGTGGAGGAAAATAGTTGGGGGTGGGGGCAGAGGGTTGAGTGCTTTTTATATCTTGGCAAATATTTACTGTTAATGTTAAGCAAATGTTAGCACATCAGAACCAGCCATAGTCACTGCGCTGCGCTTTTAAAGGGTTGAAATAAAGAAAGGTGGGTTCTGGCTGGTCTGAGTGATGGCATTTTGAAAAGTGAGTAGAGCAAAACAATTGTTATTAAAGTAGAACTCCCAGCCACTGTTAAGGTCAGACAACTCAAGGTAGTCTCAAAGGGCTCCAAGGATGCGCTGTTCTTGGTGAAGGCTGCACCCACACAGGACCTTGGGGCCTGATCCTTCAGACAGGTTCAGATGAGAGGATTTCTGTGCCCTAGCAAAACTCCAGAGACTTCTCTGGAGCCTGCACAGGACTATGGCAAGAGCAGCTGGGACCAGAGGCAGGATGAAGGCTTGCATCCCTGCCACTGATGGCTTCTCAAAGCTTCATATTTCCTTTCAGGCTGTGTAAGAGATTACCACGCTAGATCCTCCCACCTTATGATCTTTAATTAGCAGAATACCGCCTACTGCTGCTAATAAAAGCTCATTCTGGCTTTATCTGTTTCCCAACAGTTTCGAAAAGCTTTCATCTGATACGCTAGAATACAGCAGGAAATGCTAAAATAAGCAAGAGCGAGACCAATACCAGCAGCTGGCTCTGGCTGCTTCATTGACGCTGGCACGCTGTTTGTAAGAAGTACATGTAACCTCCTGCATCTGCTCTTCCTAAAAGGAGCAGAAATTAAACCAGGGTTGCTTTTTAACATTACTACAGCTTTAAAATTTTTTTCCCCTTAACTTCACCTCAGCAGTGTTCTGTGATGGGTAGACCTTGTCTTCACATTTCAGTTGCATGAACCACCGAATCACAGAGTCACAAAGTTGGAAAAGACCTTTGAGGTTATTGAGTCCAACCGTTCCCATCCTGTGCTAAACCATATCCCTAAGTACCTCATCTACCCCTTTTTTTAAACGCATCCCGGGTCAGTGACTCAGCCCCCTCCATGGGCAGCCTGTGCCACATCCTCACAACTCTTTCAGTGAAAAATGTTTTTCCTAACGTCTTAACTGACCCTGCCCTGGGGCAGCTTAAGCCCATTGCCCCTTGTCCCATCTCCTGTCCCCTGGCTGAAGAGACCATCGCCCACCTCTCTGCACCCTCCTGGCAGGTAGTTGTAGGTGGTGATAAGGTCTCCCCTCAGCCTCATCTTCTCCAGGCTGAACACCCCCAGCTCCCTCAGCTGCTCCTCATAGGATTTGCCCTCCAGCCCCTTCCCCAGCCTGGTTGCCCTTCTCTAGACTCGCTCCAGGCCCTCCACGTCCTTCTGGTAGTGAGAGGCCCAGAACTGGACCCAACACTCCAGGTGCGGCCTCACCAATGCCAAGTACAGGGACACAATCCCCTCCCCAGACCTACTGGCCACCCTATTTTTGACTCAAGCCAGGATGCCATTGGCTTTCCTGGCCAATGTGTGTGGATATCAGCTACATGGATGCTGACTATTTCATGCAGTGAGTGGCTCTTCGGGAGGGCAAAACTCTTGCCCACGCTGTGTGACAGCACAGGTAATTAAAAGCGTTACCTCAGCACACTGTGCTAAGGTATGTCTGAGGAAAAAAGGACCTAGATTTATTTGTATTAGCAGTATTAAATTTAACTGTCATTGCAGAAGTGTGCGGGATCGGTACGTCCAGTAAAGAGACTGCAGAAGAAGCAGTTGCACTGCACTTAATCCTGGGCATTTATTATGTTACAACAGAACGTGCAGATCAGAAAGAGCGTACATACTGAACACTGTTTTGAAGCAGGGAAAAAAATATCCACTTTTCTATGACATTTTGTTATTCCTTATGTCAAAGGGAGGGACTGGGAACAGGAGCCTCATTTATGTCTGTTTGCGCATGGAAACATCTCCTTTTTCAGCTCGACCTAATATTAAAATCCTTGGTTTAAAGAGTGGATAGAACAAAAATACTCTGATCAGGAGCCTGCCCTAAAAGCTAGTGCAAGGGAGACATCTTTGTGAATGTGAGAAACTGTAAGAAATATTAAATAGTTATAAACCAGAAAGTAGACATAATAATAGAACATTGTTTCAAAGCCGTTGATAATGAGTTATGCACGTGGGAAAGAAGCCTTAGATGTAAACAAGAGCAAGATAATTCATTGAAATTGGGCACATAATTGCCCGTGCAATTTTAAAATAGCAGTGTTAGCAATAACCCTGCTGTAACAGATTTCAACGAGGTTCCTACCAGCTTGTGTTCCTGGTCAGATGCTTAGAGACTACAAGTCCTCTGGGACTTTTGGGGTGATCTGCCTGGGGACTAGAGCTCCCAGTGCCTCAGAAGCCCAAACAGTATTAACACAATGCTTCTCACTGCTTCTCCCTTGGTAATTGGTGCTGCCTTTGTATTTACTTTCACAGGTGGGGTGTGTGTGGGGGGGGATGGATAAAGGAGATGGGTGTGGGAAAAATGTTATAAAATTGTTCAGAGAATTTTCTGGATGTTGGTGTAATGGGAGCCTGAAACACAGTGGTCCATGTCCTAAATCAAAAGTAGATGAAAGTTTTGGGTTCCCATTACAGAAAAGCATTGCTTAGGCATTTTATTTTTCCCCATTTCCCAACTATTTAGCTCTACAGTAACAGCAGCAGCAGAGAAAAACAAGGAAATTCTGTTGGGTTTGTGTTTTTTTTTTTTCTTTATTATGCAATACATCTGTTTTATTGACAAGGCTGTTTGTTGCTGCACACACTGACTCAAACTGAATCTTCTGAAGATCCTGTTCTTCGCTGTTTCAAAACAGCATCTTGGCACTTCTTCGTTCTTTGTTTGTGCTGACTGGATTTTCCCTGTTTCTATCCTTTCCAGTGTTGTCTGTCCTTGGTAGTTACTCTGTAAGTGCCTCCAATAATGAATATGGTGCTATTCACATGTAATGTTGATGTGTGAGTAACGGTGATAGGGTCATAGAATCATAGAATGGTTTGAGCTGGAAGGGACTTTACAGAGCATCAAGTCCCAACCCCCTGCCATGGGCAGGGACACCTCTCACCAGACCAGGCCACTCAAGGCCTCATCCAACCCAGCCTTGAACACCTCCAGACACCACTTGCCTGGGCACCCTGTGCCAGTGCCTTACCACCCTTGTATTGAAGAATTTCTTCATAATATCCAATCTAAATCTACCCTCTTCCAATTTAAAACCATTCCCCCTTATCCTATCACTCCAGGCCCTTCTAAAAAGTCCCTCCCCAGGTTTCTTGTATCCCCTTCAGGCACTGGAAGGCTGCTATAAGATCACCCCAAGCCTTCTCTTCTCCAGGCTGAACAACCCCAACTCTCTCAGCCTGGCTTCACAGGAGAGATGCTCCATCCCTCCAGTCATCTTTGTGGCTTCTGGACCTGTTCCAACAGTTCCATGTCCTCCATATGTTGGGGACTTCACAGCTGGACACAGAACTCCAGGTTGGGTCTCAGTAGAACAGAGTAGAGGGGCAGAATCCCCTTCCTCAACCTGCTTCCGTACTCCTTTTGATGCAGCCCAGGACACAGTTGGCCTCCTGGGCTGTAGGCACACATTGTTGGCTCATGTCGAGCTTCTCATACACCAGCAGCCCCAAGGCCCTCTCTGCAGATCTGCTCTCTAGCACATCATCTCCCAGCCTGTCAAATCACACTGTTCAGTTTCTATCGGCTGTGCCCACTGATGTAGAGCTGTCTTTCAAAAGAATTGTTGAGACAACCTTTACAAATGTAAAAGTGAATAAGCAAGCACTGGCTTCATTTCTGGAACTTTTAAATTCTGCTGTTTTCTGAGTTTGCAGAATTAAATTAACCAAAGTAACCTCTGGTTTTGTTACCTTCTTCACCTCCTTCTTCTCCTTTCCCCCTCACTCTCCTTTGCCTTTGTTTTGCTGCACAGAGGAAGGAAACTGAATAAAGCCGAAGGGTGAACTGCCACATTTTCACTCCACAAAATCTGGAAAAAAACAGCTCCTAAACACTTTGCATTTCACTGGAAACTTAATTACAGTGGAAGAATTCATTTCCCCACTTTGAAATATATATGGAATCAAAGTCATGGGCCCGTCTCTGGGCTAACGTGCACGAGATATAAACTGATTTAAGCTCATTAAACACAAACATGGCTTTCATTTCAGTTCCTACAAAACAATGTCCACAGCAGCAGTATGGCCAGCGAGAGGTTTGTCAGGTTGTTCGTTTTCCCATCGTCCCGATGAGGTGATGGTAGCAGAGGCCAAGTACATCACTGGATCAGAGAGGGTCAGTCTGTCTGTGCTATGTTTTGGGCAGCACTGTTTGATTACAGAAGTCTCAAAATGTACTTGTGCGCGTGGGTGACGTGTTTCACAGCTGCACTGGGCTCTTTGAGGCAGCTTTTATGGTTCATCTGGGATTTGCTTGCTTTGACCCGTAAGCAGATGACATTTGGTGTTCCAGAGAAAATCCTCTATTTCCTTTTCAGAAAAAGTGATTAAACAAAAGCAATGTCACGGTGGAGTCTTTCAGCTGCAGCTCTAAGCAAAGCACTCGCCTTTTAATTTATTTTTTTTCCTAAAATAAGGTCTCTACACGCTTTCCCAATCCACTGTTTTGCTGAAATCATAGGGGAAAAGGTGGTTTTTTTCCCCCTGATTCCAGTTCTTGCACCCAGTCTTTTATGTAAGTATGCCACACTGAATAAGGACTGTTCTACATTTTGAAATCATCATTTGTGTACCTGTCACGTTTGTAGATGAAGGGCACATCTAAATATGGGATAACCTGTGAAACAGCTGGTGGAACATCATGGCCATGGGTCTGTCATCTTGCCCTTCACACAGAGAATAAGATTTCTTGGAAAGGTTCACAAAAGACAAACTCACAACTCCAACCAGAGAGGTGTTTTGGGGGGCCAGGGGCTCCATGTTGCTGTTCTTTGTCTTTGCTGATGCCCCATCTGCGTTGGCTTTGGGACACTCAGTGGTGACAAGCCTGTCTGTGCCGCGAGCCGACGCTGGCTAACAAAGCACGGCCTTGTAAAACCCCATCAACAAGCCACTGGTGTAGCCAGCAGCACTCAGCCTTCATCAAGTGGCAGTTTGTCATGCCGGGACAAACAGACATGGAAGTGGTGACAGCCATGCCCCTTGTCGGAGGTGACACTGCTGCCAGAGAGAGGACCCAAGCTTCTCAGGCATTGCCCTTGGTGTTTGCTCAGCAGAATCGCCTGTGGCCAAGACCTGGAGCTTTCTCAGGCATCCGGATGTGTATCTGCTGCTTCACCACCCGGGAAAGGCAGGGGCGTGGGGTGCAGATTTGAGGGCACAGGGGTGCAGACTTGCCCCTCTCTGCAGGCTCGCAAATTTCGGCGTTGTTTTTTTTCAAGATGTCTTTGTGAGGCAAGCAACTGGTACTTCCTCCCGAGCAGGGACACCGCGAGCTTCCGCTCCGTGACATGTTCTGCACAGGCTGTGCCGAGAACCGCGTCTGTTTGCAAAGACAGGGTGGGGTGTGTGTGTGTGTGTGGTGGGGGGTGTGAGGGGGGGGAAGCCACCCCAAAATCCCCCAAACAACACTCCCTATGGTGCAAAAAAGCCTCTCTGAACATCCAGGGCTGGAGATTCTCTGGCTGCCGTGTTTGGAGATAAGAATTGAGGCGGGTTTTTGTTGAAAAAGAAAACAAAAAGCAACTCGCTAGTATCAGGGAGGGTTGACTGTGGTTCACTTATCAGCAAGAACATTTATTTATACTAGTGCTCTTTGCTTATCAGTAGCAACACTGACATGAGTTTATGGTAGAAGTTCAGCAAACAGCGTATTGTTTAAGTTTAAAATAAAAATGAAAGAAAGAAATCTTTACAAATGCTGGTGTGTTTTACCATATTCCTAATTTGTTCTACCTGACATTTTCTCAGCTTTCCTAAATGTCTTATCTTGCTGGTGGAAAGCCTACTTATTTTTAGCAAATGTACTTTTTAAACTACAAAAAGGATGTTTTTTTTTTTCTTTCTTTCTTTCTTTTTTTTTTTTTTTTTTTACCTCCAGAACTAGAAGCAACAGGAACTGACATTTAAATAGCTTCAGATACAGATCATGCAGAGAGAAGTGCAATATTTACAGCTGCTGTGTCTGTCATCTTAAAGTTCGGCAGTGCTTTACACATAACAGATTATTCTTTGGCAGTGGGACCCACTAATTGAAAACTTTTTGCTTCGTAAAATGTAACTCCAGCTGAGTGCCAGTTTTTTTAAAAAACCCTCTTGTGATCATCATGCAGTCTTTAATCTCAGAGTCAGTAGTTAGGGCCCAGTTCTCACAGCTGGCTGCATTCTTTAATGGAAAGAAATAGGCAGAATACGTCTAGTAAGAGCACATGCATATGTGAAAATATCACTTTAACATCTTAAACTGTCTAGTTAGAAATTTCCAGCATATAACAGATAGATTTCCAGGGGTTTTTTTCCTAATAAAACTGGATTTTGAGCTGTTCTGTAATGCTGAACTGCACCTCGATTTAAGAACATTGGTGAGTTGGGTTTAAAATTTGGTTACAGCCCTTGTAATTTGGCTATTGTGGGTTGAGCACGCAGTTTGTTTGCGAGTCATTTGAAGGAAAACAAAAAAAAAAGGGAGGAAAAAAGGGGAAGAAAAGGGAAAAAAAGGGGAAAAAAAAGAAAAAAAAAAGACTTAAAAAAGAATTTTTTTAAAAGGGAAAAAAAAGAAGGAAAAAAAATAAAAAAAATAAGGAAGTGTCAGAGATTTTCCAAAGAATAAAAGAATACAGGAGAGCTGGTAGCAACTGCATCCTGCCAAGGTGACATCAGCAGGATGCGAGTGGTGTCAGGACTCTCTGAAAGCTCCTGCAACACCCTTTGACTCGGTTATAAGCCAGTGCTGCTTTCACCACACTGTAAGGACATTTACTGGAGTTTACCTGCTGCAAACATAAATCAGATGATAGCTTTCTCCTGGTTATTTTGAGCTACTCTCCTGTTGCAGAGCAGACAAATAAAAATTAAAAAAAAATAATAATTTTATTTTTAAAAAATCTATTTCCTGGGGGAAACCTCTTGCTAAAAGAAACCCCTGCCTATCAGAGAGTCATCAAAATATGAAGCTGTGCCACCTCTCAGCCAGCCTCCACTAGTTGAACAGCCTCCCCGTCCTGCCAAGTGTAATTTAGAGTACCCTGAGGCGGCTGTAATTTATGCTGACCAGTGTGAAATTGTTCTTCCCTGCTCGGCCCTGTAGAAAAATCAGCCTGGTTGGAGGGAAGGACCTTGCTCAGTGTGCTCACACAAAGGTTTCTGGAGCACTGAATCATGAAAGGGGACGTACTGCGCCTTCCTGAGTCACGCTATCGCCGCGCTGGCCTTCCAGCACTCAATTTACCCAGGCCATGTCACTTCTTTTAAAACCTGCCATGAGCCCAAGGTTATTATGAATAATTAGCTGTTAGAAATGCAGAGTGCATCTGAGCATAAAGGCTCACCTTCAGTACAGCTGCCACGGCCTTTTGAGTCTTATTTTTGTCACGGCATCCTTGCCTTGTGCAGTGATGCTGGAAGCCAGGTGTGTGTTTCTATCAAATCGTCGGGTTTACACTTTGTTTGATGAAGAATGTGTAGCATTTGGAAAAACAATATTATTATCATAAATATTAGCATTGTCATTTTTTTTTTTTTTTTTGTGTCCACTTCTGGGCTCCCTGGTATAAAAAAGACAAATACCTCCTGGAGAGAGTCCAGAGGAGGCTACAAAGACGATGAAGGGCCTGGAGCATCTCCCCTATGAGGAAAGGCTGAGTGAGCTGGGGCCGTTCAGCCTGGAGAAAAGAAGACTAAGGGGGGACCTTATTAATGTTTATAAATATCTTAAGTATGGGATGCAGGGGGAATCAGCCAGCCCCTTTTCAGTGTCTGTGGGGACAGGACAAGGGGCGATGGCTGCAAGTTGGAGCACAGGAAGTTCATGTGGGGAACATGGGGAAGAACTTTTACTCAGTGAGGGTGAGGGAGGCTGCCTGGGGGGTGCGGAGTCTCCTTCTCTGGAGATACTTAAGACCCATCTGGACGCCTATCTGTGCAATATGAGCTGGGGAGCTGCTTTGGCAGGGGGGTTGGACCAGATGATCTCTCAAGGTCCCTTCCAACCCCTATGATTCTATGATTTTTCAAAGAATGGAAACTGCTGCTTTCCTTTAATGCCTTTTATTTTAGTATGACTTCTTAATTCTCCCCATGGTGTCTGGTGTTTCCTGCTTCTCAAACTCTACTTTCAGTTTCTGAATCAGCCCAGGCATAAGCATTCACTTTTGCTGGTGCTGATAGGGTGTAGAGGATCACAGAACTGCAGGGTTTGGAAGGCACCTCAAGAGATCATTGGGTCCAACCCCCCTGCCAAAGCAGGTTCCCTAGGATCGAGTCAAAGATGCTGTAGTTTCATCAGTAATCACTTTTTTAGGCTCAGTCTGCTTCTGCCTGGATGTTGCTTTGAAAATACATAGTTGGAGAAATGCTAAACACAGTTAGGCATCTTGCAGGGTTAAGAAGCTCCCTGGGTGACCACAGATTCCTAGATCTTCACTTACCGATGTGGGTGCCCCAGCCAAATCAGTCTTGAAGGAGGATGGGAGTTCTTCCTCAGTCCTAGTTTTTAATTTTCATTTATCCAAGCAGATGTATTGTGATAATATTTGACCAACATTTGTTGAAAAATGTTGTTTCAAGCTGTGCTTGCATGTAAATGCATCCACAGAGAGAGAGAGGGAGGCACCATTGTCTAAGCACTGCCCTGACAGCCGCAGTATCTCCCGCGCTGTGCTTTCTGACCTGGCACAGACATCCTCAGAAGCCTTGTAAAAATTATATCACTAAACTTTCTTTCCACACTGCAAAAGGCAATTGTAATTTTTCTTTTGCAGCCCATGCTGATTAAGCACAATAGAAGCATTGCTCAATACCCTCCTTTGTACGCGATGTCATTAGTCAGAGCACACCTCAAACCAATGGTTGCTTTCTGAAGGCTTGGGGGGGGGAGGGA